>NC_082678.1:49378913-49681943 GCF_025265405.1 Mesoplodon densirostris | reverse complement strand
TTTTTATGACTGAACAATATTCCACTGTATGTATATATCACATTTTCATTATTCATTCATCTGTCAGTGAACACCTAGGTTGTTCCCACGTCTTGGTTATTGTAAGTAACACTGCAGTGAACATGAGGGGTGCAGATATCTCTTCAAGATAGTGATTTCATTTCCTTCAGATATATACCCAAAAATGGAATTGCTGGATCATACGGTAGTTCTATTTATAATGTTTTGAGAAAACTCCATATTGTTTTCCATAGTGACTTTACCAACTTACATTCCTACCAACTGTGCATAAGGGTTCTCTTTTCTCCACATCCTGGCCAGCACTTGTTATTTCTTGGGGTTTTTTTGTTTGTTTGTTTTTTGTTTTGGTAATAGCCATTCTAACAGATGTGTTGTGATATCTCATCGTGGTTTTGATTTGCATTTCTAGAAAGGGTTATTTTATATTCTGGTGGAATTCCAGGCAGCTGTGTCCCACCTTTATATCGAGACAGTCATCTTTGAAGGAGCACTGGGCAGCTTTGTTCAGCAGGCTTGGCTTCCCAAGACTATGCCATTGCATGTGAATGTTGCTGACATACTTCCCTTTGGGGGACCCACTGACTCCAGTGACCACTCCTGGACAGCTGTGCATAGTGCATCAAAAGCCTGCTACCCTCTGTTACTCTGCCTAAAGTACTCACGTAGTTAGCCTTCTCTACCTGAAGGCCCGTGACCTGACCACCTTGTAATGGATCTGTTCTCCTCACTCCATTTTGGACCTCTGATGCCAGCCTCGCCTGGTTTTTCTGTCCCATGTCCCCTTCCCAGTGGGTTTGGACAGACGTTTTCTACCAGGAAATGTTCTCAGACCTAGAGGTAAGAAGAGCTGTCTCCCATTCCAAGTGTGACCAGAATCACTTTGCTGTCTAGAAACTGTGTTTCTGCAAGTAGCCATACTTCCTCCCCACACCTAAATCCAAGCATCTATAGGTGCACAGACACTGGTCTTAGCAGGAGTTCCCCAGGCCCTCCACTTTTCCTGCGAGATCCCCAGGGCTCCTCTTCCAAAGCAGCCACAGCCTCAGTGCTATCACCATCTATAAAGAAACTCACCAGCTTCCTCCATAAAATACCACCATGATCCTCCAAGAATGACAGTGGAGGGAGATGCTCTACCATCAGGGGGCAGGACTGCTGGACTCACAGCCCTGATTAACTTCTGTCCTCAAGATTCACCTTTCCCCGGGAGATCATTCCCTAATTGCTATTGCCACCACCGTGGCGGCTCTACTGCGTGCTGTTCTCCATCCCTCTCCATTCCCGAAGTGGGGCAAGACTCTCTCCTTCACCTCCCACTGCACAGCTAAAGATCAGACAGGATTCTACCAGCCATCCAGAAATAGCAAATATGAATACAGCACTGAACTGAATCTGCACCTGTGAGGTTGTGCCGGGTTCTTTTAAATGAGTCAGAATGAAATGGACAAGGAAACAAGAAAATTGTTTTGTCCTATAAATTTGGCTTGGATTTGGCTACAGTTCCCTACCACTTTTTCAAACCTAGTATTCTTGGATAGTGGTCTCTTCCAAGACTTGTTCCTACTTGTCGGAAAAGAGCTGCTATCACAGTTAGATCTGGGTTTAAGAGGGAGTCTAGCGTGTGATATTTATGAGCTGCTCACGAATTTCAGGCTCTAGAGGTAGAAACATCCATTCCGTTCTAGAATAGATTTCCTTGTCCTGAAAAGAACCGCTTAAAGGGCCCTTTTAGTTAAGATATGAGACAAGTACTCACACACTGTTCAGGAACTATTTTGGAATTTGGTAAAGACCTGGGGCCTAGGTGCTTGCCTATTTCCCATGCATTTCCCCTCCAGTTTCAAGTCATCTGGGGGAAAAAGAAAGAGAAAAGTTAAATTAGCTATTTTCTTTCGTTCCTTATCATTCCTTTTGATTTTAAATTTTGAAGTTTTCCAACAGTAGTTATTGAATTATGAGAAAAATGGTTTTATTTGTCAGGGTAACATCCCATTGCTTTGATATCTGATAAAGGCTGTTGAAAATCAGTTTAATGAGAACATTTTTCTATTTAAGGCAAACATTTTTCAAGTTCCTTTGTCACTCATTTTTTTTCATTTCAGTGGATGTTAAAACAATCTTTTATCCCAAACGGATTATAAAAATTATATCATACTTTTTATTAAAGTAGTTTAAAAGGTCAAATAGAGCTAAAAGCCTTCTAACAAAGAAGTCACTAGCCCATCCCTTTCCCCTCTTTTCCCCAGTTCCTCTCACCATGCAATTCTTTTTGACTCTTTTGACTGTTTCTTCTGTTGTTTTCAAATTTTCTATATTTCTAATATTATGCACTATTGCTATCTTTTGAGTCATTAATTTAAGCCTTGTCAAATGATTTTCTTCTTATAGATGAAAGTTTAGTTCTGTTATACCACAATTTTCTTATCCTGCCCTCCCAATGAAATTGTATTACAATTTGGAGTTAAATCAAAATGCAAAGTTTACATGATTTTGCCTATTCAGATATCCACAGCTGAGCATTGTAGCATATTTTGATCATTCCTTTTTCACTTTTTGTTTTTCCTGAAGTAAATAATTGCCTTTTATTTTTTAAATTGCTTAGTTTTCTTTGTACTTCATAATTATTCTCACCCCTTCTATTTGTCTCTCCATATTTTAAATTTCCCAAAAGGTCAGTCTTACCAGGTAATTTTTGTTGGTTTCAATTTCTTTTTTTCTTGAAGCCATCCTTCCTAGAGATCTTAATATTCTTTGAATCTGGGGGCTTCCCCCACCCCAGATCTGCTCCTTAGCTGCCTTCCTGAAATTTATTTTGCTGCCGTCAGAGGCATTTACTTTGCCATTCTCTTGGTTCATTCTTCCTCGATCTACTCCCATGTTTTGAGGTAGCATATCTCTAGTAGTTTCCTGAGCACTAGTGCATGAATGGTAAATTTTTTGAGACTTCATGTCTGAAGATGTTTTTATTCAACTTCCACATTTGATTTGCAGTTTTCTAGGAAGTGTAATTTTAAACACGTTGCCCCATTGTCTTTTTTGGGGGGGCTGCGTTGGGTCTTCGTTGCTGCGCCCAGGCTTTCTCTAGCTGCAGTGAGCGGGGGCTACTGTTCATTGCATTGCGTGGGCTTCTCACTGCAGTGCCTTCTCTTGTTGCGGAGCATGGGCTCTAGGCACGCGGGCTTGAGTAGTTGTGGCATGCGGGCTCGGTAGTTGTGGTGCACAGGTTTAGTTGCTCCAAGGCATGTGGCATCTTCCCGGACCAGGGCTCGAACCCATGTCTCCTGCATTGGCTGGCTGATTCTTAACCACTGAGCCACCAGAGAACTCCCCCACTGTCTTCTTTTAGAAATTGAGATATAATTCACATACCACAGATTTCACTCTTTTAAAGTATACCATTTGGTGGTTTTTAATATGTTCACCAGGTTGTGCAATCATCACCACTATCTAATTTTAGAACATTTTCATCACTTTAGAAAGAAACCTGGTACCCATTAGCAGTCACTCTCCTTTGCCCCTCCCCACCCCAGCCCTTGGCAACCACTAATCTACTTTCAGTCTATATAGATTTGCCTATTCTGGACATGTCATATAAATGGAATCATACAATAGGTGGCTTTTGTATGTGGCTTCTTTCACTTAGCATAATGTTTCAAGGTTCATCTATGTCCAAGCATGTACCAGTACTTCATTACTTTCTTATAGCTGAATAATAGTCTGTTATAAGGATATACCACATTTTATTTATCCATTTATCCGTCGATGGACATGTGGGTTGTTTCTACTTTTTGGCTATTATAAATAATACTCCTATGAATATTTGTTTACAAGTTTTTGTGTGAGAATATGTTTTCAGTTCTCTTGATACATAACTAGGAGTGGAATTGCTGGGTCATATGGAAACTCTATGGTTAACTTCTTGAGGAAATGGCTCCATTGTTAGAAGAAACTTGGAAACTTCCAAGCTTGCTGTTGAAAAGAAGTCTGAAGCCTTTCTGATTCTGCGCATGTAAATTTCTGATTCTGTGCATGTTTTCTTTTGTTTCTCTCCAGAAGCTATAGAATTACTCCTTTATCTCCAAGACTGTGAAGTTTCATAATGATATGTCTTGATGTGGGTCTGTTTTCATCCATTGATCTGAGCACTCACTGGGCCTTTTCAGTTGTGAAACACAGGTCCTTAAGTCCTGATGATTTCCTCCATGGCATCAAGGCTGCTACTTACAGCTGTGCAGTCTGTGCAGTGCACAGATGTGCCCTGCTGAGGATGGTGGGGGCTGAAATCTAACCAGAATTCCATTCACTAAACTGTGTGCTTCAGCTTAAGGCTACATCTGCTTGGAGGAGGGTATCTCTTTCCTCACACCTTTTTCTTTTTTTTTTTTAACTTTTAATTTTATATTGGAGTATAGCCGATTAACAGTGTTGTGATAGTTTTAGGTGCATAGCAAGGCGACTCAACCATACATATACATGTATCCATCCTCCCCCAGACTCTCCCCCATCCAGGCTGCCACATAACATTGAGCAGAGTTCCCTGTGCTATACAGTAGATCATACACCTTTTTCTGCTCAGCAAGCCGTGTGCTTATAAAGTATATTCATCCATGGTAGGTGTCTTTTTTTTTTTTTTTTTTTTTTTTTGTGGTACGCGGGCCTCTCACTGTTGTGGCCTCTCCCGTTGCGGAGCACAGGCTCTGGATGCGCAGGCTCAGCGGCCATGGCTCATGGGCCTAGCCGCTCCGCGGCATGTGGGATCTTCCCGGACCAGGGCACGAACCGGTGTCCCCTGCATCGGCAGGCGGACTCTCAACCACTGCGCCACCAGGGAAGCCCTGTCTTTTTCTTATTTACACAGAAATGACCTAGAGGTTAGTGGAGGCCCTACCCTCCCTTTTCTGTGTTCCCTCTTTTGAACTTCTCTGATTATTCAGACATGGGATCTCCTAGACTCAGCCTCAAAATTCCCTGTATTTTCTGTCCTATTTTCCATCTTTTTGTCTTTTTGTTTCACTTTCTGAGACATTCTCTGAACTTTTAATCCTATTGAGTTTTTGTTTCTGCCCATTTATTGTTTGAGAGCTTTTGTTCCTCTTGTTCTCTAAATATTTGCTTTCTACAACATCTTGTTCATATTTCATGACTGCAATGTCTTATCTCACTGAGAGTATTAATGGTAAGTAGTTTTTGAAGTTTTCTTCTCCCTGTTGTTTCTCATCTTTCTGTTTTAGTGTTTTGGTCTCTGTATCTCATCTTCTCTACATCACACGACTGGGCAACCTTCCCGCCCCAACCCTAGAAATTTATTCCTCAGAGAGGGTAACCTAGAAGATCTCCGGACTGGGGGACATCAGACACAACTGAGAGGAAGAGTACCAGAGTGAAAACAGAGAGAGTATGAGTGTGTTTACTGAATGCAAAGACCCCTGTAGGCTTCCCACACTAAGCTCCAAACAAAAAGGAGCAAACAACTGATACCTGTGCCATTGGAATACAAGAAAAATATCATTCAACTTTTATTTGTAATGGTTTTATCACATCAATAGCGAGTTTCTATTTTTTGTTTAAAAGTGTTTTAAAATAATTTAATTTAAATAAACAGTAAAGGGGCTTCCCTGGTGGCGCAGTGGTTAAGAATCCACCTGCCAATTCAAGGGACACGGGTTCAAGCCCTGCTCCAGGAAGATCCCACAGGCTGCAGAGCAACTAAGCCCGTGTGCCACAAGGACTGAGCCTGTGCTCTAGAGCTCGCGAGCCACAACTACTGAGCCCACATGCCACAACTACTGAAGCCCGCACGCCTAGAGCCCGTGCTCCGCAACAAGAGAAGCCACTGCAGTGAGAAACCCGCGCACCGCAACGAAGAGTAGCCCCCGCTCGCCACAACGAAAGCCCGCATGCAGCAACAAAGACCCAATGCAACCAAAAATTTTTTTAAAAGATACACTGCTTGCGCATCTTGGGTTAGTTTTTAGTTGAAAGGGAAATACAAAATATTATTTGTATTTCAGCAAGTCTTTAAACTCAGATATATTCAAATAACTTACTATATCCTTTACAAAGGAAGAATTACTAAATCTATGCGCATTGGGGCTCTGCTGAACTGCAGAGATCTGGCGTCTATCCACCACAAGAGGGCAGTAACCTCAACCGTTGTTACTGGGAACCCAGCCGACCAATGGAGGCTTCATTAGAGAAATCATTAGAGCCAGTTGTTAAGGCATCAATCTCTCATTGAAACGGGGCAGGGAAACAGGAACCTCCACCCAGACAGGTTCGGAGCTTCTGTCCTCGGTAACAGTAAGACAGGAAATAAGCAACAGGGGCTTGTGAAAAGGAGCGACCTCGCTCCCCATCCTCAAATCCTTGAATCACCATGGAGATGGCTGATTAGCTTAATAATGGCTGTAGATAGGGGTGTGATCATTTGGATGTCGGATAAGAACACTGGCAGGCGTCAATGCAACAGGGCTCTTAATGGGGATCTGGGAAAGGCAGAATAAAGGCTGTGGGGAGTGGCAGAGCTGTTATATCTCAGAAAATTAGTTAGGACTGGTTTTAGGAGTGTTCTAGAGTGAACTTTAGATTCATAACATTGGAACATTATGATAAAGTAATCTTTGCAGCCTATAGCGTTAACTTTTAAAGTTTCCAGGAAGCTAATTAATACAAAAAGGGATCAATTACAACAAATGCATCTCAATATTTTAAGTATGTATGTTATTGGTCTAGTATTACCCATAATATGATATGAATCAGGTATTTTTAATGTGCTCTCATGACCAGCACCTGTTTTAATTTTTATTCATAATTGTCACTAATGTTACTGAAAAGACTTAGTATTTGAAAAGCCTAACTTAATTATTCCACAATTTAATGTTGTTTCAATCAACATTTATTAAACACCTACAACTGAGAGAAGACAGTACCTCTGTGTGCGTGCGTGTGTGTGTTAAAATAGAATTTTAGAAAATTGTACCCACGTGTTTTAAAGTGAGCTTCAAATAAAAATGAGACTTGAGTATGTTTTCCATATTTTATGTGCCTTTCCTGTCCCACATTGTACCTTTTGTGGTAGTGATGCCTTCAAAACCATAGAAAGTCTAAGCCTAATTCAGGGAAATTTGTTCCTTCATGTTGATAGAAGATAGGGAAATAATATATGTTCTGTTTTGTCATCCTAATAGATATCCATAAGTGACATAAATGTCAGTGTTGTTAATGAGCTACTGTATAGAAGACAACATTTAAAACCTCTTATTCAATTATAAGTATCACTTAATAGTTTGATTCAACTCAAATCAGCAAACATTTATTGGGTTAGGAACTGTATTAGACACTAGAAGTAACAAAAATGAGTAAAACATAGACCTGAGGGTAGAAGGCACCTGAAAGAAGGAAAGTAATTAACATTTTTTTGAGCAACTACTCTGTGACAGATTTTTGCATATCTTTTCTCATTAATCCTCATAGCAATTCTGAGTTATCTCTGTTTTTTGGAAGAAGAAACAGGCTCAGAGCAATTAAGTGACTTTTTTCAAGGTCACAAAACTAGTTGGGGTACAGCCAAGATTAGAACTCAGATCCTTTCAACTTTAAAGTACATTCTCTTTCCATTGGACCATTCTATCTGAATATTAGTCACTGACTGACTCCTGGGAAAAAGTAACTTTTACGAGTGGCAGCTTAATAGCAGTCTAACAAATGAAATGTTTTGGTGTGCAGTGATTATATGTTTAAAAATAATTTTTAATAAGAAAATATTTCAAACACAGAAGTTAAGAGACTAACACCTGTGTAGTCATTATGGAGCCATATTCTATATCCAACCTTAACATTATGCGTGGTTGATTCAGACTTTCTTAAAGAAAGAAAACATTATAGGAACAGTTGAGACTTTCTATACCCCTCCCTGATCCCATTCTCCTCTCTTCCTCCCTAGAGCTAATATTATTATGAATTTGGTATTTATCAGTTTCATCATGATTTCTTACTTTTACTACATGCCTATGAATCCATAAACAATATAATATTTTCAGGTTTTAAAATTGTTTTTAACTATATCCGAAAGAACATAATATTCTACAACTTACTGTTCTCAGCAGTATGTTTTTGAGATTTATCCACAATGAAATATGTAGCTCTAGTTCTTTAATTGTTAAATGCTGTGTAGTATTCCATTATATGAATATAAGGAAATTTATTTATCCATTTTCCTGTAATTACATATTTAAACAAGATTCTGCTATGGTTTTGACTCAAAATATATCTAATGAACTTTTGTCATAATTTATATTTTATATTTTAGTATTAAAATATATTTTAGTAATAAAAGTACAAAACTATTCACACTAACTTTTTTTTTCTTGGTGCAGATCATTCTCGAATTGAAGTATGGAAATTTGGTAATACTGCTATCGAATACTTATACCACTGGGCACACATCTGTTCAGCTCTTATGAAGCTCAACAAAAAAATAAATAGTGCCATTTCACCCCCATTGCCATCCAAGACTGACTCCTATGTGCATGCAAAAATGCCAGGGGGAAGCTTGCTAGGGAAATGCTAATGGAATTGCTACTGTATTTAGGGTATTTTTGTCATGTTCAGTTTTGTTAACTATAAAATAAAATATTTTCATTTGGAAAGGAGTGCCACATAAACATATTCTTCTCCTAGACATTTATCTCAGCACTTTATAAAACCCAAAGTGCTACCTAAGGAGAAATTTGATCTAAAAAATATCTAGTTAAGGTAGCCATAACCAAATGTATGTTATAGAATATATTTTAAAGTTTCCTTTTAGTTTTAGCATTGTATCTGGCATGGGACTATTACAGTTCATTGGGCAGAGTTATTTTAATTTTTTTAAGGTACAAGTGAAGAAAGGCTGACGATTTAGAAAAAATGGCAGTTTTTACATCAAAAGAGCACCAAGTAATAAAGATTTTAAGAAATGGACTGGGAATTGTTTTTCTAATTTTTCAAAGACTTCTATGAGCACCACTTCCTCCCCATCCCCATCTCCACCCCCCACCCCTACTTACCTTAACAACTTAAAAGTTATTTCAATGAATAGAAATTCTGGGAAAATGTTTGTCCATGACTCACGGAAAAAAGAAAACACTTTTTAAATAACAAAATCCTCTCAAGTTCAAGAACTGCAAAAAATTTATATTTATTTAAAGCTTCTTACTACAGCAAACTTTACTGCTCTGTTGTGAGATTTCATCTTTGCAATAAGATATCTGATGACAGAGTCCATTTTTAATAAAATTTTGGGAAATTAAACTTCATTTTCTTTATTTGGTTGACAAAATGTGATGTGTTCCAAACATCTTATATTTTGAGATTGGAGGTCCCTTTTTAACCTTTTCTGATAAGATGGCAGTGTTATTACCAGTCCTCATCTCTTGGATGATCGCATGCCCAGTTTTAACCTATAAGCCTGTTTCATATTTGGAAGTGGTCTTTTCAGGGCATTTGCAGCAACATTTCTAGGAACAATGTTCTTGAAGATATTAAACTGATAGCCACATATCGTGATGGCTTCAGATCAAGCTTATAAAGAGTCCACTGTGAATACAAATGGCATTTTAGGCAGCAAGGAGGGGAAATTTTTGCAGACTGCCACCTGGTTTAACCATTATCATGGTTATTATTTGATTAGCTCTTTCTCCATAGTTTATAGGTAACAATGATACTGCATGGTGTAGACCATCCAGACCACTTTCCTTTATCATGGAGTTAACTAAATGGCATCTAGCTTAATGATAAATTATCACACACTTGCATGGCATTTTAACTTGTTTGAAGTATCAGCATTTTCACATACTAGCTCATTTGATCCTCCTCATAACGTGTAAGGTGGCAGTCTCGATATTACAATACTATGCCCATTTTATAACCAAGGAAATAGGTTCAAAGAGTGAGTTATTTAGGTCACAACAGCTAGTAAGAGGCACCCACATGTCCTAATTTCTGTTTTATTGCTCTTGCCAGCATTCCAGACATCTCACCAACACTTTCCAGACTTTACTAGGCTAAAGACTATGCTATTAGTCTTGGAAGCTACTTTAAAATTAAGCAACCAACAGGGTTGAATTTATCTAACTATCGTTCAAGTAAAGTCCTATCCCTTAACACCAGGAGTTTACTCTTTTAGTGAAGAGGATGTTATTTATGCTTGACAAAAATTTAGATGTAGGTTTATATTTAAACCTATTTATTTGACTCAATAGATGTATTGATTTATTTTTATTTACATATACTTCAGAAGCTTAGACTTGATTAATTGGATTTTTTATTAGCTCTTTCTCCATAGTTTATAGGTAACAATGATACTGCATGGTGTAGACCATCCAGACCACTTTCCTTTATAATTATAGCTTTCCATGGTCCAGAAACAACATAAGGTTTCAAGACAATGATACTGGAATCCCAGAAAAGCTCCTATTGGCTTTTTTTTTTTTTTTTTTATGTGGTACGCGGGCCTCTCACTGTTGTGGCCTCTCCCATTGCGGAGCACAGGCTCTGGATGCGCAGGCTCAGTGGCCATGGCTCACGGGCCCAGCCGCTCCGCAGCATGTGGGATCCTCCCGGACCAGGGCACGAACCCGTGTCCCCTGCATCGGCAGGCGGACTCTCAACCACTGCGCCACCAGGGAAGCCCCTATTGGCTCTTTTAACAGCTTCATTGAAATATAACACATACATTATACACTTCACATGCTTAATGAAAATGCTTTTTAGTATATTCACAAAATTGTGCAACCATTTACGACAATTTCAGAACATTTTCATCACCCCCATAAAAACTCCATACCCCATTTTTCCCCACCCCAGCCCTAGGCAACTACTAACCTTGCTTTCTCTATGGGTTTGCCTGTTCTGGATATTTTATATAAAAGGAATCATACATTATATGGTCTTTTGTGACTGACTTCCCATTCCTTCATAATCTAAATGTGATCAAGCAACCAGCTGCCCTTAACTTCCACAGGCATCCCCAATCTATGGACTCAGAAGACCCTTTGCAGGTAATTTAGGGAATTTTCATTCCTCTTCTGTAAGGTTTTATGCAATGCCACTCCCACCTAACCCCACCCTACATCATCAACTCTATGTTCCTACTCTCCCCTCCATGACCTTATTATAAAGACTTCTCAGCAGGCAAGATCAATTAATTAAATATTGCCTATGTCTTTCTCTGTAGGCATTGTAATTCCCCTTGGTGGGTGTTCCATCTCCTAGTCATTAACCATATTTTACCTCTCCTCAACCTACTGCCTGAGCTTAAAGGCAATGGGAGAATACAGAAACTTGCATTATATAGGATATTGAACTGGATAACTTTGTGTAACTAATTCCCCATCCAGTCTCCATAAGTAAGAGGCAGACAGCCCAGGCAGGAGGCTTTATTTTTACCCTTTATCGATTCTTTTTAAGCAAAGTCACACATGCTCATAGTTTAAAAAGTCCTTCTGTCATACAAGGTCTATCAAGACCAGAGCATTTCCCAGCTCAACCTCACCCCTATTTTCCTTGCTTCTGAGTCAACTACTTTCAGTTCTTTTATCTCAGGAGTTAATAAACAGCCCATAAGCTAAATCTGGCTAGTTGCCTGTCATGATAAAGTTTTATTGGAAAAACCATGCCCATATTGTCTATGACTGCTTTCATACCACTGGGCAAAGCTGAGTAGCTGCCACAGAGACCTATGACCCATAAGGCCTAAATATTTACTATGTAAGCCTTTGCATAAAAACTTTGCCAACCCCTATTCTGGCTGTAGTTTTGACATGTGCCTCCATATTGCAAAATAACATGCTGTGTGGCTACTTTTTTTTTCCTGAATTAGGCAATATTTATTAACCTCCCAGTATGCAATACAAAGATTTAGCTCCTTCCCCAGTATGTGCATCCACACACACACAAACACATACACATTTTCCACTCCTTCCTTCTTCCCAATATAATTACATAGTAATTTAGATCAGAATAGCTGGATATTCAGTGTTCGCATTATCATGATCATGTATGCTATTTAGGGCTTAGCTATGTAGTAAGTTACAATTATTTTCCTTTCCTGAACATCTTTTTGCTTTCCCTGGCGTTCGTGTCAAAAGAAAACTTTTGGAGTGGCTGGAGTGACTATAAGGATATCAGACAAAGTAGATTTCAGAGCAAAGAATATGACTGATAAAGAAGGTCATTCCATAATGAAAAAAGGGTCAATTAAGAAGACATAAAAATCTTAAATAATTACACACCTAATAACATAGTTCCAAAATAACAGAGCAAAAACTAATAGGACTGCAGGTCCATAGAGAACAGAAGTAGATTACTGGTTGCCTACTGTTGCGGGAGGGTAAATGGGAGCGACTAATGGGTACATGGTTTTTTTTTCTGGGTATTGAAAGTATCCTAAAATTGCTTGTGATGATGGTAGCACAACTCTCTGAATATATTAAAAACCATTGAATTGGGCTTCCCTGGTGGCGCAGTGGTTGAGAGTCCGCCTGCCGATGCAGGGGACCTGGGTTCGTGCCCCGGTCTGGGAGGATCCCACATGCCGCGCAGCGGCTGGGCCCGTGAGCCATGGCCGCTGAGCCTGCGCGTCCGGAGCCTGTGCTCCGCAATGGGAGAGGCCACAACAGTGAGAGGCCCACGTACTGAAAAAAAAACAAAAAACCAAAAACAAACAAAAAAAAACCCATTGAATTGTACGGTTTTGTTTTTTTTGGCTGCGTGGCATGGCGAACAGTATCTTAGTTCTGGTACCAGGGATCGAACCCATGCCCCCTGCAGTGGAAGCGCAGAGTCTTACCCAATGGACCGCCAGGGAAGTCCTGAATTGTATGTTTTAAATGGGTAAATTGCATAGTATGTGAATTATGTCTCAATAAAGCTGTTTAAAAAAAAAGATGTTTATACTAAATAGGAATCTGGTTCTACACAAACATATGGAGACACTGGAAATGGTAATTATGTGAATAAACATAATATTTTTCTTTTCTTTTTACATTGACCTATTTATTATATAAGGGATATGATAAAGTATACATATAAACAACCAGATAGAGATACATAGGTGAGGTGAGGAAGGGCGCTTCTGTCCTCATGAAGTTGGGGTGTACCACCCTCTGGGCAGGTGGATATGTTCACCAACCTGGAAGCTCTTAGAATTCCATACTTTTGGGTTGTTTATGGAGGCTTCATTATGTAGGCATGATGGATCATTAATTTGGTTTAAAACCCCCCTCTTCTTCCCGGAGGATGGGAGGTGGGGTAGAAAGTTTCAAGCTTCTAATTATGGTGTGGTCTCTCTGGTGACTAGCCCCCATGCTGATGCTATCCAGAAGCCCACCAAGAGTTTCCTCATTGGAACAAAATAACCCCTATCACCCAGGGAACCAGGAACTAGAGTCAAAGACCAAGTATCAAAACAACAGTTGCTCTTAGTGCTCTAATTACTCAGGAAATCACAAAGGTTTTAGGAGCTCTGTACCGGGAATCTGGGGCAGAAACCAATATATGTGTCTATATATGTATATATATTTTTTCCCTCTTATTTCACTGTGCCCCAAGCAGATTTCATATTTGGCTTCTATCTAGCCTTACCCTAATCACTTTGGGGGAAAAAAAGACATTCAGCATATTCCTATATGCAAAGCTATATAATTCCTTTAGTAATATATCTCAGCATTAATTCATTTAGAAGAGTGGATCTTAAAATGTGGTCTGTGGACTCCCGAAGGCCCCTAAAACACTTCTGGGATTTTCCAGGTCAAAGCTATATTTCTAATAATACTATGACATCATTTGCCTTTTTCATTCATCCTCACACCAGTGTGCAATTGAACTTTTGAGAGGCTTCATGATGTGTGATGATGTCATCGTTCTGACAGCTAATAGAACGTGTGCCTGTGGATTCTTCTGCGTTTTCTTTCAACTTTATTTCTTCCAGTTTTATTAAGATATAATTAACATACAGCACTGTATAAGTTTACGGTGTACAGCATAATAATTTGACTTACATACATCATGAAATGATTACAATAAATTTAGTGAACATCCATAATTTCATATAGATATAAAAGAAAAAGAAAAAATATTTTTCCTTTTGATGAGAACTCTTAGGATTTACCCTTAACTACTTTCATATATAACATACAGCAATGTCAACTATATTAATCATGTTGTACATTACATCCTAATACTTTTTTATCTTATAACTGGAAGTTTGTACCCTTTGACCATCAATTCCTCCTCCCACTACCCCACCCTTTCCTGCTAAAAAGAAAAAAAAAAAAAGAAAAAGAAATCTGGATCTACACAAAGATACGCAGCCACGGGAAATGGTAAATATGTGGATAAACATAACACTTTTCTTATTTAAAAATATTTTTAAAAGATAATTGGCTGTTTAAAGCAAAAATGATAATTTATTGTGCATTTATAACATAGGTAGAAGTAAAATGTGTGACAAATATAGCACAAAGTCTCAGAGAGGGAAAATGGAACTATACTTTTATAAAGTTTTTATACTATACAGAAAGTGCTTCATTCTTACTTGAAGGTAGACTATGATAAGTTAAAGATGTGTACCAGAAACCCTAAAGCAAAACCTTAAAAAAAAAAACAAAGTATGGCCAATAAGCCAACAAAGAAGTTGAAGCATAAAAATCTTAAGCAGTCATAAAAATTTATTGATTAATTCAAAAGGGTGGGGGAAGGTGGAGGGGGTAGTACAAAACACAGATAGGAAAAAGAGAAAACAAATTGCAACTATACTAATAACTGCTTTAATGAAAATGTTCTAAATACCCACGTTAAAAGGAAGAAATTGCCAGGCTGGATAAAAAAGCGAGACCCAACTATACGTATCAACAAGAGAACCACTTTAAATATAAAGACACAAACTAATTAAAGTAGGTTAAAAGTAAAAGGATGGGAAAAGATACACTATGCTAACAATGCTGGTTATATTAATATCAGATGAAGTAGATAAAAATAAAAAAATAAAGAGGATCATTTCTTAATGGTATAGGGGTCAATGTAAGAGGACATAACAATCCTACATGTTTATATATCTAATAACAAAACTTTAAAATACATGAAACAAAACATGACAGGAGTAAAAAGAGAAATAGACAAATCCACAATTACAGCTGGAGATTTTAACATTCTTCTATCGGTAATTCAAAAGATCTCTTTGCTGTTACTAGTTTGGAAGGGGCCGAGAATGAGTGGGTCCACAGGTGAAGTATGACTAGCATTTTTTAAAAAGTATCATATATAATTTTACTTCCTATACCCAGTGGTACCACGGTATTTTATTAATCATTTCTGTCCTATAATGAGATACTTAGCGTATAGATTTTCATCTTCTGCCAAATTACCCTGAGCCAGGTATACTCACACTGAGTACCTCGGGGGCGGGGAGGGAATCGATAGCCTAGGGCAGTGGTTTTCAAACTTGAGTATCAGAATTACCTGGAGGGCTCGTTAAAATTCAGATTTCTGGGCCCCATCCCAGAGTTTCTGATTCCGTAGATGTGGAACAGAGCCGGAAATTTTGCATTTCTAACAAATTCCCGGGTGATGCCGACTCTGCTGGTCCCAGGACCACTCTCTGCGAACCTCTGGCCTAAAATTTTGTCATTCCTTTCTTCCCACTGATTTCGAGGCAGTCTGTCGGTTTTCAAAACAACGCCAAAAGCCAAACATCAGATTCTAAGCAGTGCGGAAGCAACACAATACGCGAACCCAGCCGGTAGGCGGGTTCTAGGCCGCCCAAACCCGCGCGAGAGCTCACGTTCGACGTCGGCGTCTGCGTCAGCGTCACGTCGGCGTCGGCCACGTTCAGCGGAGACGGGAGCAAGATGGCGATTCCGGGCAGGCAGTGAGTGACCTGGGAGTTAGGGTTAGGCTGGGGAGTGATACACCACGGCGACTGTGTCTTTGGCCGAGCACTAGAAGTGCGCTGGAAGTGAAGGGGCTGTGTCGTCAGGGATAGAGATGGGGGAAAGCGAGAAATCCTGAGGAACATATATTCCCATCCCCCCCCCCCCCCCACATTTTCCAGGATGGAAGCCCGAAGTTTGAGGGAGAAACTTGTGAGGAGATAAAGGAAGTTAGGCTGAGGGGCAGAGAGCGAGACTTTTCTATTTTCCAAAAGCTCGGTCTGAGGCCCCTCAGTCTTGCTTCCTACCCCGCGCTTGAGTTTCTCCCCGGTTGGATGCTTTCAGGGGCAATGAGAAGAGAGACAATTCCTGGCTTTCTTAGAGGGTCTTGTTCTACTTGGCAGGTCAAGTTCTGATTACCGCCCTCCCTTCTCGGTTTAGGAATGTTGTGCTGAGAAGCCACAGAAAAGGGTAGGCATATAGGGAATTGGGGTATACGTTGCCACAAAAGAGACAAATGTTATGTTATATGTTCTTGGAAGTTTTATCTTTGATGTATAATCCTCGCTTGTGATGCGGCTTCCCGTGATTTCTGCGTCTTAAAGGCCAAAACGTGAGAAACTAAATGAGTTGGATCTTATGGGATGGTTCTTTCAGGTGCTCCAAGACAAAGCAAGTGTGCTTAATAAAGTGTAATGGCAATTTGCTCCGTGGCTACTTGGGTTTCTCAGTTAATGTAATCTTTTAAAAAATTTTCATGGGTGACATTAACCTTTATCCAATAACTGCTTTAAAATTGTGTACCCAATAGGGGAAAAAAAAGTATTTTCTTGACTCTTGTTAGATCACAAGGATAATTTAGAGCGTTTTTATTTTTAGTGGACATCAACTGAGCTTTCCACTAACATGTTCTTTTTAAAACCTTGCTATCATTTCACCATCTAAAACATTTCTAAACTCTTCATTCACTTCCCTTCTTTGATTAAAATGGTATTTTGATTTTGGCCCACAAATAATCACTTAGAGTAGTAATTATAAAATCTTTAGCGCATATTAGAACTTTTAGATAGTTGAAAATCAGAACCAGTGTTATATGTTCATAGGTTATGTGACATGTTTTGACTTGGTAGCTTCGTCTGGAAGAGGTAGTGGATGTATTATTGTTTAACATTTAAATATAATGGTGTAATTTCTATTTCAAAAAAAAAATGCAGGTATGGGCTTACTTTGCCAAAGAAAGCACAGCAGTTGCACCCTGTTTTGCAAAAACCTTCAGTGTTTGGGAATGATTCTGATGATGATGATGAGGTAAGGGAAACTATGTTTTTCTACTGCATTGTTGGAAATTTTTTTCTTAGTTGAACTTGTGAATTTTACGTCTTTGCTTGCTTTAGATATTTGTTAATACAGTGTATCTGTAGCATTATAATTTACAGAATTATCAAAAAGGATAAAGAAGAAAGCTCTACTTTTTTTTTTTTGTAGGTGATACATGGGTAATCTAAGAGATTTTTTTTTTCCCAAGGCTATGAACTTCAGTTATTTTTAAGCAGTTATACAGAGTAATTTCAGACAATAATACTGATATATAACAAAATTGTTGCTGTAAAGATTCCTGGAAATAAGCTATTAAGATGTCGCCAGTTTCCTAGAAATTTTTATTAGCAAAGTAGTTTCTTATGAGACTACTTTTGTGGTTACTCAGTGTCTGCTAAGTGTAATTATTCAGTTGTAATGTGGTAGTGTATAAAGTTAGCATTGATGATAATGACATCTAATATGAACATTTTATGTTTTAGCAGCCAAACCAGTGTTTTCCTATGAAGCCCCAGTTTACAGCAGTTTATAAAACCCCCAAATGTGTGCTTATTTAATACTTCAGTCATTTTCTATATTTCTAAAAGACCTTTGTATCAATTTCGTACTTCCTTTGCTCTGGCAGAAAAAATCACTTCTCTTTCAGTTTTTGCTAATTATATAATAGCATAGTTAGGTAATTGAACATATTTGATCCTTTGCTTCTTTTCTTCTGTTGAAGAAATAGACTGTAGATGGCTTACTTTTTTAAAAGTTGATAATTTACATACAATTTGCATATAAACTCATGGATTTTAAGTGTACAGGTTGTTGACTTTTGACAAATATATACGCCCCAGGGCTTCCCTGGTGGCGCAGTGGTTGAGAGTACGCCTGCTGATGCAGGGGGACACGGGTTCGTGCCCCAGTTCGGGAAGATCCCACATGCCGTGGAGCGGCTGGGCCCGTGAGCCCTGGCCGCTGAGCCTGCGCGTCCGGAGCCTGTGCTCCGCAGCGGGAGAGGCCACAACAGTGAGAGGCCCGTGTACCAAAAAATATAATAATAATAAAATATATATATGTGTGTGTGGGGGTGTGTGTGTGTGTGTATATATATATATATATATATATATATATATATGTATGTATGTATATATATGTATGTATATATATATATGCCCCAGTCAAGATGTATTGTAGAATATTTCTTTCTTCCCTGAAAGTTCTTTAATGCCCCTTTGCAGTTAGTTTGCTTCCCCACATTATGCCCCAGACAACTATCTCATTGTGGTTTTGATTTGCATTTTACTTACGAGCAAGGATATTGGCCATTTATGTATCATCTTTAGAGAAATGTCTGTTCATATCATTTGCCTAGTTTTTAATTGGGTTGTCATTTTGTTATGAGTTGTAGGATTCCTTTATATATTCTAGATACAAGTCGCTAATTAGGTGTAATTTGTAAATATTTTCTCCCATTCTGTGAATTGTCTTTTCACTTTCTTGATAATGTCCTTTGAAGTACAAAAGTTCAAATTTGAGGAAGTCCAATATATTTTTTTTCTTAGGTTGCTACTGCTTTGATGTCATACCTAAGAAACCATTGCTTAATCTAGGGTCACAAAGATTTACGCATATGTTTTCTTCTAAGAATTTTGTAGTTTTAGTTCTAAAATTACATCTATGATCCATTTTGAGTTAATTTTTGTATACGGTTATGAGATGGGGGTTCAGTTTCACTATTTGCATGTGGATGGATATCCAGTTGTCCCAACACCATTTGTTGAAGGCTCTTCCCCATTGAATTGACATTACCCTTGTGGTTTGTTTTAATGTACAAATAATTTTTTTAAATCACTGTAGACACAACAGAAAAATACAACATGGTTGTCTTGTAGTTTCACATAAATCATCCTGGCATACCCATGTAATGCAAAGCAACATATACTCCAGTTTGAGAAGGATGGGTTTATACAAGTGATCTAGAAAGTTTACTGATGTGATTGCTGTTTCTTTTCCATTGTGAAATGAGACTAGTGGAAGCTGGACGGTGGGTACACTAGAGTCAGAAAAGAAAGGCCTAGGGCCATTTTGCTCTTCCCTCCCTCCCTCCCACCCTCCTTCCTTTTACATGGAGAGACTTTAATGCAGAGAATTGGTTACATGGGTGATGGAAGACTTGAGAAACTACAAGAGATGGTGAAGCAACCCAGAGATTAGCAGTAGTAAAAGGCAAGAAGTGATAAATGGAGGGATACAGGTAGGAGATGGACCTGGAGGCCAGGGGCTAGGGTTACTTGGTGGGAACTGGACTTTCCCAAAAGGAGTTGAAGCCACTGGGAGATTTAGTCTTAGGTAGAGAGAAAGGCAGGGAGAAATACCTCATCATCTCTCTTTCTCCTACTCTCCAATATACTGTTTTTGTATTCTGTTGGTAGAACCCAGCCAGAAGCCAACTGACAGGGAGCTGCAGTTTAGTTCTTAATGAGTAGAGAATATAAAACCGGTCTTTAGAATAATTTCCTTACTTACAAAACATCAGTCTGGTGAATTCCAGCTTATCCTTATATATTATTTAAATGTTTGTGAGCTTTGAATATAAAACTCTTCTTTTTTAAAAATTTATTTTATTGAAATATAGTTAATTTACAATGTTGTGTTAATTTCTGCTGTACAGCAAAGTGACTCAGTTTATTTATATACACACACACACACACACACACACATTCGTTTTCATATTCTTTTCCATTATGGTTTATCACAGGATATTGAATATAGTTTCCTGTGCTATACAGTAGGACCTTGTTTATCCATTCTATATATAATAGTTTGCATCTGCTAATCCCAAACTCCCAATCAATTCCTCTCCCACCCACCTCCCCCTTGATAACCACAAGTCTCTTCTCTATGTCAGTGAATCTAAAACTCTCTTCTTTAAAAATTAATCAGTTAAGAAACAATAAAATTATTGGCGTTTTGGAAAATACAGAGAAAGATATTTTATGTTTCCCCTCCTGAGGAGGGCATTTGATAAACCTGGCGAGGAGCTTCTGAAGCAAATCCAACTATTCTTATTTTCAGGAATTCAGCAGAAGCAACGAAGAGCCCAAATTTTTTTTTTTTTTTTTTTTTGGCTGTGTTGGGTCTTCGTTTCTGTGCGAGGGCTTTCTCTAGTTGTGGCAAGTGGGGGCCACTCTTCATCGCAGTGCGCGGTCCTCTCACTATCGCGGCCTCTCTTGTTGCGGAGCACAGGCTCCAGACGCGCAGGCTCAGCAATTTTGGCTCACGGGCCCAATCGCTCCGCGGCATGCGGGATCTTCCCAGACCGGGGCAGGAACCCGTGTCCCCTGCATCGGCAGGCAGACTCTCAACCGCTGCGCCACCAGGGAAGCCCGAAGAGCCCAAATTTAAGATCAGACTTTTATTCCAGTGGTCAAGCAGAGGGAGCCCTAGCAAGCGAATTCTGTTTCAGTGTGTGTTTGTATCCAGAGTTAGTTTAAAAATGGGAGAAAGTGGTAGTCCAGCACTTTAAATTATTATTTAAATAGTCCCTCTTCTTGAAATTATCAGAACTAAATAGAAGCAATTATCATTTTGTTCAAAGGTAGAGGAGATAAAGAGGTTTTACCCCATATCAGTAAGGTTTATATTATATCCAGATGCTGCTGTCTGATAATAAGAGAGTACTGGAACTATTTAAAAGCATGAAAGAAGATGAAATAAGCAGAATACAAAATTGAATATGTATATATGGTTGTACAAAACTATATGGATATATAAGTGGACAATTAAAGAGAATTGGTTTGGGTTTTTTTGGTGACAGTATGAGCTTTTAAATTTTTTTTCAAAATTGTATTTATTTCATTGTTATAATTTTTCTTTTCTTTTTTTTTTTTTTTGCGGTACGTGGTCCTCTCACTGTTGTGGCCTCTCCCTTTGCGGAGCACAGGCTCCAGACGCGCAGGCTCAGCGGCCATGGCTCACGGGCCCAGCCGCTCTGCGGCATGTGGGATCTTCCCGGACCGGCACACAAACCTGTGTCCCCTGCATCGGCAGGGGGACTCTCAACCACTGCGCCACCAGGGAAGCCCAATTGTTACAATTTTTGAAGAACAGAAGGAAATCAGTGCTTTAAAAAATACATGACTGTAATTGTATATCCCCCAAATTAGAAACATTTGCAAATTACCGGATTACATGGTATATTTTCATTGCTTTTACTATTTCTTTTCTTTTTAGTTTTATTGAAGTATAGTTGATTTACAGTGTTGTGTTAATTTCTTCTGTACAGCAAAGTGACTCAGTTACACACATATATATATTCTTTTTCATATTCTTTTCCATTGTTTGTGATAAGATAACTAAGATAATAGTGTGTTTGTTTCATTTTTTTCCAGTCCCTCCTCTCTTTCCAGTCCCATTGCCACCGCCTTCATTACTTCTGTCATGGATTATTATAGCTTTGTAACAATTTCCTTATCACCTCTCTCTCCTCAAATTCATTTCAAATACTGTTGATAGATAGATCTTCCTAAAGCACAGTTCTAATCACTGTTAACTTCCTTACTCTTGAACCTAATTGTATTTAAAATCTAAACTGCTCATCCTGACATTGAAAACCTTCCCTATGCTTTGGCTTTGAAGGACTTATTAGCATTTTCTCCTAACTGTGCTTCTCCATGCAAAGTACACTGTTATGTTTGTATTCTTTCACAACTTTACTTTTCTTCACACTGGAAGTCTCTCCATCCTATATGTCCAAATTATAGCCATCCTTTAAAACCCAGTGCAAAAGTTGCTTCCTTCAAGATTTTCCCCACTGGAAAGACTCTTCCTTTTTCTGACACTCTTTACCTTTCTTAGAGCACTTAGCCTTTTATATCTTGTATTATAAGTTATTTGCATACAAGTCTTTCACTGTACTAGAGTATGAGCTCCATGAGTTAGGATCCGAATGTTTGTGCTGGCTTCCAAGAATGAGTAAAATCATTTACTCAGATGTTTTAGCTGTCTATATTGTAAAGAGCCAGATAGTAGATGTTTTAGGCTTTGCAAGCTAAGTAGTCAACTTTGATCTCCTAGTGTGAAAGCAGCCATTAGATAATATGTAAATGAATGAGCATGACTAATAAATGTGTCCTAATACAACTTTATTTACAAAAGTGGGGATGGCTGAGATTTGGCTGTAACTTGCTGACCCATGATGTATACAATTATCCAAAGTACGTGTGACAACCAGTATTTCACAAGTGTTATAAAGTGGCTAGTGAATAAAATAGATGTTGCATGACAAACATGGAACTTCCTTTTAGATATTTCTCCGTGATAAATGCTTGCTCATTTTGCAGAACATAATTTTTCTTTTAGTCTTGGCAATTGAAATGCTCATTTCTAGATAATAATAATCTTGTGAGATCCAGTTTTGTAATATAATTCATATGCCATGAAGAGGTATGATTCATACAACCTGAGAATTGTCACTGTTGGATAAAGATGCAAAACTTCTTGATCTCTTTAAAAGAGAATATTACGTTAAAATAGCTTAAATTCATTCATTTAGTTTTTTGTGTATATATCAAATATGTTAGGTAAATGGTAGATGATAATAATTGCACTTTGACTACTCAGAAGCCATGGTATAGTCCTTTTATAGGTTAAGCTTTCATTTTCATAAACTATAGAACAGTTACAAAAACTATAAGAAAAACATTAAAACCCCAGCAGAAAACCAAGGAAAATACATAGAGAAATATAGAAGAAATGGAAATATCTAATAAACATTAAAAATGTTTAATCTTAGTATATCTAAGAAATGTAAATTAGGGCAACAGTAAGCTGCCATTTTTTTTTTTACTATGTTAGAAAATACTTTAAAAAATGATAATGGCAAGGTTTTGGTGAAATGGGAAATTCTGAAATTCAAAATTTTCTTGTAAATCATTGCCCCTTTTTGGAAGGCAGTTTTGCAATTCGTATCAATCCTTTAAGAATCAAGTATATTTAACCCACTGTATCAATCAGAAGACAGAGGCTGTGCCAGAATTTTCCCTTCTAAAATTCTCTCCTGAGGAAGTTGTCAGAAGTTTGCATTAAAGATCTATAGGTATTCAGAAGTCTTTATTTCAGGGTTGTTTATGATAGTAAAATCTTAGAACCAGTCCAGCTTTCAACAGTGAAATCATGGCTAAGTAAAGTGAGGTGCAGTGTATATTACAGAATTGTTATAAATAAAATGAAAGGAAAAAAGAGTAAAGAGAGCATTTCAGAATATTAATGGTAGTTGTCTTTGGTGGACTTATGAGTGGTTATTTTGTTTTTTATGCTTTTCTGTATTTTCTAAATTTTCCACAATAGTTTTTATAATTGAAAAACAATTTTTAAGAAAAATTTATGGTGAACTTTAAGAATTTCCTGTAAGATACTTAGCTTCCAAATCATATTAAAATATAAAAGGAAATAACACATTTAATCTGATAGAAGTCATAATGAGAGAGAGTACTGGAACTATTTAAAAGCATGAAAGAAGATGAAATAAGCAGAATACAAAATTGAATATGTATATATGGTTGTACAAAACTATATGGATATATAAGTGGAAAATTAAAGAGAATTGGTTTGGGTTTTTTTGGTGACAGTATGAGCTTTTAAATTTTTTTTCAAAATTGTATTTATTTCATTGTTATAATTTTTCTTTTCTTTTTTTTTTTTTTTTTTGCGGTACGTGGTCCTCTCACTGTTGTGGCCTCTCCCTTTGTGGAGCACAGGCTCCAGACGTGCAGGCTCAGCGGCCATGGTTCACGGGCCTAGCCACTCCGCGACATGTGGGATCTTCCCGGACCGGGGCACGAACCTGTGTCCCCTGCATCGGCAGGCGAACTCTCAACCACTGTGCCACCAGGGAAGCCCATGTTTTTGTTTTTTTTTTAAATATTTATTATTTATTTAATTATTTGGCTGTGTTGGGTCTTAGTTGCAGCAAGTGGGATCTTCATTGCTGCATACAGGATGTTCAGTTGCAGCATGTGAGATCTAGTTCCCTGACCAGGGATTGAACCCGGGCCCCCTGCATTGGGAGTGCGGAGTCTTAACCAGTGGACCACCAGGGAAGTCCCTGTTTTTGTTTTGTAGATATGTTGATTTGTATCGTATTTTAGATTCCACATATAAGTGATATCATATGGTATTTGTCTTTCTCTTTCTGACTTACTTTGCTTAGTACGATAATCTCTAGGTCTATCTATGTTGCTGCGAATGGCATTATTTCATTCTTTTTTATGGCTGAGTAATATTCCATTTTATATATGTACCACATCTTCTTTATCCATTCACCTGTTGATGGACATTTGGCTGTTTGTGAATAGTGCTGCTATGAACATAGGGGTGCATGTATCTTTTCTAATTATAGTTTTGTCCAGATATATATGCCCAGGAGTGGGATTGCTGGGTTATATTGTAGTTCTATTTTTAGTTTTCTGAGGAACTTCCATACTGTTTTCCATAGTGGTTGTACCAACTTACATTCCCACCAACAGAGTAAGAGGGCCCCCTTTTCTCCATAGCCTCTCCAGCACTTGCTATTTGTAGATTTTTTAATGATGGCCATTCTGACTGGTATGAAGTGGTACCTCACTGTAGTTTCGATTTGCATTTCTCTCATAATTAGTGATGTTGAGCACCTTTTCATGTGCCTAGGGCCATCTGTAAGTGTTCTTTGGAGAAATGTCTATTTAGGTCTTCTGCTGATTTTTCAATTGGGTTGTTTGTTTTGTTGTTATTGAGTTGTATGAGCTGTTTATATATTTTGGAGATTAAGCCCTTGTCAGTTGCATCATTTGCAAATGTTTTCTCCCATTCTGTAGGTTGTCTTTTTGTTTGTTTTTTTTTTTTTTTTTTTTTCTCTTTTTGCGGTATGTGGGCCTCTCACTGTTGTGGCCTCTCCCGTTGCGGAGCACAGGCTCCGGATGCGCAGGCCCAGCGGCCATGGCTCACGGGCCCAGCCGCTCCGCGGCATATGGGATCCTCCCAGACTGGGGCACGAACCCGTATCCCCTGCATCGGCAGGCGGACTCTTAACCACTGCGCCACCAGGGAGGCCCGTCTTTTTGTTTTGCTTATGGTTTCATTTGCTGTGCAAAAGCTTGTAAGTTTGATTAGGTCCCATTTGTTTATTTTTGTTTTTATTTTTATTGCTTTGGGAGACTGACCTAAGAAAACGTTGGTATGATTTATGTCAGAATGTTTTGCTTATGATTTCTTCTAGGAGCTTTCTGGTGTCATATCTTGTGTTTAAGTCTTTAAGCCATTTTGAGTTTATTTTCGTGCATGGTGTGAGGGTGTGTTCTAACTTCATTGATTTACATGCAGCTGTCCAACTTTCCCAGCACCCTTTACTGAAGAGACTGTCTTTTTCCCATTTTATATTCTTGCCTCCTTTGTTGAAGATTAATTGACTGTAGGTGTGTGGGTTTATTTCTGAGATCTCTATTCTGTTCCGTTGATCCATATGTCTGTGTTTGTGCCAATAACACACTGTTTTGATCACTGTAGCTTTGTAGTATTGTTTGCAGTCTGGGAGGGTTATTCCTATTTCTTAATCTTTCACCACTTTAACTCCAGTCTTTTTTTTTTTTTTTTTGGCGGTAACACGGGCCTCTCACTGTTGTGGCCTCTCCCATTGCAGAGCACAGGCTCCAGATGCGCAGGCCCAGTGGCCATGGCTCACGGGCCCAGCTGCTCTGCGGCATGTGGGATCTTCCCGGACCGGGGGATGAACCCTTGTCCCCTGCATTGGCAGGCGGACTCTCAACCACTGCACCACCAGGGAAGCCCAAACTCCAGTCTTTTATCTTTTATTTATTTATTTATTTTTATAGAAGCAGTTAGGTCTTTAATTTTTTTTTTAATTTATTTTTTGGCTGAGTTGGGTGTTCGTTGCTGCATGTGGGCTTTCTCTAGTTGCAGTGAGCAGGGGCTGCTCTTCGTTGCAATGTGTGGGCTTCTCATTACGGTGGCTTCTCTTGTGGCAGAGCATGGGCTCTAGGCGCATGGGCTTCAGTAGTTGTGGCACATGGGCTCAGTAGTTGCGGTGTGTGGGCTCAGTAGTTGTAGCTCGTGGGCTCTAGAGTGCAGGCTCAGTAGTTACGGTTCACGGGCTTATGGGCTTAGTTGCTCCGCAGCATGTGGGATCTTCTGGACCAGGGCTCAAACCTGTGTCCCCTGCATTGGCAGGTGGATTCTTAATGACTGCACCACCAGGGAAGTCCCAACTCCAGTCTTTTAAGAACACTTTCTTGGGACTTCCCTGGTCGTCCAGTGGTTAAGACTCCGTGCTCCCAATGCAAGGGGTGCACATTCAATCCCTGGTTGGGGAACTAAGATCCCACATGCTGTGTGGCCAATAATAAATAAATAAATAGTTCCCCTAGATAAATAAAAACACTTTCTTGAATAACTAAAGTAGTCTTCATAAGTCTGTTTTTCCTAAAATGAATCTTTTTTTCGTTGGAAGCCTGTTTGGCTTGCTAGTGGTAAGAAAAAGTTAAAATTTTAATCTCTCTGAACATTATAGTACATCTGAATCAAGGAAGTGTTTCAGTTGCAGTTTTTCATCAGTTATCAGGCTCATAATTTCCTATTTCTCTGGAGATAGTCTGGTATAGTTTGAATAAAATGACAGTTTTATATGGACATGACAAAGCATATTATTTGTGAAAATGGCAGGAAATTTGGGTTATTTTAATGATGGCTAAGAATTTTTTATGCTTTTATCATATGCTACTAAACTGAGTTCCTAGAGATTCATGATCCTGAATATATCTAATAGCAGTATAAGCAGTGAAAAATTTTAAGTAATTGTGTAGCTTTGCTAAAAATTCATCCCTTAACCTGCTATCTGTGAGTGAAATGGATATGTAAGAAAATGCAAGAAGAGAGCAAAGGACAACATTAAATGATAGAATTTTGTGAGGAGTGGGAACGACAGCAAGAGGATTCTGTTCTTCTTATGCCAGTAGGATAAGAGCGTTACCAAAGTGGCTGAGATCATCCAGATTATGAAGATGAGATGACGTAGGAATTTTTGTTCTTTTCTAGGAAAGAAATGGTGGTATTAATCATGTGCCTTCATAGACGTAAAGTTGCTTTGTGAATCTCTGGTTAAATTTGTTTAGCCAGATTTACTTACGTTGACACATGGGTGAATTATTTTTTAAAAATCTCCTTTGTCTGAGATATAATGCACATTGTTGTATTTTCAACTCCTGAGGTTTGTTTTTTTTTGTAAATTCTTTTTATTGGTATTCTCAATTTGGTGAGATATTCTCATACTTTTCTTTAGTTTTTTAGACAGTTTCCTTTAGTTAATTGAATGCGTTTATTCTGTGTGTGGACTGTACTTTCTTGTTTCTTTGTATGTCTCATAAATTGGGGTTGAAAACTGAACATTTAAAATAATAGAAATGGCAACTGCAGAAATCAGAGCTTCCCCTCTTCCCAAGGTTGGTTGTTTTTGCTGGGTTTTTTTTTTTTTTTTTTTTTTTTTTTCTTTTTGCGGTATGCGGGCCTCTCACTGTTGTGGCCTCTCCCGTTGCGGAGCACAGGCTCCGGATGCGCAGGCCCAGCGGCCATGGCTCACGGGCCCAGCCGCTCCGCAGCATATGGGATCCTCCCAGACCGGGGCACGAACCCGTATCCCCTGCATCGGCAGGCGGACTCTTAACCACTGCGCCACCAGGGAGGCCCTGCTGGGTTTTTTTGGTTGTTGTTTTTTGCTTAGCGACTTTTCTGAGCTAATTGTTTTTGTTTTGGGTTTTGTTTTTTTTGGACACACCACGTGGCTTGTGGGATCTTAGTTCCTGGACCAGGGGTTGAATCTGGGCCCACGGCAGTGAAAGTGCTGAGTCTCAACCACTGGACTGCCAGGGAATTCCCTGAACTAATTCTTAAAGTCTGTATTCATTGTTGTGTGTGGCCACTGAAGTCTGCTTGGTTAGCTTAGTGGTCAGCTAATGAGCTGACAGAGACTTCCTTAAACACCTGGAACTAATAAGTCACAAATCTGCCAAGAGACTCTGTGCATGTTGGGGTATGCCTTCAACACAGAGCCAGGCATTTTACAACTTTGCCTTATCCTTCACTTCTTGCTTGTGCAGTGCCTGATGTCAGTCCTCAAGATCTGTCTTGAGAGTTTAGGACCTTCTTAGGTCTTTCCTGATCATGCTCAAAGGTCTGTGTATGCATGTGATCTTCATGATCCCTAGGAATATTTTGGAGATTTCAAGCCCATATGGACATTCTATTCCTCTGCTTTTCTTCCTTTTAAGCTTTTTGGTTAACTCGTTATTTTCCCCAACTGTTAAAACTGTTACCCACTGCCTCAGGCCACCCTGAGGTTCAACAGTTGTCTTTGATTGTTTTTGACAGATACCCCCAGGGAAAAGGCTGTTTTATATGAGCAACTCTGTCAAGTCAGATTAAGACAGCCTTGTGAGTGGTGTCTTTCAGGGAACCACCAGACATGTCCAATAATTCTCTGGGATGAGGTTTTCAAGGAACTTCATCTGCCCTTTGCAATGGCTGCCAGACTGCTGATTTTTCTATTGTACTATGATTGTGGTCTCTTGTTTTTAGGCTACCATGGCACTAGGGAGGGGATGATGGAAATAGGGCAAGTTAAAACACCACAAAGTTCTTACCAAGATTCAGTTCTTGAATAAATGCTCCCTAGACTACTGTAAGCCTTTGGTTAATTTCCAGAGTTCTAAAAAAGCTGATTCTGACCTTTTTTGCCAGTATTTTTATGGTGTTTTGGAGAAGAGAATTTCTGTTAGGTCCATACCACCATTTTCACTGACATCCCAGGTTGTCTTTTGAGCCTCTCCAATACATTTTTGCACACTTTTGACAAAGTCGTCTTACTTGTTTTAAAATCACTGTTGACTTCCCATTGCTCTTAAAGACCGAAATCTTCATTTTTGATCTGCAAAGTCATTCATTGTCTTGCTGTTCTGTTCAGCCTGTTCTCTACTGTAGCGCTCTATCTTATTCTTTAAAATTGCCTTAAGTCATTTAAGTGTGTTTTAGTGTCACCTTCAGTTTCATAATGAAACTAGGGATTTTGATTGGAATTGCATTGAATTTATAAGTTTAGAAGAGAATTGATATTTTAATATTTCACTCTTTATATATATAAAGATAGCATATTTCCTTATTTGTTCAGGTGTTTTATATGTCCTTTAGTACAGTTTTATCATTTCTTCCATGAGGGTCACACCCACCTTTTGTTGGATTTATTTCTAGGTACGTTGTAGCCCTTGTTATCGTATAAGGGGATTTTTTTCTAATTTATTATTATTAGTATGTGTAAAAGCTTCTGATTTTCTTGTTATTGTTGATTTAATTCTAGTACCTATATAGTTCTAATAGTTTACCTGATGATTCTTTTGGATTTCCTTTGTGGACATAGTGTCTGTAAATAAGGATAATTTTGTCTCTTTTCAACTCTTTTACCTCATATTTCTTATTTTCTGGTGTGATTATGAGATTGTCTTATTATGTTGTCTGAAAACTACAATATCTAGAGAGAGGCAATGATAGAAACTTCGTTACATTCCTGACTTTAATGGAAATTGCTTATAAAATTTCTCAAATGTGATGTTCGCTTTACATTTTAGCTACTATTTCTAGTTTACTACGAATTTTTATCAAAAATGATTTTAAATTTTAATTTTTTTAGCATCAATGTGAGTTTACATTAATTTTTTTTAACACCTTTATTGGAGTATAATTGCTTTACGATGGTGTGTTAGTTTCTGCTTTATAACAAAGTGAATCGGTTATACATATACATATGTTCCCATATCTTTTCCCTCTTGCGTCTCCCTCCCTCCCACCCTCCCTATCCCACCCCTCTAGGTGGTCACAAAGCACCGAGCTGATCTCCCTGTGCTATGCAGCTGCTTCCCACTAGCTATCTCTTTTACGTTTGGTAGTGTATATATGTCCATACCACTCTCTCACTTTGTCACAGCTTACCCTTCCCCCTCCCCATATCCTCAAGTCCATTCTCTAGTAGGTCTGTGTCTTTATTCCCGTCTTACCCCTAGGTTCTTCATGACCTTTTTTTTTTTTCTTAGATTCCATATATATGTGTTAGCATATGGTATTTGTTTTTCTCTTTCTGACTTACTTCACTTTGTATGACAGACTCTAGGTCCATCCACCTCACTACAAATAACTCAATTTCGTTTCTTTTTATGGCTGAGTAATATTCCATTGTACATATGTGCCCCATCTTCTTTATCCATTCATCTGCTGATGGACGCTTAGGGGTTGCTTCCATATCCTGGCTATTGTAAATAGAGCTGCAGTGAACATTTTGGTACATGACTCTCTGAATTATGGTTTTCTCAGGGTATATGCCCAGTAGTGGGATTGCTGGGTCGTATGGTAGTTCTACTTGTAGTTTTTTAAGGGACCTCCATACTGTTCTCCATAGTGGCTGTATCAGTTTACATTCCCACCAGCAGTGCAAGAGTTTCCCTTTACTCCACACCCTCTCCAGCATTTATTGTTTCTAGATTTCTTGATGATGGCCATTCTGACCAGTGTGAGATGATATCTCATTGTACTTTTTTTTTTTTCGGTACGCGGGCCTCTCACTGTTTTGGCCTCTTCCGTTGCGGAGCACAGCCTCCGGACACGCAGGCTCAGCGGCCATGCCTCACAGGCCCAGCCGCTCCGCGGCATGTGGGACCTTCCCAGACTGGGGCACGAACCCACGTCCCCTGTATCGGCAGGCGGACTCTCAGCCACTGCGCCACCAGGGAAGCCCCCATTGTACTTTTGATTTGCATTTCTCTAATGATTAATGATGTTGAGCATTCTTTCATGTGTTTGTTGGCAATCTGTATATCTTCTTTGGAGAAATGTCTATTTAGGTCTTCTGCCCATTTTTGGATTGAGTTGTTTGTTTTTTTGTTATTGAGCTGCATGAGCTGCTTGTAAATTTTGGAGATTAATCCTTTGTCAGTTGCTTCATTTGCAAATATTTTCTCCCATTCTGAGGGTTGTCTTTTGGTCTTGTTTATGGTTTCCTTTGCTGTGCAGAAGCTTTTAAGTTTCATTAGGTCCCATTTGTTTATTTTTATTTCCATTTCACTAGGAGATGGGTCAAAAAGGATCTTGCTGTGATTTATGTCATAGAGTGTTCTGCCTATGTTTTCCTCTAAGAGTTTGATAGTTTCTGGCCTTACCTTTAGATCTTTAATCCATTTTGAGCTTATTTTTGTGTATGGTGTTACGGAGTGTTCTAATCTCATACTTTTACATGTAGCTGTCCAGTTTTCCCAGAACCACTTATTGAAGAGGCTGTCTTTTCTCCACTGTATATTCTTGCCTCCTTTATCAAAGATAAGGTGACCATATGTGCGTGGGTTTATCTCTGGGCTTTCTATCGTGTTCCATTGATCTATATTTCTGTTTTTGTGCCAGTACCATACTGTCTTGATTACTGTAGCTTTGTAGTATAGTCTGAAGTCAAGGAGCCTGATTCCTCCAGCTCCGTTTTTCTTTCTCAAGATTACTTTGGCTATTCGGGGTCTTTTGTGTTTCCATATAAATTGTGAAATTTTTTGTTCTAGTTCTGTGAAAAATGCCAGTGGTAATTTGATAAGGATTGCATTGAATCTGTAGAGTGCTTTGGGTAGTAGAGTCATTTTCCCAGTGTTGATTCTTCCAATCCAAGAACATGGTATATCTCTCCCTCTATTTGTATCATCTTTAATTTCTTTCACAGTGTCTTATAATTTTCTTCATACAGGTCTTTTGTCTCCTTAGGTAGGTTTATTCCTAGATATTTTATTCTTTTTGTTGCAGTGGTAAGTGGGAGTGTTTTCTTAATTTCACTTTCAGATTTTTCATCTTTAGTGAATAGTAATGCAAGAGATTTCTGTGCATTAATTTTGTATCCTGCAACTTTACCAAATTCATTGATTAGCTCTAGTAGTTTTCTGGTAGCATCTTTAGGATTCTCTATGTATAGTATCATGTCATCTGCAAACAGTGACAGCTTTACTTCTTTTCCAATTTGGATTCCTTTTATTTCTTTTTCTTCTCTGATTGCTGTGGCTAAAACTTCCAAAACTATGTTGAATAAGACTGGTGAGAGTGGGCAAGCTTTTCTTGTTCCTGATCTTAGTGGAAATGGTTTCAGTTTTTCACCATTGAGGATGATGTTGGCTGTGGGTTTGTCCTATATGGCCTTTATTATGTTGAGGAATGTTCCCTCTCTGCCTACTTTCTGGAGAGTTTTTATCATAAATGGGTGTTGAATTTTGTCAAAAGCTTTCTCTGCATCTATTGAGATGATCATATGGTTTTTCTCCTTCAGTTTGTTAATATGGTGTATCACGTTGATTGATTTGTGTATATTGAAGAATCCTTGCATTCCTGGAATAAACCCCACTTGATCATGGTGTATGATCCTTTTAATGTGCTGTTGGATTCTGTTTGCTAGTATTTTGTTGAGGATTTTTGCATCTATGTTCATCAGTGATATTGGCCTGAAGTTTTCTTTCTTTGTGACCTCTTTGTTTGGTTTTGGTGTCAGGGTGATGGTGGCCTCGTAGAATGAGTTTGGGAGTGTTCCTCCCTCTGCTATATTTTGGAGGAGTTTGAGAAGGATAGGTGTTAACTCTTCTCTAAATGTTTGATAGAATTCGCCTGTGAAGCCATCTGGTCCTGGGCTTTTGTTTGTTGGAAGATTTTTAATCACAGTTTCAATTTCAGTGCTTGTGATTGGTCTGTTCATATTTTGTATTTCTTCCTGGTTCAGTCTCAGAAGGTTGTGCATTTCTAAGAATTTGTCCATTTCTTCCAGGTTGTGCATTTTATTGGCATAGAGTTGCTTGTAGTAATCTCTCATGATCTTTTGTATTTCTGCAGTGTCAATTGTTACTTCTCCTTTTTCATTTCTAATTCTATTGATTTGAGTCTTCTCCCTTTTTCTCTTGATGAGTCTGGCTAATGGTTTATCCATTTTGTTTATCTTCTCAAAGAACCAGCTTTTAGTTTTATTGATCTTTTTTTTTTTTTTTTTTTTTTTTTTTTTTTTTTGCGGTACGCGGGCCTCTCACTGTTGTGGCCTCTCCCGTTGCGGAGCGCAGGCTCCGGATGCGCAGGCTCAGCGGCCATGGCTCACGGGCCCAGCCGCTCCGTGGCATGTGGGATCTTCCCAGACCGGGGCACGAACCTGTGTCCCCTGCATCGGCAGGCGGACTCTCAACCACTGCGCCACCAGGGAAGCCCAGTTTTATTGATCTTTGCTATCGTTTCCTTCATTTCCTTTTCATTTATTTCTGATCTGATCTTTATGATTTCTTTCCTTCTGCTAACTTTGGGGTTTCTTTGTTCATCTTTCTCTAATTGTTTTAGGTGCAAGGTTAGGTTGTTTATTTGAGATGTTTCCTGTTTCTTAAGGTAGGATTGTATTGCTGTAAACTTCCCTCTTAGAACTGCTTTTGCTGCATCCCATAGGTTTTGGGTTGTCGTGTCTCCACTGTCATTTGTTTCTAGGTATTTTTTGATTTCCTCTTTGATTTCTTCAGCGATCACTTCGTTATTAAGTAGTGTATTGTTTAGCCTCCATGTGTTTGTATTTTTTACAGATCTTTTCCTGTAATTGATATCTAGTCTCATAGCGTTGTGGTTGGAAGATACTTGATACAATTTCAATTTTCTTAAATTTACCAAGGGTTGATTTGTGACCCAAGATATGATCTGTCCTGGAGAATGTTCCATGAGCACTTGAGAAAAATGTGTATTCTGTTGTTTTCTGGTGGAATGTCCTATAAATATCAATTAAGTCCATCTTGTTTAATGTATCATTTAAAGCTTGTGTTTCCTTATTTATTTTCATTTTGGATGATCTGTCCATTGGTGAAAGTGGGGTGTTAAAGTCCCCTACTATAATTGTGTTACTGTCGATTTCCCCCTTTTATGGCTGTTAGTATTTGCCTTATGTATTGAGGTGCTCCTATGTTGGGTGCATAAACATTTACAATTGTCATATCTTCTTCTTGGATTGATCCCTTGATCATGATGTAGTGTCCTTCTTTGTCTCTTCTAATAGTCTTTATTTTAAAGTCTGTTTTGTCTGATATGAGAATTGCTACTCCAGCTTTCTCTTGATTTCCATTTGCATGGAATATCTTTTTCCATCCCCTCACTTTCAGTCTGTATGTGTCCCTAGGTCTGAAGTGGGTCTCTTGTAGACAGCATATGTATGGGTCTTGTTTTTGTATCCATTCAGCTGGTCTGTGTCTTTTGATGGGAGCATTTAATCTATTTACATTTAAGATAATTATCAATATGTATATTCCTATTCCCATTTTCTTAATTGTTTGGGGTTTGTTATTGTAGGTCTTTTCCTTCTCTTGTGTTTCCTGCCTAGAGAAGTTCCTTTAGCATTTGTTGTAAAGCTGGTTTGGTGGTGCTGAACTCTCTCAGGTTTTGCTTGTCTGTAAAGGTTTTAATTTCTCCATCAAATCTGAAGGAGATCCTTGCTGGGTAGAGTAATCTTAGTTGTAGGTTTTTCTCCTTCACCACTTTAAATATGTCCTGCCACTCCCTTCTGGCTTGCAGAGTTTCTGCTGAAAGATCAGCTGGTAACCTTATGGGGATTCCCTTGTGTGTTATTTGTTGTTTTTCCCTTGCTGCTTTTAATATGTTTTATTTTATTTAATTTTTGACAGTTTGATTAATATGTGTCTTGGCGTGTTTCTCCTTGGATTTATCCTGTATGGGACTCTCTGTGCTTCCTGGACTTGATTAACTGTTTCCTTTCCCATATTAGGGAAGTTTTCAACTATAATCTCTTCAAATATTTTCTCAGTCCCTTTCTTTTTCTCTTGCTCTTCTGGGACCCCTATAATTCGAATGTTGGTGCGTTTAATGTTGTCCCAGAGGTCTCTGAGACTGTCCTCAGTTCTTTTCATTCTTTTTTCTTTATTCTGCTCTGCAGTAGTTATTTCCACTATTTTATCTTGCAGGTCATTTATCCGTTCTTCTGCCTCAGTTATTCTGCTATTGATCCCTTTTAGAGTTTTTTTGTTTTGTTTTGTTTTGTTTGTTTTGTTTTGTTTTGTTTTTGCGGTACACGGGCCTCTCACTGTTGTGGCCTCTCCTGTTGAGGAGCACAGGCTCCGGACGTTCAGGCTCCGCGGCCGTGGCTCATGGGCCCAGCCGCTCCGTGGCATGTGGGATCATCCTGGACTGGGGCACGAATCCGCGTCCCCTGCATCGGCAGGTGGACTCTCAACCACTGCACCACCAGGGAAACCCCCTTCTAGAGTATTTTTAATTTCATTTATTGTGTTGTTCATCGTTGCTTGTTTCCTCTTTAGTTCTTCTAGGTCCTTGTTAAATGTTTCTTGCATTTTCTCTATTCTATTTCCAAGATTTTGCATCATCTTTACTATCATTATTCTGAATTATTTTTCAGGTAGACTGCCTATTTCCTCTTCATTTGTTAGGTCTGGTGTGTTTTTATCTTACTGCTTCATCTGCTGTGTGTTTTTCTGTCTTCTCATTTTGCTTATCTTACTGTGTTTGGGGTCTCCTTTTTGCAGGCTGCAGGTTTGTAGTTCCCATTGTTTATGGTGTCTGTCCCCAGTGGCTAAAGTAGGTTCAGTGGGTTGTGTAGGCTTCCTGGTGGAGGGGACTAGTGCCTGTGTTCTGGTGGATGAGGCTGGATCTTTTCTTTCTGGTGGGCAGGTCCACGTCTGGTGGTGTGTTTTGGGGTGTCTGTGGCCTTTTGCGTTGCCCTAGTCTTGAAGCTTCTGCCCCTGCTCCTCAGGCCGCATCCCCATCTACATTAATTTTTTGAAGTTAAATCATTTTTGTATTCCTGTATTTTGTATTCCTTGTTTTCTTATTTAATTCAATTCAGTGCACTCTACTAGTCCTTTTACCGGTGCTTTCCATTTCTGAGATCTTCACCTTAATTTCATTGTCCCATAGTTTTTCAACATGTGCTTATAGGGGCATTATTTCCTAAATTCTTAATTGTTAAGGAATGATTGGATTCCTGTTGCTTTTGTCACCTAAATAATCTATCTGAATGGTTGTAGAATTTCTAGAATAACAATTTATTTCAAAACTTTGTAGACTGTAGTTATTTTCCCTGGCACTGAGTATTTTTATGAGGAAGTAAAATACTGTAGTTATTTTATGCCACTTTCGATGACTTACTTTTTATTGGCTTGGACAGCTGGTGAGTATTTTCTTTATATCCTTTAAGTTCAGTGTGTTTTGGTGCAAATCATTTTGAATTACTTTTTCTGGAATAAATTGTTTTTTACCTAAATATTTAAGTATTCCTTCATTTCATAGAAATTTATCATCATCATATCAATACTTTTTCTGATTCATTTGCTTTTTATCTTTTTGGAGGATCATCTTTGTCTTCCATATCATCATGCATTCATTAGTACATTCAACTATTTAGTGATTCCCTGCTCTGTGCCAGTGAAACAAAACAAAGCCACTGCCTTTCTGGAGCTTACATTCTAGTGGGAGGAGAAGAGGTGATAAGTGGTTAACCTAAGAGACTAGTAAATTACATGTTAATTTAGAAGATGACAAGGACCAAGAAAAGTAGAGTTGGGTAAGATGAGAGAGTTAAACAGATATTTGGAGGAATTACTCAATCTTTGTCTTTTTCTCTGCATCAAAGATGATCATCTTAAACCTTTGTCAGTATTTCAGTTGCGTCTTTTCTGTTTTTTTGCTGTTTCTAATTTATTTGTTGGCTCTAGTGGTGTTGTTTTAGTCCTTGGTGTATTTTCTTAGTTCTTCAGTCTCCCTTTCCATCCCTTCTTTGTTCTGTTATGTGATCATTAACTTCTTTGATTTAATTCATGTTCTAGTTTGAAAGAGTTTGACCAGGAAGAGAGGAGACGGAGTTGATAGAAGGAATAATGGTAATGGTAGAGTTGGTGGAAATTTCCTTTTTGTTTTTGTTTTCTTAGGGTGAAGATGTTTTGTACATGTTTATAATGGAAAAAGCTGAAGGAAAAGGGGAGATTTTATGCTAAGGAATCCTAGGTGTCAAGAAGTTAATTAATCTATATCACACACAGAGTACTTAGGTAATAGAGCTAGTTTTTGACCCCAGAAGATCTGCCTTTTACCAAAGTCCATGCTTTTAAACATGATAATGGGGCCTCCCTGGTGGCGCAAGTGGTTGAGAGTCCGCCTGCCGATGCAGGGGATACGGGTTCGTGCCCCGGTCTGGGAGGATCCCATATGCCGCGGAGCGGCTGGGCCCGTGAGCCATGGCCGCTGAGCCTGCGCGTCCGGAGCCTGTGCTCCGCAACGGGAGAGGCCACAACAGTGAGAGGCCCGCATACCGCAAAAAAAAAAAAAAAAAAAAAAAAAAAAAACATGATAATGTATTGCCTCTGAGAGGCAGTTTGTTTGTAATGGAGTTTTAAAAGTTTGAGAGAGCAATGGAAAAAGGGTTAGTTGAGGAATTGGCAGAGCTAGAGACTTCAGAGTCAACTTGTTTACTAGTTGGAAAAGGAACACAAGCTTATGTTGAGATGTAGTTTTTATCATGTGAAATTATACAACTCTGCCTTCCAGTGATTTAGGAATATTTTGAGGAGATGGGTCTATTAATTTTCAACAAAATGGATATCTAGTTGTTCAGTTTTTTTTGGAACAGTCTTATTCCAGGGGTTTTCGGCACTTCAAGAGAGGCATTAAGAAACTTATGGAGTTGCTTTTACTTATCACGGTTTTTGAGAGAGAGTGTATTGAGAACAATTTGATGTGGGCCAGGAATTGTAAATATTCTTCCTCTCATTACCCCCATTCATATAGGTGAAATCCCTCTGAACATGTGTACAGATGAAAACCTATAATTTTATGAGCCTTGGACCTAAGTTCTTTTTACACATAAACCTAACATATGTTTTGTACATTCTTTTTTTTTTTTTTGGTTGGGGGGTGGTGGTTGGCCCTCACTGCGCAGTATGTGGGATCATAGTTCCCTAATCAGGGATTGAACCTGCACCCCCTGCATTGGAATCACAGAGTCTTAACCACTAGACTGCCAGGGAAGTCCCTGCACATTCTATTTTTATTAAATAAAAGTTTTGTTTTTTGTTTTGGCTGCACCACACGGCTTGTGGGATCCTAATTCCCTGACCAGGGATTGAACCTGGGCCCCCTGCAGTGGAAGCATGGAGTCCTAACCACTGGACCACCAGGGAATTCCCAAAAATAAAATAAAACTTTAAATACTTTTAAAAAGTATTATTTTTACGTGGCAAAAGTATTTTTTTTTTTTTTTTTTTTTTTTTTTTTTTTTTTTTTGCGGTATGCGGGCCTCTCACTGTTGTGGCCTCCCCCGTTGCGGAGCACAGGCTCCGGACGCGCAGGCTCCGGACGCGCAGGCTCAGCGGCCATGGCTCACGGGCCCAGCCGCTCCGCGGCATATGGGATCCTCCCAGACCGGGGCACGAACCCGTATCCCCTGCATCGGCAGGCGGACTCTCAACCACTTGCGCCACCAGGGAGGCCCAAAAGTATTATTTTTATGTGGCTAAATTTTCTCCTATTTTTGACTGTCTTATAGATTAAGTGAAGATTGTATCCTATTCTGTTTAGAACTTTACCAGGAGTTCACCATTTAAGAAAATCAGGTCACTGTCCCCAGTGTCACTTGTGGTATTTGAGTCACCAGTTCTACAGTCAGCATTTGTATCTGTAGCATTAATGGTGATTACAGTGATTCTGCCTGTTAGAAGCATTTGACAACTTACTGTCTTCTAATGTGGTTATGCATTTATATATTGAAATACAGTATATATTATTCTCCTATAAATTAATTTCCCTTTATTTTTTTAGTTCTGTAAGGATGTATGTGTGTATCCAAAACTGGGTTAGAGAGAAGGAATGGGTGTGTGTATGTATAACTTCTAAGAATTGTGTGTAGACGTTTATATTATCTATTTATTTTCTTTCAGTATGGATAAGGAGTATTTACAAAGACTTCCTATAAAAGCGGGGTATTGAGTATGATAGGATGAGAACTACCATTATGTGCCTTCCCCACTGATATAAAATGATTCATTTATTATGTATTAAATTCCCATAAATATGCAGGTCTCTTTCCCTGGACTGTTTATTCTGTTCCATTGATTTCTTTCTCTAATCCTGCTCCCCTGCCATTTTATTTCAATTACTCTGGCATCATAATCTGTTTTGATAAATACAGTGGGACAAAGAATAAAAAACTAATATTTATTGAGAACTTGCTATATGTTAAGTATTGCTCTAAGTGTTTAATATGAATTAGCTCATGTAATCATCACAATAATATTAAATATTACTGTATTTTATCAAATGTAAGATACTTTGATATTGATGCTTTCTTGATGTTACCAGAAAGTGACACTGGAAAGTGTTCATATACTATTGATGCATTATTATTGCTTTCTGGGTGACAGCTGTTCTTGCAAGAAGTCATCAGTTTCTGAGAGGTTAAAGTGAAAAATTTGTTTTAGAATCAATGAAATAGGTTGTCATTATCTTCATTTCACAGTTGAAGAAACAAGCAGAGTTTGCCTAAGATGATGTAGTTAATTGGCTTCATAGCTCATATGCTTGGTTGGGATCTTTTAAATTTATTGTTACATTTATTACATTTTCTAAGTGTTTATTGCTGATATATAGCATTAGTTATTTTTGCTCTAGGTTCATGGTAAATACCTTTTTTCAAATTAAGGGAGTTGCCCTTTGTTGTAGATTTATCATCCCCAAGTCTTACTTACAATTATTGGGCAACCCTCTCTACTGGGTCCATCTCTATAGAGTTCTCCCATCAGATGCCTCTCCCTTTGGGAGAGTATACTTCCTGCCCCTTGATACTAGGCTTATTCATGAGACTTGTTTTGGCAAGTGTGGAATGTGAATGGAAGTGATAAGCTATATCCTGATTTAGCCATTGCTTTTTTTTCCCTTTGCCATATGAACAGCATGTTGCAGATAGGTAGTATGAGCAAGAAATAAACCTTGTGTTGTAAGCCATGAGATTTTCATGTTTCTTAATGCAGGATAAATTAGTGAAAGTTGGTCAGTAACTCTGGATTGCCAGAAATTTTTATTAGGCATTTCCTCCTCCCCCTAGCTCCTGGAAACCACCATTCCACTTTTATGAATTGACTGTCTTCTTACCACATATAAGTGGAATCATACAGTATTTGTCTTTTTGTGACCAGCTTATTTCACTTAGCATAGTGTCCTCAAGGTTCATCCATGCTGTAGCACGTCAGAATTCCCTTCCTTTTTAAGGCTGCATAACATTCCATTGTATGTATATAACACATTTTGCTTATCCATTCATCTGTCATGGACGCTTGGGTTTTTTCCAGCTTTTGACTATTGTGAGTAATGCCACTATGACACTTGTGTACAAGTATCTTTTGAGTCCCTGCTTTCACTTCTTTTGAATATATACCCAAGTAGCACTGTTGGATCATACGGTAATTCTGTGTTTTTGAGGAACCACCATATTGTTTTCCACAGTGGCTGTACCATTTTACTTTTCTGCCAGCAGTGAACAGTGGTTCCACTTTCTTCACATCCTTTCCAATCCTTTCAATAGTTATTGACTATTTTTTTAATAATAGCTATTCTCATGGTAGTGAAGTAATATCGCATTGTGTTTTTGATTGTATTTCCCTGGTAACGGATGTTGTTGAGCATCTTTTCATATGCTTATCGGTCATTTGTAGATATATTTTAGAGAAATGTCTGTTCAAGTCCTTTGCCCATTATTAAATTGGGTAGTTCAGGGGTTTTTTTTGTTGTTAAGTTGTAGGAGTTTACTCTGGTTATCAATCCCTTATCAGATATATGACTTGTGAATATTTTCTTCTATTCCATGGGTTGCTTTCTCACTCTGTTGATAGTGTCCTTTGATACACAAAAATTTTAAATTTTGTTGAAGCCCAGTTTATCACATTTTCTTTTGTTGTCTGTGCTTTTCATGTCATATCCAGTAAATCATTGCCAGATCCAGTGTCATGAAGCTTTTACCCTGTTTTCTTCCAAGAGTCTCAACTCTTAGGTACAGGTCTTTGATACCTTTTTAGTTAATTTTTGTGTATGTTATAAGGTAAGTATTTGCTCTTAAGTCACACTGACCTAGTTTTCTTGTTCTGTTCTTACCTGGTGTTGGTGTAGCTTTCCATCTTTTTTTTCTTTTCTAGAGCAGTGGCTCTCCACTTGTAATATGGAGGCCCCTAGATGTCCTCAAGATCCTTTCATGAGGTCTGCAAAGTCAAAACTATTTTCGTCATAATATTAAGACGTTGTTTGCCTTTTTTACTCTCATTTTCTTACAAATGTACAGTGGAGTTTCCTAGATACTGCAGTACATGTGAATTGCAACAAATTGAACACAGAGCAATATGAGAAAACCCAACAATCTTCTGCTAAATACACTTGCAAAAATATAAAACACCACCACTCTTCTTACTAAATTTTTTTTGGTAAAATACAGTTTTTTTTCATAAGACTGTGGTTAGTGTGAAATGAGTTTATTGCTGTTTTTCAACGAATTAATAAGTATTAAAATTTTCGGGCTTCCCTGGTGGTGCAGCGGTTGAGAGTCCGCCTGCCGATGCAGGGGACACGGGTTCGTGCCCTGGTCCGGGAAGATCCCACATGCCGTGGAGCGGCTGGGCCCGTGAGGCTGAGCCCACGCGTCCGGAGCCTGTGCTCCGCAATGGGAGAGGCCACAACAGTGAGAGGCCCGCGTACCGTAAAAATAAATAAATAAATAAATAAATAAATACATAAATACATAAATAAATAAATAAATAAATAAATAAAATTTTCTATTTACTTTCTAATGTGGTAAATATTGCTAGGTATAACTCATATAAACAAAAGCTCTTTGGGTCCTAAATAATTTTGAGTGTAAAAGTTTCCTGAGACCAAAACATCTTAGAGCCTCTGCTTTAGAACATTTAACAGAGAAAATATGTTCCTTTAAAATATTTTAAAATGCACAGTGATATTTTGCATTTGGTGCTTGACTATTTCAGTTTCTTCCTTTTTTAAATCTGTTCCAGTTTCTACATTTTCAGCTAATTTTGGTTATTTGTATTTTCCTAAGGAGTCATTCATTTTTCTAGGGATTCAAATTATATTTGTAGAGCTGTTTTTTTTTTTTTTTTTTTTTTTTTTGCGGTATGCGGGCCTCTCACTGTTGTGGCCTCTCCCGTTGTGGAGCACAGGCTCTGGACGCGCAGGCTCAGCAGCCATGGCTCACGGGCCCAGCCGCTCCGCAGCATGTGGGATCTTCCCGGACTGGGGCACGAACCCGTGTCCCCTGCATCGGCAGGTGGACTCCCAGCCACTGCGCCACCAGGGAAGCCCTATAGAGCATTTTAATAATAGTTAAAATGCTTTCTAAAAATTTCTTCTGCATTTGTAATTATGTCTCTTTTTTTCCCCTGATGTTGTTTATTTGCTATTTCTTTCCTTTTTTCTTGATCATACCTGGCAAAAGTTTACCTATTATATTACCTTTTCAAAGCATTAGCTTTTTGATTATTGGTCATCCAGCTATCTTTTAGTTTTCTATTTTATTACTTTGTTCTCTGTTATTTCCATATAATCTTTCTTTGTTCTTAGTCTGTTCTCTCTTACATTCTTCAATTGAACATCTTTTTTGTTTCCTAAGAAATTTATTAATGGCTGTAAATTTTTCCATAGTCCTGCTTTGCATGCCATAGGCTTTGTTATTTGCCTACCTCATTGTATATTTTTTTTAAAGTAGTTCATAATTTTTGTTTTGATTCTCTTTTTTTAATGAAGGAATCATTTAGAATTGTGTTTTTAATTTCCAGGTATCTGATCTTTTCCTTCCCATTTGCTATTATTAGTCCTAGTGCATTTTGCCTGTGAACATGGTCCATGTGACTTCTGCTTTTTGTAATTTCTTGACATTTTCTTAATGGCTCAATGCAGATTTTGTGACTGATCTATGTATATTTGAAATGAAAATTTTTTCTGTTTTCTTTAAAGTACTACACATACTTGTACTATAATAAACGTTTATGTACATATATACGAAGATATATTCGTGTTTGTATGTATATTTGTGCATTCATTTATTTAATAGACACAAGCAAGTTGGCTGTCTGTCATGACAGTCTTTAAAATTTTTTAAATATGACTACCTTTAGGTGGGGCTTGTACTCTTTGGTTAGCTATAGTTTCTGCCAGTCCCTGTTGATTACTATTGATTACTATCTCTCTGGCCTGGGAAGGAGTTTACATTCTCTGTCCAAACTTAACTGCACTGTTCAAGTCTATACCCTTTCTCACTTGGTATCTATTTGATATTTCTCTGAGTATGGTATGGTAGTTTTCCACTATGGTTACAGTTTGTTGATTTCTCTTTTTAAATACATTTTATTTTTGTATGTTGGGAACTATGTTAATTATGTAAAGATTCATTAATATCTCCATGGGTTGTTCCGTTTTTGTCTTAAGATTTCTTTAAATTAATTTTGCTGGTTTTTTTAGCATGTTCATGCTGTGTCTCTCTTCATCTCTTTATTTTTAGCTTTATTTAATTCATCCATTCATTCGTTACCTTTTTTTGTATCTCTTGGATATAGCTGTGTTTTGTTCTTGTCTTTTAAATAGGTGATTATGATGTTTGGACTTATTCCTGTCATTTTATATCTCTTGTTTACCATGCTTTCTTATTAATCATATATTTCTTGTTTTTTCTTCTGTTTGTTGGATTAAGTTTTTGTTGCTGTGGTGATGGTGGTTGTTCCATTTTACCCTTCTCTTTGGGAACTTTACATTCTGTTATTTTAATGTTTACCCTTAAAATTTCAGCACAGTAATTAAACTTAAGTTATTCTAATGGCGTTTAGAATAGAATATTCACATCCTCTCTTGGAAAAGTCCAGAACCGTAGCAAATTGTTTTTAATTTATTTTATTTTTGGCTGCATTGGGTCTTCGTTGCTGCTCACAGGCTTTCTCTAGTTGTGGCAAGTGGAGGCTACTCTTCATTGCAGTGCACAGGCTTCTCATTGCGGTGGCTTCTCTTGTTGGGGATCATGGGCTCTAGGCACACGGGCTTCAGTAGTTGTGACACATGGGCTCAGTAGTTGTGGCTCTCGGGCTCTAGAGCTCAGGCTCAGTAGTTGTGGCATACGGGCTTAGTGCTCCATGGCATATGGGATCCTCTCAGACCAGGGATCGAATCCATGTCCCCTGCATTGGCAGGCGGATTCTTAACCACTGTGCCACCGGAGAAGTCCAAGCGGGGCCACTCTTCGTTGCGGTGCACTGGCTTTTCATTGTGGTGGCTTCTCTTGTTGCAGAGCATGGGCTCTAGGCACACGGGCTTCAGTAGTTGTGGCATGCGGGCTCAGTACTTGTGGCACGCAGGCTCTAGAGCACAGGCTCAGTAGTTGTGGCACATGGGCTTAGTTGGTCTGCAGTATGTGGGATCTTCCCAGACCAGGGCTCTAACGTGTGTCCCCTGTATTGGCAGGCAGATTCTTAACCACTGTGCCATCAGGGAAGCCCAGCAATTTTTTACTTCCTTCCATTTTTCTCTTTTTTCCTCTTTCTCTGTTACCTTATGCTGATTACATTTGAGATTTTAGTTGCATGTATTTTTTTTTAACAGTACATGCATTGTTGATTTATGCTTCCTGCTTCTTTGTTTGTACTTCCAGTAGTATTTTCTCAAGTAATTCTTTTAGAGAGTATCTGTGGGTGATAATCTTTGAATCCTTGCACATCTCCAGACGTCTTTATTTTGCCTTCACTCTTTTTTTTTTTTTTTCCTTTTTGCGTTATGTGGGCCTCTCACTGTTGTGGCCTCTCCCGCTGCGGAGCACAGGCTCCGGATGCGCAGGCCCAGCGGCCATGGCTCACGGGCCCAGCCGCTCCGCGGCACATGGGATCCTCCCAGACCGGGGCACGAACCCGTATCCCCCGCACCGGCAGGCGGACTCTCGACCACTGCGCCACCAGGGAGGCCCTTGCCTTCACTCTTGAAAGATAGTTTGGCTACATACAGAATTCCAAGTTCAAAATTACTTTCCTTCAGAACTTTAAAATAACACTTTGTTTTCCTTTTATATCCACTATTTCCAAATGGAGGCACCTGATATCAGTCTGATTTTTTGTAAGTAATTTTCACTCCCAGCTTCCTTCTTAGGTGTTAGGATTTTTCTCTTTATCCTTGGTATTATAAAAATTTCACCAGGCTAACTCAAGCTCCTACAATCACTATTCTCAATTAAGGGCAGAAATGAATCTTTTTATTTACCTTTTCCAAGAAAGGCAGCATGTAAGGATCACCTGCATTGCTGCTTCTAATGCAAAAACCCCAGTTAATTTATCTTTGTCGTCTTCTGCTCTTTGTATCCCTTACCTCAGAACATGTAGTGCCCTTGGAGCCATGCCCATCTTCTCTAGCATTCAGCCTCTGGGCAGTTTGGTTTCTAGTCTTCTATCTTCCTCAAGTTTCCAGTCTATTGAAAGCACCCTTTCTTGTTTCCAGCATAGTTATGGATTTCTTTTCTGTCATTCTAAGGGTTTGGAAGAGGAGGAGGCTGCAGCATGTTTTTTTTTTTTTTTAACATCTTTATTGGAGTGCAGCATGTATTAATTTGCTAACTTAAACCGGAAACTTTTCATTGCTATCCTAGCTCTGAGATCTTGAGCAGATTGTCTAATCTTTTTAGTTTTAGTTCCACATTAAAGAAAATCTCTATAATATCTAAACGTTTATTTTAAGGATTAGAGGTACCTTAAGTGCCTAGTACAGTGCATGGCACAGAATAGAAGTATAATAAATGGTACCTGGGTTTCCCTGGTGGCGCAGTGGTTGAGAGTCCGCCTGCCGATGCAGAGAACGTGGGTTCGTGCCCCGGTCCAGAAGGATCCCACATGCCGTGGAGCGGCTGGGCCCGTGAGCCATGGCCGCTGAGCCTGCGCGTCCGGAGCCTGTGGTCCACAACGGGAGAGGCCACAACAGTGAGAGGCCCGCGTACCGCAAAAAAAAATAAAAATAAAAAAAATAAATGGTACCTATATTGCTACAATAAAAATGATATCTTCTTTGTGTAGGATAACTGTCATCGTTAATCATTAGTCATCTGAAAGTTACTTGTGCTGTCTCCATTGCACGTTGTATTAGACTCATGTTTGGTAGCCTGGCTTTATCGTGACTTTTTAATAGAATCTTGATCTTCATTTTGGGTTGTGGGCATTAGCTAAGAACCATTAGAAAAATTTTCTATAAAGAAGGCAGTAATAACCATAATTATATTTTTGCATTATTATTGTTTTATTTGGTTTCTATACAATCTCATTGCACCCTTTTTAGTCATCATTTTTAACTGACAATTTCTAATTAGATGATGGTAAAAACCTTACTTCTAAATTTGCTGTTAAATAAAAAATTAGCTTTCTGTTTTCTAAAACCATACACATCTTTCTTGTACAGTGACAGGCTTTGATATTGCCTATTCTAGCTTCACCATAAAAAACATTAAAAAAAAGTTTTTCCTTTATTTTCATGTTGTGTTTCAGTGTGTGTAGTCAGACAGAAAGCAATAATCCCCCATCTCATTCTTGGATTTATCAAAAGCTGAAAATAAAATAGATCAGATCACTTTCTGAAACAAAATTACTTTATTAGTTTAGTAATAATTTGAGGTTACTTTAAAGATAAGAAGCAGCATTTGGGAGGAGATTCATTTCCTGCCTTTGGGCTTTATCTGTAAGAACTACATCTTCAATGTCAAGAGATTGTGTATTTATAACTGAACTCTAATAAAGTCTGTACTGGGGTTTACTGCACACCTGACTTGGTCATTATGATTATATATTAGGTGCCAAACCTGCTTGTCTTTTTTTTTTTTTTTTTTTTTTTTTTTTTTTTTTTTTTTTTTTTTTTTTTTTTTGGCTGTACGCGGGCCTCTCACTGCTGTGGCCTCTCCCGTTGCGGAGCACAGGCTCCGGACACACAGGCTCCGCGGCCATGGCTCGCGGGCCCAGCCGCTCCGCGGCATGTGGGATCTTCCGGGATAGGGGCACGAACCCATGTCCCCTGCATCGGCAGGCGGACTCTCAACCACTGCGCCACCAGGGAAGCCCCCTGCTTGTCTTTTGAAAAAAATACATTACCAAATGTATTTCATTAAAATTTGGCCTGTGTGGGGAGGATTACAAGACCATCAACTATTGATTATAAGTGTGCTGGTTATTACCAACATGGTTAATGATGTTCCTTTGGGAAATAAGTGGAATAAAATGTAGTTTTCCTTTTATTGGTGAATTAAGCAATAATTGGAAGAGGTGTCATTATAATAAATGTTTTTACTAAATCTTATAAAATGTTTTTCTACCACTCTTTGACTGTGCAACATAAGATATCGAGAATCATGTTCTGAGTTTTTTTTTCCTTTAATCCTTATCTGTCACTATATGTGGATATTAAAGAACTGTGTTCTTTTCCTTATGAGCAGTCCAAAATTACCATCTTTTTTTTTTTTTTTTTTTTTTTTTCCGTACGCGGGCCTCTCACTGTTGTGGCCTCTCCCGTTGCAGAGCACAGGCTCCGGATGCGCAGGCTCAGCGGCCATGGCTCACGGGCCCAGCCGCTCCGCGGCATATGGGATCCTCCCAGACCGGGGCACGAACCCGTATCCCCTGCATCGGCAGGCGGACTCTCAACCACTGCGCCACCAGGGAGGCCCCAAAATTACCATCTTTTTTACACAATTTTTATGCTTCTCCCACTTTGTCTTGTCATCACAGAGAAATTGTCACATGAAACAGATAAGATTGTTATTTCAGAACAGCATCCTTCATGACATTTTCATCTTTGTGTTGTTGGTGCACGTGTGTGTGTGTCTTTCTGGAACTGTGACATCTCTGACAAGGAAAGAACTGTTAAGCATGTAGTAATGTGCTTTTTTTTTAAACAATCAGAGAATTGTTAGTCATACTTCTCACTTCAGGGCACACTCACATTATCAGCCTGCACAAGACTCTTATTTATCAGTTTTCCTCTTCATCCCCTCTCCCATTCCCTTTTAAACATACTGTGATATGTCTGATACATTTGCTTGAATATGTGTGTATGCTTTTGTATTGTGTTGTTTTGATTGTGTATTTTTTTTGGCCATGCCCTCAGTTCCCTGACCAGGGATTTAACCTGGGCCACAACAGTGAAAGCCCAGAATCCTAACCACTAGACCACCAGGGAGCTCCCAAGTGTGTATATTTTATATATATATGAACTTCACTGTATTATAGATCTCATTTTTTTCAATTAATACTACATTATATTGTATATACCTAGTTGATTCTAACTATAGCATATTACATGCACCATATTTTATCCCATTCCCCCAGAGATAAACATTTAAGTTATCCTTAGTTCCCTATCACAGCACTATAAAAAACATTCTTGTACATGTCCCAGTAAAAGCCAAATAGAAACCAAAGGGTTTCTTTGGATTTCTGGATCAGAGAGTATATAGATACATTATTTCAGTAAGTACTGGCAAATTGCTTTCTGGAATGACTATACCAATTTGCATTCCATTGGTGGTCTCTATTTCTTCATCTTGTTAGCACAATAGTTTTTCCCATGCTTCATTGTTTTACTTTGCACTTCATTGATTGTTAATTATTAGGCATTTCTTCTTTGTTTTCTGTAAATTTCTCATTCATATACACTACCCTCCTTTTTATTGTATTTCCTATCTTTTTTTATGATATGTAATTTGGATAGTAATCCATTGTTGGTTCTAGACATTGAAAATCTCTCAGTCTGTTACTTTTTTTGTGGTCCCTATGGTGAGGATTGCTAATAATACACATAAATCTGTCCTTCCCTAATGCAGTGACAGAGTTTAAGCTGGGCACATAGCTGCTCAGTTAGAGGTATGTTTCTACTATATCATTAGCTAATTGAGACCACATGACTAATTTTGCCAATCAAACATGGACAAAAGTATTATGTGCACTCTTACCTCAATGTGGACTTCTTTTCTACCTTGTCGTAAGTTGGAATATGGATAGGTTTATTATTTCAGGCCATGACCCAGCTTCCTCTATACCCTTGTGATAGCTGGAGAGAGCTTGGGTTTCTGAATGACCGTATGGAACAGAGAGCTGTCTTGCCAAACTGAACTGTCCCCTTGGTGGAAAAATAATCTAGAGAGAAACTTAATTAGCAGTATTTGAGAGCTAATTTGTTACTGTAACTTAAAGTTGACTATAATATAGTGTCCTTTGTAGAGCATAAATTCTCTCTCTTTAATATAGTCAAATTAATTATTCCTATATGGTTTGTGCTTAAGAGGTCTTGTTTAAGAAGCTCTTCACCACCCTGAGGCCACCAAGATATTCTCCTACCTTCTATTAGATATATAATACTTTTTATATATAGGTCTTTAATCCATCTTGAATTCACTCTTTATGTGTGTTGTGAGGTAGGGATCCAACATTATTTTTCTTAAAATGGACCAGTTCTCCCAGTACCATCTATAGACAGTGTGTGCTTTACCTCCTGATTTGTGGGTCATCTTTATCATGTCAAGTTCCCATATATTCATGAGTCTGCTGCTAATCTCTCATTTTATTACAGTTTTTAAAAATTATTATGGCTTAGTAGTAAATCTTACTATCTAGTAAGCTGAGTCCTTTATTTTACACCTCTCTTACAAACTTGATTAAACTGTTTTTAGACAATTAGAGTTGGTAAAGTTCCTTAAAAATTAAAACTCCAATTTGTATTGGAATTGCCTTGGATTTATAGTTTAGTCTTTAGGAACTACCCATAAATGTGGTATAGTTCTCCATTCATTTAGACTTTTTAATGAAGTAATTTTTTATCTCATTAATGTTCTGTACCTTATCTTCAGGTTTATTCCTAGATACTTCATAGTTTTTATAGCTATTGTGAATGGTACCTTGTTTTCAAGTATATTTTCCAGTTGACTGTTCCACTGTAGAGCAATGCTGTTGATTTTGTAAATTGATTTTGTATCTGGCAGTCTTTCTAAACTCATTTACTGTAATAATTTGTCTATACCGTCTGCTTTATCTCTTTTAATCCTATGCTTTTTTTCCCTCTGTTTTATTATATTAGCCAAGTCTCCCAGTAGTATGTTAGACTACCTCAGTGGGCATTCTTTCTTGTCTGTATTTTAAATGAAATACTTCTGACTGTTCCTGAGTAAAGTTTTATTGGAACACAGCCTTGCCATTTACTTATTTGTTGTGTGTGACTTCTTCTGTGAAACAGTGACACAAAACTGTTTGCATGTGGCAAACAGTTGCAACAGAGGCCACATTGCCACAAGTCTAAAATATTCACCATCTGGGCCTTAAAGAGAAAATTTGCTGACTCCTACTCTAGATCTGTGCTAATATGGTAGCCACTAGTCACAGAGACTTTTAATTTTAAACTTAAATAAAATTTAAATTTAAAATTCGGTCACTGTAGTTACATTTCACATGCACAATAGCCACATGTGACTAGTAGCTACCATATTGGGCAACAAATATAGAACATTTGAGTTATTTCAGAAAGTTCTGTTGTATAGAGCTGCTCTAGATTTTTAGTTCTGGATCATTTTGCTTATCTTTTTGCTCATTTTTAAAGATAATATTAAGTTTTACTTAATCTCACAATATCATTCTTATTGGGAATAGTTCCCTTAATGCATATTTTCAGAGAGAGCCTTTATGTGGCAAATCTTCTGAGACTTGGTGTGCTTAAAATATCTTTACTTTTGATGCTAGTTTATCTGGATATAAACTTTTTGGTTTGAAGTTTTTTCCATCAACACTTTAAAATTACTCCACCCAGTAATTTTAAGAATTACTTATTCTTAAATCTTGTGTGGCTGATGAGGTGTCCGAGGTCATTCTGATCTTATTCTTTTATAGGTGATCTATTCTTTGTTAGGAGCTTTTAGAATTTTCCTTTGTCTTTGATTTTCTTAAATTTAATTCTAATGTATCAAAGTGTTGTGTATGTATATGTGTTTTATTTATTTTCTGTTCTCTTTGGCATTCACAATCTGTTCAGTTTGACTTTTTTTTCTTTAATTCTTGAAAAGCCTCAGTCATTCAGATGTTTCTTTGAATCTGTTCAGTTTATATGTATTCTTTGTCTTTAATTTTTATGAATGTTGATACTTCTATCTCTCATATCTCTGTATCTTTAAAAAAAAATCTCCTTATCCCTTCTTCATATGTTCCAGGAGCATTTCTTAGCCTAATAATTCTAGCTCACTAAAACATTTTAGAGCCATATCTTTTAATCCATTCACCCATCTCTTAATATTTTTGTTTTAACTGTATTTTCTATACACATTACTTCAAATTGTTTCTTTTTAAAAACTGTTTTTCTGCTTCATGTTGCCAGTGTCCTCTCTCTTATTTCTGAGGATATGTATTATGGTCATTTAAAATTTATATTCAGTCTGGTTCATTAATCTGGTTCTTTTTAATGTATATTATTCAGTTCTTTTGTCCTTTTTTTAATCTTCAGAAAGATTTTTATAACCCTTATACTTCTCCATTGCTGGATTATTATTTTTCTTTCATGAACATATTTTCCATTGGGATTATCAGCCACATTAATTTTGATGGTAATATGTTTGGGAGGAATGGTAAGGTCCGGAGAAAGGAAGAAGAACCTCAGGGCAGAGAGCCTATGATGTTAATCCTAGGCTTCCCTTTGCTGTATCCACCAAGTAACCATATCCCTCAGGACACTTCCCAGTAACTACATCAGAGTTGCTCTTTATTTGAGAACAGACTCCTGTGGAAGTTTAAAGATTGGGGTGCTGCTCTGACATTACCTCAGAACAGTTGCTTTTTTTGCCTATGGGGAGACAAAGAACATTTCTGAAAAGCTTTCCATCATCCACCCCCTAAGTTGCATGCCCTATCCTCTTTAACTGTGGTTTGCTACTCTGCCCTTCCTCTGTCCAGACAAGTCAGCTTTTTTTCCCCAGGCATTTTTCCCCCACAGTTTTTATATTTGTTTCTCGCGTCCAACCTCTCTCACCTGTTAGAACATCTTCAGAGAAAGAGAGCCTGGCTTAATTTCTTACCAAGAATTGGAAGCTGAGTATGACTAATTCTAAAAATTTTATATATGTGGCTTTTGATTTCATGAGTGTTTATTTTTTTTTACTAGTTTTGTATTTAGGGATCACATATTCTGTTGGCAGTGGTAAAGAACAGAGGGAGGGCCTGTGCCATGGAAGGAGACTGGTCTAGGAATATTATCAAGTGGTAATTCAGAAAGTAGATAATGGAGGTTTCAATAAAAATAATATGTATATATTTTAATGGTTTTCTTGTTCAACACTTTTTTTTTTTTTTTTTTTGCGGTACACGGGCCTCTCACTGTTGTGGCCTCTCCCGTTGCGGAGCACAGGCTCGGGACACGCAGGCTCAACGGCCATGGCTCACGGGCCCAGCCGCTCTGCGGCGTGTGGGATCTTCCCGCACCGGGGCACGAACCCGTGTCCCCTGTATCGGCAGGCGGACTCTCAACCACTGCACCACCAGGGAAGCCCTGTTCAGCACTTTTAACCATCATTATTTGAGCATCTGATGTGTAGAAAATACTGAACTCCTGTTAGTAAATAAAAGGCTGAACAGGACAATCTCGGTTCTCAAGGACCTTTTTATTGTACATTATGAAAGTGAATTTGTAGACAATTCAAGTTAAAACTAAAATATCTTCACTTCTGGGAGAAGTTAAAATTTCAGAAACTATTAAGGGTGTTTTGTTAGAATTAGGGCCATTTCTCATTGAGCCACCAGGAATAAAAGCCAAATGGAGCATCCAGCCTTACTTTGAGAAGAATTTTGTGTGAGCTCCTATTCTTGTGCATAGTTTTGCTTCTTTTGTTTATTCTGCATTGTACTTGGCTCTGACCACTCTCTAGCTTCACCTGTTTTTGCTGCCTGCTTTCTGTTCTTAAAGTCAGCCTTAAACCATAGTTTGTTCATGCATTCCAGGAATGATTTGCTTTATATACTTGGACTGTGCTCTTTAGTTTGTCTCTGTCAGTCTGTTCATCTGTTGCATCATAATTTGCCTTTGCTACCAGATTCCTGCCTCTGAATTTGCTCTGCACCTGTCCTCATGTGTTCTTGGCTTGGCATATTTTGATTCCTGGCTTTGGTTTCTAAATATGCCCTCACTTCTCTTCTTCCTGAGGTTAATTCATTGAGGCTTCTTTGCACCTGGTTTTGTAAAACGCCTGTCAACCCTGTCACTGGTTCAAATCATCTCTTCCTCCTCCCCAGTATATGAGTCGTGATAACCACAGCTCATTTTATTTTAAAATTATTGTTATTATATCAGTTTTTCTATTTAAAATTACCCACCAGAGGTAAATAGTCCACAGTTTTCAGCATATGGCCTGACATTATTTTACTTAAAAAAATACCTTTATTGAGGAATAATTGATATATACATGCACTTATTTAAAGTATACAATTTGCTAAGTTTTGACCTAAGTTTATACCTTGAAACTGCTCTGCAACAAAGGCAATGAACATCCATCGCACCCAAAAGTTTCCCCATGCCCCTTTGTAATTTCTCCTTTCTGCCCCTTCTCACACACACCAACCCCCAGGCAGCTACTGATCTGCTTTGTATCACTATAGTTTTCATTTTGTAAAATTTATATAAATGGAATCATGCACTGTGTACTTTGGATGGGGGTGAGGGGTGTCTGGCTTCTTTCAGCATAACTATTTTGAGATTAACTCACATTGTGTGTCAGTAGTCTGTTCCTTTTTTCTTGCTGAGTAGTATTCCTTTGTATGAATATACTACAGCTTGTTTGTTTATTCACTGTTGATCATTTGGATTGTTTCCAGTTTTTGGCTATTACAGGTAAAATGGCTATGAACATTTGTGTACAAGTCTTTGTATAGAGTTATGCTTTAATTTCTCTCGGGTAAAACCTAGGCATGAAATGGTCACATGGTAGGTGTAACTTTTTAAGAAACTGCTAAATTCTGGGGACTTTCCTGGCGGTCCAGTGGTTAAGAGGCTGTGCTTCCACTGTGGGGGGGCATGGGTTCAATCCCTGGTAGGGGAACTAAGATCCCACATACTGTGCAGCGTGGCCAAAAAAAAAAAGAAAAAAGAAACTGCTAAATTCTTTTCCAAAGTTGTACCATTTTACATTTCCACTATTGGTATATGAGAGTTATAATTGTTCTACCTCCTTTCTACAGACATACTGTTGTTTTACCTTTGAGTAAAATTTTATTCTCTTCTTAATGTTTTGCAACTTGTGTTTGCATTTAAATGTTTAATAACACCTGGAGTGTATTTTGATGTTTGTTATAAGGAATGAGGTGTGAGGAAGGTATCAGTTTTAATTGTTTTTTTGTTGTTTTTTTTTTCAAAAGCCTGGATAGTTGTCTCCACACCATTTATTAAATAGTCTATCATTTTCCCACTGATTTGAAATTTGCTTTCCTAAGGAATTGTTTCAGATGAATACACTTTTAGGTTCTTTGCCTGTTCAGAACCTATATGTTTAGATATTAGAGAAAAATGTAGAACAAACCAGAAAATTCTCCATTTATGATGCAATAAGGTATTTTTAAGGAGGTAAAATTATGAGGATCGCGTCCTTTATGTGAGATGTGAGTTGTCAATGGGTGAACTATTATAATAATACTTCAAAAAATACAATTCATGGGCTTCCCTGGTGGCGCGGTGGTTGGGAGTCCGCCTGCCGATGCAGGGGATGCGGGTTCGGGCCCCGGTCCGGGAGGATCCCGCATGCCGCGGAGCGGCTGGGCCCGTGCCGGAGCCTGTGCTTCGCAACGGGAGAGGCCACAGCGGTGAGAGGCCCGCGTACTGCAAAAAAAATATATATATATATACAATTCATATCTTTTGGATAGGGAATATAATTTTTTGTTTAATTTAAAACCATTTTAAAAACAGCTCTGGATGAAATGATCTTTCTATAACATACATATTATTCCACTTCTCATCACTATATTTCTGCAGTCTCCTAGCTTAGAAACTTTAATACCATGTTTGATTCTATTTTCTACATTCCTTCTATTTCCAAGTTCTTTTTCTTTTAGAATATTGCCTAGATTTACCCTTTCTGTCCATTCCCACCTAACATAGTCTTGTAAACCCTGTGCCCTGAGTCTCCTTATTAACCGTATTGCATTAATTCCAGATCATTTTTCTAAATTACTTTTTCATTAGCTTAAAAAAACCTCTAATAATTCTTTTTGTCTTTGTATCACTTTCAGAGTTCCAGCTGTTTTCATAACATGGTCTTAGTCCAACTTTAGTTCTTAACACCCAAATAGAAGTCATTTGCTATAATCATATTGATTTCTGCATCCTTGGTTTTTTTTGTTTTGTTTTGCTTTGTTTTGTTTTGTTTTTTGACATGCCACCCATCTTGCAGGATCTTAGTTCCCTGACCAGAGTTTGAACCTGGGCCCAGGCAGTGGAAGTTCAGAGTCCTAACAACTGGACTGCCAGGGAATTCCTGATCTCTGTATTCTTTATTGCCATGTTTATGTCATTGTATTTCCTATTGGGGTTTCCTCTGTATAATACAATCTATTTATTTATTTATTTGTTTGTTTGGCTGCATTGAATCTTAGTTGCAGCACGCAGGATCTTTGTTGTGGCATGCGGGATCTTTCATTGTGGCTCGCGGGCTCTCTAGTTGTGATGCATAGGCTCTAGAGCACACGGGCTCATTTGCCCTGTGGCATGTGGAATCTTAGTTCCCCAGCCAGGGATCGAACCCATGTCCCCTGCATTGGAAGGTGGATTCTCAACTACTGGACCACCAGGGAAGTCCCCACAATCTTTTTTCACTGTTACCCATCTTTCTAAATTTGGCCTCATCCTTCTTCCTCCATAGATGATTCTTTGATTCTCTCAGACCATGATTTTCCTTTCCCTGAACTCTAATACTTATAGTTTGTTTCTTTACTCACTGTTCCATCCTTGCCTTCCTCCTTGGACATATCTGGTGTGTTCTTGCCTATTCTCTGTGTCTGAAAAGCTCTTCTCCACATCTCATTGTGACTTGTTTTCTCATCTTCTACTGGCCTTGGTTCAAATGGTATGCTCTCATTGAAACCTTCCTCGAAGATCCTATTTCAAATTCAATCCACTCCTGCCTCTACTCTTCTTTGATTTATTTTTCTGCATAGAAGGCAACATATCTGACATAAATTTTGTCTGTCTGTTTATTGTCTGTTCCCTTATAAGCTCATTGAGGGCAGGGGTTTTTGTTTATAATTTTTCCTCCAACACCTTGAATAGTGCCTTGCACATGGCATATGCTCCATAAATATTTAAATGAATGAATAAATGCCATTAGGTTGGTATTGATTGCTCTTTAGTTGTATAAAAGTATTAGTTGTTCGTTTCCTTAACTAATGGTAAGTTCTTTAAAAGGTAGAGTATATTCTCAGCTCTTTCTTGGTGTTGGCATAGAGTGACCTAACCAACATTAAATAGTAACTGGCTGAAGGTGTGGAATTAGAAATTTTGACCACACAAAGGCAGATGGCACTTCCTATTCTGCAAAACTGGTCAAGATACTAAGCATAATTAACTTTCAGTTCTGAGTAGGATCTTAAAGATGCTTTTGTTAATTAATAAATTAGAATAACTTCTGTTTACTTAATAAATCAGAATAACTTCTTGTTATATAAAAATACGTAGTCATTATAGACCAGTTAGAAAATACAGAAAAGTATGAAAGAAAAATTAAAAGTCCTGTTAATCCCATCACTCAGAAGTAACCACTGTACACGTTTGGACAGCAGCTCCTTAATATTTTATAGTATATTTGGACCATAATTTATTCAGCTGTTTTCTTATTGTTGGACATTTCAATTTTTTTTAATAGTCTGGTGCTTTTATTTCAATGTCATATTTCCATAATGAGGCTTCTTGGTTGAAGAATATGTATGTATATTTTAAATACTAAATAGAAGTGCAGGGCTTCCCTGGTGGCGCACTTTTTGAAAGTCCGCCTGCCGATTCAGGGGACACGGGTTCGTGCCCCGGTCCAGGAAGATCCCACATGCCGCGGAGCGGCTGGGCCCGTGAGCCGTGGCCGCTGAGCCTGCACGTCCGGAGCCTGTGCTCCGCAACGGGAGAGGCCACAACAGTGAGAGGCCCGTGTACCGCCAAAAAAAAAAAAAAAAATAGATGTGCAGTATCATTTTAGATGGTCATATCGCATTCCATTATATGAATAAACCATAATTTAACCATTCTTTTGTTGAATCTTAGAGTGGTTACCAGCTTTTTGATTTTACAGATTCCATTATCCCACAAGGCATTATTCTTGTACACATTTGAGATTATTTCCTAGGGATGAATTCTTGAAGTGGAATTGCTGGATCAGAGGCTGAACAAATTTTTAAAGCTTGTAATATCACACATAGAAAATGTGATAGTAGTGGAAAATACAACCATAAATTGAACACTTATTTATTTAACAAATACTTATGTGCCGGTCATGTTGCCAGTTTGTGAAGTTACAGAAGTGTTTAAAGATGGACAACGTCCCTGTCCTTATGAAACTTTTAGTCAGTAGGGGGTACAGCCAAGTAAAATGACAACTTCAGTATAGAATGATAAGTAAAATGAGAAAATATAGATGTACCTAGGAGGGAATAAATATCTAACACATTCTTTGAGTCAGGGAAGATTTTCTGAAGGAGGCCAAGACTAGAAGGATAAGTCACTTATCCAAGTAGAGGGAGTTAGATACACAAAGTCCTGAAGTTGAAAGAGGACATGTTGTGTTCAAGAGAATGAAAGTAGCTAATTAAGAATGGATCATAAACACTGTAGTGTATACAGAAGTCTAAATAGAATGTTGTATTTACATATACAATACATGTATATTGTTATAAACCAATGTTACTTCAATTTAAAAAAAAGAAAGAATGGAGCATAAAAAGAGAGAGAGGAACTAATAAGAAATGAGCTTGAGGGAGTTTAAAGCAAGGCCAGGATCAACTAGGTCAGATACTTCTGAGAGGTCAAATAAGATAAATATCAAAACTATGGATTAGGTTTAACAACAAAGGTTTTAGAACGATTTCAGTGGAGTGGTAGGGACAGAGACCAGGTTGCTCTGGGCTTGAGGAATGTATGTGGATAGAGGCAACAAGGGTAGACCACTTTGGCTCTTATGGGATGCCAGGGTTCTTACGGTGGCTATAGGGACAGTGGGGTCAGGGGGAAGGAAATCTTTGTTTTCATGTAGGAGAGATTTAAGCATGGGTCCTGACACACAGGTTTTTAGGTTTTGTGAGAGGGAGTTATAGGAGTTGCTATTTGATGTTTCTCTTAAAAGATGCCAACAGCATAGGTGTCATTTTAAAAGGGAAAACACAAGTCATAGGGGAAAGACATTTGCAACCATAAAAATAAGAAAAGATTATTGTCCAGAGTATACGAAGAACTCCAACAAATCATTAAGAAAACAAGAGAACCCAAATAGAAAAATGTACAAAAGACATGAATATGACTAATAAATATATGAAAAATATATAAATTATATGAATATATAATTCAGCCTCAATAATAAGGGAAATGCAAAACAAAATCATTTTATGCCCATAAAATTGCCTAAAGAATAAAATGTTCCACAATATAAAATGTTCACAAGGATAGAGTAGTGGGAATTTATACACGGTAGGTGGGAGTGTGAATTGGTTAGACTACTTTGGAGAATAATTTGTCAGTATTTAGTGACATTGAAGATATATCTCCCTACAATGTAGCAGTTCTCCTAAATGGTTACACATGTGTATCAGGACACATGCACAACCATGTTCATAGCTTCTTTGTTTGCAAAAAACAAAAACAAAGGAAACCCAAATAAATGTTCATCAGCAGAGGCATGGATACAAGTTCAGTTTCTGTAAAGTAAAACATCATTTGGAGAGGTATACTGTAGAAGGAGGTAAGATACTCCTTCATTCTGCTAGAAACTCTAGCTGGGGCTGACATAAAGACAGATGAGCAGGAGAAAAGCATATGAAGTTCTTTTACACATATATGGAAGCCCTCACAAGAAAAAGTGAAAACCCAGAGAAGTGAGTAGGCCTAAGTGCTTATATAATAGGTTAACAAAGAGTAGCAATTGTGGAAAAGTAAAATTTGGGGGAGACTAAAGAAAGATAAGAGTTATTCTAACAATGTCTGTTTGTATAGATTTCTGCTGGCTTTGACTCCCCATCTCTGGTGATAAGAATTTTTCTAACTCCTAGTACGGGGAAGGCACCTTTCACATGGGAATTTTATCTCCTGCTTTTAGGAAGAAAAAGGAAGGTCAGAGTGTCCTTGTATCTGCTGTTTTTCAGGTGTCTTTAACTCAAAACAATCAATATGCCAAAGCAGCATATTTTGGGGTAGCATGTCCTGAGCCCCTTCAATATCTATGTAGCAAAACTATTAAAAAAAAAATCAAGCAGACTGTAAACAAAATTCAGGGTGGAAAGGGTAGGCGATAAGATTAGGGAAGGACATATAGGGACTTCAGGTGTACTGATAATGTTCTGTTTGTTAGGCTGGATAATGAATTCATAGGTGTTATTTTTTGTACTTTTTTGTACAAAATAATTTTTCATAATAGTTTTGAAAGGTGGCAGTAATCTTAGGTAATGTGTATACAGGGAGTTGACAAAGACTAGGAGGTTTAAAAAGAGAGGAGGCTTGGATATAGTTGGTAGTGAAAGGAGATAGACTTGACTAATGAAAAAGAAGAATTGGTAGGTAGCATTAGGGCCCAATTACAATTAGAAACTAAGAAATTACATTTTACGGAAGTGCTTGGCAGGCCTAATACAGACAGCAGATGGTTGGATTGATTCAGGACTTGGGTTTGTCAAATGAGTAATAGAAGATAGGCAGCACAGCAAAGGAGTTAAGATTATTGGCAAGAGTAGTTGAAGATTTACTACTATAAAGATTCTAATAGAAAATAGAAGAATCAAGGGATTAGGGGCATCCATAGGATCAAAGAAAGGATACAGTGGAAATAAATGATCAAGAGAGCTACTGTATTTTGTTGAATTTAAAACATTGTAGATTGCAATGTTATTTTATGTACCACTAAGAAAAAGAACACTGTCAATTAAACAGGACAGTCTTTCCTGTCACTTAGAATTTTAATTGTATATTTAGTACACGATACAATATTGAAAGGCTTCTTTTAGTCTAAATTAGATACAGATTTTTAAATTTAGGTTACTCTTATACATACATAAAGCAAAATATAAGCGAAATTAATTGGTTAAGGAATTCTTAAAACTTTTTCATATCTAGTATTTTTTGGACTCACTTTTTCACTCAGACAGTGTTTTTCCACACTATATCATTCTCTCTGGCATCAAACTTGACGTTTATAAGCAGAGTGTTTGGAGGTGGTGAAGCAGGCATGTTAAGTAATAATCCCAAGTGGGAGTCAAAAGTAAATTATCTCCACAAAATTGCATAATTTTAAGAAATGCTACATCAACACTCAGTGATGCTCATTCTACAAGTTTTGATGCTGATACTTCTAATATTCACACATGAAAGCAGTAGTATCAACTAAAGTATTAAGACTACCTCTGGTTTGACAGTAATTCAATGATGCCACTGATTGTAAGGTGTATTCGGATTTCGGCAATGTTAAAATGTGAAATAATGCACATCTTATGTTCAGGGAAACATAGTTAGAAGAGTAGTGGTGGTTATCAGGTGGGTTGCACAAGTTTATAGTTTCAGAGCTGGGGCAGTTGCAGATAGTAACAAGAGTGACCGTGAGAGAGGGTGGCTGAAGTAGAGAGGAAACAGTCATTAAACTGCAGTCAGACAAATATGATATGACTAAAAGGGAGACTTAAAAACCTTTAAAACGTAAGTGGAGATGAGGAAAACAAGGTTAGTGTTTGTTGTATGCATTATCTGGGATGATGATGGCATGCCAGGGTGATGGCACGATGTAAAGAAGAGAGGAAGACTGAGCTCAAGATGTCAGAGATAGTAAGTAATAAAGGGTTCATGAATTGAGAGAAGAGAGGGGTAAGGGTAACATAGTCATATAGCATGAGCTTCAAAGGAACAGGGATTTTTAACTACAGTGTTTGAGACTAGAATCAGGAGGAGACACAGCCTCCTAATCTGAAGTACAGGGTATATGAGCCATGAGCAGCCTCAAATGAAAGATGTCTTTAGGGAAAAGCCAGTTTTTAGTCGAGGAAGTGAAAGGGAAGTTCATCAAAGAGGATGAGGATATGGGAAGGTTTGAGTCAAGGTAAAATACGCAAGAAGCAGAGTGGCCATAGTATGAGAGGAAATGATTATCGGGTGGCTTCTTGAGTAGTGAACAAGGACTAGTATGCATGTAGCCTTAAAGTTTCCCCATACCATTAAATGTTGTTGAAAACAGAATTTCAGTTGGCTACAAAACTTTCTGTTGAGGAGTATACACTTACTTAACCAATCTTATTTTGTTCAAAGTTTTTCACTAATGTGACTAGATATCCCATTATATAACATAGTGAATATCATAGTACCTAAATCTTTTTGTGCATCTTTTTTTATGTCCTTAGAATAAACTGTAAGTGGAATTACTGGATCAAAAGAAATGGATATTTTTTAGCCTCTCTTGATACATTTTGCTAAATTGAAACTATTTCACATTTTCACAATGTAGGAGTATATCTTTGTTCATTACCTTGCCAGTATTGGATGATATAATTTTTAAAAATCTTTGCCAATTTGATAGGTGATAAAAATTAGTATTTTCATTTTTATCTTTTTAGTTATTGGTAAGATTGCACATTTTTTCATATAGTTAATGGTCATTTATATTTTCTCATTTCTAAATTTTCTGTTCAGAGCCACATCTTTTTCTGAGTTTATATAATAAAAATTTTCTGTATTTTTCACAACTCTTAAACAGGCTTTGTACTTAAAAGAGTCATGTGAATGTGGACAAATAAAGCCCATAATACAGATTACTGAGTTGTAGGACCTTTAATAAATGATCTGTTGCTAGGTTTAAAGAAAAAATAAAGCACAGGAATTTTTCATTTCTAAGTTCTAAGAGCACAACAGAAGATTGTAGCCATAAGCCATTTAAGGAAGGATTGATTCTTTTTTTAAATAAATAAATAAATTAATTATTTTTATCCTTTTTGGCTGTGTTGGGTCTTTGTTGCTATGCGCGGGCTTTCTCTAGTTGCGGTGAGCGGGGGCTACTCTTCGTTGTGGTGCGCAGGCTTCTGTCATGGCTTCTCTTGTTGCGGATCATGGGCTCTAGGTGCGCAGGCTTCAGTACTTGTGGCACGTGGGCTCAGTAGTTATGGCTTGCGGACTCTAGAGCTCAGGCTCAGTAGTTGTGGCGTACAGGCTTAGTTGCTCCGCGGCATGTGGTATCTTCCCGGGAGAGGGCACGAACCTGTATCCCTTGCATTGGTAGGCAGATTCTTAACCACTGGGCCACCAAGGAAGCCCAAAGAAGGATTGATTTCTTGAACTGTTTTTTCTTTAACTGAGATCTGTTTTGGATAAGTGGATAGGTAAACCTCTTTTTTCAGAAAGAAGCCCATAGGTAATTTTTTTTTCCCTTTGTGGTTTATTAGTTATGGAATAACAGATTAGTTTCTGTAAAAAAAAAAAAAAAACCCTTTTCTGAATTTTCATTTAATTAAAAAAAGTTTATGACTGAAGAACGATAACTTAATAATATAAATAATGGTCCAGGGCCTCCCTGGTGGCGCAGTGGTTGAGAGTCCGCCTGCCGATGCAGGGGACACGGGTTCGTGCCCCGATCCCGGAGGATCCCACATGCCGCGGAGCGGCTGGGCCCGCGAGCCATGGCCGCGGAGCCTGTGTGTCCGGAGCCTGTGCTCCGCAACGGGAGAGGCCACAGCAGTGAGAGGCCCGCGTACAGCAAAAAAAATAAAATAAAATAAAATAAAATAAAATAATAATGGTCCAGTATCTGTAATTTTTCCCCAGTGTCATTAAACTATATTTTGTGTATTGATGAAGGAGTTCCAGTAATACATACAGAGCCATTTCTCTTCTGGTTGTTACCACAGCACAGGAGGCAGCCCAGTAGTGATGGAAGAAAGGTGCTGCACAACCATGTGCTTTCCCTTCCGTTTATCTGAGCTAACTGCAAAGGTTTTTTAAACAGTCTCCCTTTTAGTCATGTCATATCTGACTGCAATTTAATGAAACAAAGCACTAGTAAATAGTTTTTATTCTCTACAAGAACAATGGAGGTAATAAAGGCTAAGACAATCCAGTTGCAGTGTTCTCCTTAATTCTGCAATCATGGTACTAATACTTGATGATCACATCTTTACCCTTTATAATTGTGTGTGTGCGTGTGTGTGTGTGTGTGTGTGTGTGTGGAGAGAGAGAAAAAGAATTGTTGTATATATAAAATGGACCAGGTTTTTGTTTTGTTTTGTTTTTGCGGTACGCGGGCCTCTCACTGTTGTGGCCTCTCCCGTTGCGGAGCACAGGCTCTGAACGCGCAGGCTCAGCGGCCATGGCTCACGGGCCCAGCCGCTCCGTGGCACGTGGGATCTTCCCGGACTGGGGCACGAACCCGTGTCCCCTGCATCGGCAGGCGGACTCTCAACCACTGCGCCACCAAGGAAGCCCCTAGTAGTCTTGTTTTTTAAGATATAATTTACACACCATAAAATGCACCCCTTTAGTGTGTACATTTCATTGTTGGTTAGTATATTTACAAGGCCTTATACTTTTAAGGGAACAGTTTTTCCTAAGTGTTCTAATTATATTCCTTTTCTTAGCTGCAGGTCTTTACTTTCGCCCGTGTGGTTACTACTTTCTGTACTCTTCTTGTCTTCTCTGAAATTCCTTTTGATTGAGGTCTAATGTCATCTCTCTTTTGGGAAGGCTTTCTTGATTCCTTATACATTTAGTCTCCTCTGTTCTCCTGCAGCCCTTTTTTTATCCCTTTGTTATATTGCCTGTCACATTTATATTGTGATTATCTCTTTTAGTTATTTGTCTTCCCTTTCAGACCATTTATCTCTCAAGCACAGAGACTGTTCTTGTTTTTCTGCTGTCTTCAGGAGCTAGAACAATGCCTGTTATGGTAGGCTTTTCAGTACATATTTATTGAATGATAATAACGACAGATAGTCCTGGCTGTCCCTGAGCCTTCAGTATGTCCTAAGAGTTTGATATACTATATTCAGTGGTGAATATTAAAATAATGTGCTTTTTGTTGCTGAGAATCATACCATTTTAGTATTGGAAGGGACCAATTTTCCCCCATGCAACACGCGCACATTCACATATGTACCCAAAGCAAATTGAAATCCTTAGAACTTGAACAACTTAGTGGTGAAGCTGGGACTGAAAACCCATGTTACCTCATCTTGTCCTGTACCATTTTATTTTCTCTTACACCCTGATGATTTATAATGAAGATTCATTCGTTTCCTAAAGTTTAGGGTGAAGACCTTGAAAATGTTAATTTAATTCATAATATTATCTTTCTATTTTTAACCATAAGTAAGGAACTAGTTGCCAACCAGAATACTGGAAAAGAAGTTTTAAATTGGTTGAAACACTGACAGCGTTTTCCTGTTTTATAGACCTCTGTGAGTGAAAGCCTTCAGAGAGAAGCTGCTAAGAAGCAAGCAATGAAACAGGTAATGTAGAAGGGTGAATTAAATGCATCGGGTGAATTAAATGCATCTGGTGAAGTAAGTAGTTCCGCTCACATTTTTTTTTTTTTTTGCTGTACGCGGGCCTCTCACTGCTGTGGCCTCTCCCGTTGCGGAGCACAGGCTCCGGACACACAGGCCCCGCGGCCATGGCTCGCGGGCCCAGCCGCTCCGCGGCATGTGGGATCCTCCGGGATCGGGGCACGAACTCGTGTCCCCTGCATCGGCAGGCGGACTCTCAACCACTGCGCCACCAGGGAGGCCCTCCGCTCACATTTTAAAGTATCAGTTTTGGTATCTAGGTACCTGAGACTAAAAAGAGTAAGGGTGTATAAGGAAAAATTTTATCTTGACACTTGTTTTCTGAAAATGTGTAAGATGTTTCTTGATTTACATAGATCTCAAGTTTCTTGTATAAATTTTAAAGGAGAAAAACACAGTGAAGAATTAGCTCCTTATTGCTGTGTTGTAGATTAAACCCATTTCTGCTTTCAGATGACTTAGTCTGACGATGGATTACATGGTTTAATAATTCCTGCTAATGAGCTTACTTGCTAAAAAAAAAAAACAAAGGATACAACCAAAATGATTTTGCAGTTTTATAATTATTTCAAATTCATCTAGTAAGGAAGGGGAATATCAGGTGATTTTCGGTAGACTTGCCAGCACCTTATATTTATGTATACTGTATAGTATTTCCAAGTACTTTTATACATACATTATCTTTTTAAAATTCTCACAAACCTGCCCATGGTCCTGATAAAGAAGTTTGAAACTTCAAAAGGATGTTACCCCTCATGATTACACAGCTCATTACAGAACTAGGCCTGGAGTTTTCATAATTTTTCTACTACTGTACCAGTGTATTTTAGATTTAGCTGCAGTAGAAAATAATGAAATTAAACAATGGCAAAGTACCTTTCTTTTCCATTTTAATTCCTTTTCCTCCACATTTTCTTTAATTTTTGACACCTGTTTTTCCCTTGTGTATCTAGAATCCTGCATAAGGATAAATTTGTTAAGCACTTTCTATGAGCCAGACATTATGGCAACTCCTTTCTAAGAGTTATCTTTAATTCTTACAGCAGTCCTATTTTAGGATAATTGCTCTTAAAATCTCTATTTTGTAGTTGAGGAAGTGAAGGCAAAAAAGATTTATGTGACTTTCATGAGATTTCATAATTAGTAAATGGTCAAGTTCACACCCAGGCAGTGAAATTGCAGAGCCCAAGCTTCTAGCCACTGTGTTTTACTGCCTCCTTGGGGAATGGGCACAGAATTATGTATTTAGTTACTTTAAGATAATATCTTAGTGTCATATGAGATATAACATGTAACTTAGCCTCAAAATGATTTAATACACACATAACATTAACAACTTTGATTCTTCAGCGTAAGTGCTGGAGTGCTTTGAATTAGAATTTTAGAGCTCAGTAGAATTTTAGAGAGACTATCAAGTTCAGTTTCTTCACTATATGGATGAGAGAATTAGTTCTAGAGAGTCTGGTGACTTCTCCAAGTCATGTAGGTATCTTGTTTTCTAGTGTTCTTTTCACATTTTTTGCTGCCTTTTTAAAAAATTAATTAATTAATTTGATTGACCCGGCTCCTTAGTTGCAACATGCATGTGGGATCTAGCTCCCTGACTAGGGATCGAACCGGGGCCGCCCCCAAAACTGGGAGCGTGGAGTCCCAACCACTGTGCCACCAGGGAAGTCCTTGTGTTGCCTTTTCTTATTCACTTAAAGCATAAGTCCCAAATCTAATTTTATTCTCAACTCTGGCTTGTTCAAATCCACTTCTTCTGATAGTGGGACTTTTTCATAATTTGCTTGGAAATTGGGGATGCTGCTACAGCTCTTCTACCTCTCACCTGCCTGCTGCTGCTATACTACCTTTCACCTTATTTTCCCCACTTGAATGATTCAACTCTTGTCTTCTGCTTTAATCTCAAACTAACTTTTATCATGAAGAATACCACTTGATTGCATTTACTAAATCTAAGAGAAAATACTCTTAGAAATGGGGTACTTTATCTGTTAGACCTTTCTTCTTTTCTTTCCTTTTTTAAATTAAAAAAATTTTTATTTATTTATTTATTTTTGGCTGTGTTGGGACTCCGCTGCTGTGCACAGGCTTTCTCCAGCTACGGCGAGCGGGGGCACCCCCCACCGCAATGCGCAGGCCTCTCACTGCAGTGGCCTCTCCCGTCACAGAGCACAAGCTGCGGGCGCACGGGCCTCAGTAGCCGTGGCACACCTCAGTGGCAGTTGTGGCGCACAGGCTCAGTAGTTGTGGCACATGGGCTTAGTTGCTCCACGGCATGTGGGATCCTCCTGGACTAGGGCTCGAACCCATGTCCCCTGCATCAACAGGCGACTCCCAAACACTGTGCCACCAGGGAAGTCCTTCTTTTCTTTTCTCTTTTTTTTTTCTTTTGTTTTCTTTTCTCCCCTTCCCTTCTCTCCCCTCTTCTCCTCTCCCATCAGTTTTTTTATCTGGCTATCAGGTGCACAGAACTGATGTTGTCAACATTATTATCTTATTCCCTATTTCACTGGAAAAACTTTTAATATGTCATCATTAAAATAATATTTCTTGTAGGTCTTTGGTAGATATCTGTTTTCAAGCTAAGGAAGTTCTTTTCTGGTCTTGGTTTGAGGTTTTTTTTTGTTGTGTTTTATTTTTTGAAAGTCATGCATGAACTATATTCACACCAGTAAAGATCAATTTAACTTTAGAAAATCAGTAATGATCACTTCACATAAATGATATAAACACAACATAGGTATAGAGTATTCTTCTTTTTATGTTCCATTGCATTTGGTTTACTAAAATTTCATTAAGGATTTTTGTTTTAAGTGTTAAGGAGTTTTGGGTTTTTTTTTTTTTTTATTGTCAGTGAGATTGGCCTGTGATTTTCCTTTTCTTTCACTGTAATTATCCAGATTGAAAAAAATATAAAAGTCTGACAGTCCCAAGATTTAGTGGGATAAATTTGGTTTCTCATTCATTACTTTCTGTCCTGACAAATTAGTGTTTTCTTCATTCTGCTTTCTTTGGGTTGATTTTGTTATTTTTCTTACTTTTTGAAATGAGTGCATAGCTGTTTTCAAAAGCCCTTTCTCTTTTCTAATGTGTTTAAAGCGATACATTTTCCTCTAAGCACTGCTATAGCTGTGCTTATCTCACAAACTTTTGGTAAGTATCAGTTCAAAATATTTTCTAATTTCTGTTATGATTTCTTCTTTCATCTGTGGGTTATTTAGAACTTAATTTTTAAACATATAGGAGTTTTTTGTTTTCTTTTTGTTATTGGTTTTTTATTTTTTTTATTTATTTATTTTTTATTTATTTTTTTTTTTTTTTTGCTGTACGCGGGCCTCTCACTGCTGTGGCCTCTCCCGTTGCGGAGCACAGGCTCCGGACACACAGGCTCCGCGGCCATGGCTCGCGGGCCCAGCCGCTCCGCGGCATGTGGGATCCTCCGGGATCGGGGCACGAACCCGTGTCCCCTGCATCGGCAGGCGGACTCTCAACCACTGCGCCACCAGGGAGGCCCCTGTTATTGGTTTTTTAACATGATTTCTTTGTGTTCCAAGATGATGCATTGTATTGTTTCATGTCTTTAAAAAATGTGTTGAGATTAACTGTGTGGTCCAGTAGTTTTTAATAAATATTCCTTTGATGCTTGAAAAAATATTCTAAATGGTTTTTTTTGGCCAGTTGTGTGAATCCATATATATTCATACTAATTTTTTTGGTCTCTTAATTACTGAGAGGCGTATGTTAAAATCCCCTATTATAGTTTTGGACTTGCCTGTTTTTCCTTAGATTTCTGTTCAGTTTTTACTTTATATATTTTGGGACTTAGGTTAATTAACAATACCCTATATCTACACACATGCCCTCTTGCCGCTCTCCCAATATACAAAAAAGTAAGTTATCAATTTAAAACAATTTAGTGTCCTGTTTCCCTTGCTTTTTGTTGGTGTGATGGTGATGATTTCTTGGATTTCATGTTTTCCTCCTCTGAGTTTTCCAGGTTGGTTTTGGGGAAGGAGCAGCAGTAGCAGTGCTAATTCACCATGTAGGCAGGAGAATCATTGTTTTTCTGAGGTTAAAGTAAATGTTGAAATGTTTTAAAAAATAATTATTTTTTAATATCTTAAGCAATATTCCAGAAAAAAAGTTTTTAATTGGGCATGTACATCATTCCAGTCTAATTGTTGACATGTAAAAACCTGAGAATATCAGGTCAGTTCTTTGAATAATTTATACTATCACCCTATCACTTAAAAGGATCACTTTTATGTTCCACATTGCATTAGGCAATGTACCAATTAAAGAAAAAGTTAAAATGTGTACTCTCTGTACCTCAGGAACTTACAAGTTGGGACAAGAGACTAAGATTTGTGAAATAATTAGGAAGTGATAACATCAGGAGTATTCTTAGGAACTGTATATTGCAGTACAGAATGTGCCATCAGACTTCAAAAGAAAGACCTCACTGGGGGTAAAAGAGATGGCCTCGTTTAAGAGGTAGGAGGTGAGCTGGCCTGAAACTCTAGATAAGATTTTGATGGCCTGAAAGCGGGAGGAGGAACGTTAAAGTATTTCCCCAGAGAGGACCTACAAGCAGCCAGAAAACAATTAACAAGATGGCAATAAGTACATACATATCAATAATTAATTTAAAGGTAAATGGACCAAATTCTCCTGTCAAAAGACATAGAATGGCTGAATGGGTAAAAAAACAAGACTCATCTATATACTGTATACAAGAGACTTACCGCAGATGTAGGGACATACACAGACTGAAAGTGAAGGGATGGAAAAAGATATTTCATGCAAATGGAAACTAAAAGAAAGGTGGGGATACTAATATCAGACAAAATATACTTTAAAACAAAGACTTTAATAAAAGACAAAGATGGGTGTTACATAATGATATAGGGATCAGTCCAACAAAAGATATAACACTTGTAAATTTTTGTGCACCCAACATAGGAGCACCTAAATACATAAAGCAAATATTAACAGACCTAAAGGGAGAAATTGACAGCAATACAATAATAGCAGGGGACTTTAGTACCCCACTTATATCAATGGGTAGGTCATCCAGACAGAAAATCAATAAGGAAACATTGGCCTTAAACGACACATTAGAGCAGATGGACTTAATAGATAGGTATAGAATATTCCATCAAAAAACAACAGAATACACATTCTTCCCAAATGCTCATGGACCATTCTCTAGGATAGAACATATGTTAGGCCACAACACAAGTCTTAATCAATTTAAAAGTATTGAAATCATATCAAGCATCATTCCAACCACAGTGGTATGAAACTAGAACTTACAAGGAGAAAACTGGAAAAATCGCAAATATGTGGAGAATAAACAACATGCTACTGAGCCAGTAGGGCAATGAAGATATCAAAGGAGAAATAAAAAATACCTTGAGACAAAAGACAGTGGAAATACAGCACACCGAAATCTGTGGGGTATAGCAATAACAGTTCTAAGACGGGCGTTTAAAGCAATACAGGCCTGCCTCAAGAAACAAAAATCTGAAATCTAAAAGAACTAGAAAAGAACAAATGAAGCCCATAGTTAGAGGAAGGAAGGCAATAGTAAAAATTAGAGCAGAAATAAGCACTAGGGGACTTCCCTGGTGGCGCAGTGGTTAAGAATCCACCTGCCAACGTAGGGGACACAGGTTCGAGCCCTGGTCCGGGAAGATCCCACATGCCGCGGAGCAACTGAGCCTGTGCGCCACAACTACTGACCCTGCGCTCTAGAGCCCGTGAGCCACAACTGCTGAAGCCCGCATGCCTAGAGCCCATGCTCTGTGCAGCAAGAGAAGCCACTGCAATGAGAAGCCCACGCACCGCAACAAAGAGTAGCCCCCGCTCACCGCAACTAGAGAAAGCCCGCGCGCAGCAATGAAGACCCAACACAGACAAAAATAAACAAACAAATAAATAAATAAATAAATAAATAAATAAAATTTATTTATTTTAAAAAAAGAAGTAGACACTAAAAAGACAACAGAAAAGATCAGTGAACTGAAGAGCTGGTTCTTTGAAGAGATAAAATTGACAGACCTTTAGTTAGGCTCACTAAGAAAAAGAGAGGGCTCAAATAAATAAAATCAGAAATGAAAGAGGAGAAATTACAACTGATACCAAAGAAATACAGAGGATTGTAAGAAAATGAATAATTATATGGCAACAAATTGGACAACCTAGAAGAAATGGATAAATTCCTAGAAACATACAATCTTCCAAGACTGAATCATGAGAAGATAGAAAATCTGAATAGACTGATTACTAGTAAGGAGTTCAATCAGTAATCAACTCCCAACAAACAAAAGTCCAGGACCAGGCTTCACTGATGAATTCTACTAAATATTTAAAGAAGATTTAATACCAGTCTTTCTCAAACTCTTTTAGAAAACAGAAGAGGGGGGCCTTGTGCAGTGGCGGTATCATAGCCAATGAGGTTTATCCGAGGTGTGATATTGCTAATTGAAAACTTTTCCCCATACCCTTCCATGATGACTTGAAATATAATTGGCACTGGCAGTTTTTGACAGTCTCTGCAGAGACTGCATAATAAAATTTTTTTAAAAAGAGGAGGGAACTCTTCCAAACTTATTTTATGTGAGCAGCATTATTCTGATACCAAAACCAGTCAAGGACCCCACAAGAAAAGGAAATTACGGACCAATATCCCTGATAAACATAGATGCAAAAATCCTCACCAAAATATTAGCAAACCAAATTGAATAATACATTAAAAGGAGCATATGTCATAATCAAGTGGGATTTATTCCAGGGATATCAGGATAGTTTAACACCCACAAATCAATCAATGTAATATACCACATTAATAAAATGAAGGACAGAAATCAATGATTATCTCAATAGATGCAGAAAAAGCATTTGTTGAAATGCAACATTACATTTTTGATGAAAACTCTCAACAAAGTGGATGTGCATGGAGCATACCTCAACATAGTAAAGTCCATATATGACAAGCCAACCACTAGCATCATACTTAATGGTGAAAAGCTGAAACCTTTTCCCTTAAAATCAGGAAGAAGACAAGTATGCCCACTCTTGCCACTTATATTCAACATAGTATTGGAAGTCCTAACCACAGCAGCTAGGCAAGAAAAAGAAATAAAAGTCATCCAAATTGGAAAGGAAGAAGTAAAACTATTAATATTTGCAAATGACATGATTTTATATATGGAAAACTATAAAGACTCTGCCAAAAAAACCTGTTAGAATTAATAAATGAGTTCAGTAAAGTTGCAGGATACAAAATTAATATACAGAAATATGTTGTTTTTATATACTATCAATGAACTATCAAAAATAAAAATTATGAAAACAGTCTCATTTACAGTTGCATCAAAGAGAATAAAATTCTAGGAATAAATTTAGACAAGGAGGTGAAAGACCTGTACATGGCAAACCATAAAACATTGATGAAAGAAATTGAAGAAGACAAAAATAAATGGAAAGATTCCATGCTCATGAATTGGAAGACTTAATTTTGATTAAATGTTTATATTACCCAAAGCAGTGTACAGATTTAGTGCATTCCCTTTCAAAATTCTAAGGGCATTTTTCATAGAATGGAACAATCCATCCTAAAATTTGTGTGGAACCATGAAGATTTCAACTAGCCAAAGCAATCTGGAGAAAGAACAACAAAACAAGAGGTGTCACACCCCCTAATTTCAAACTATATTGCAGAGCTATAGTAATCAAAACAATATGGTATTGGCATAAAAACAGACACATAGGCCATGGAACAGAATAGAGAGCCCATAAATAAACCCATGCATATACAGTCAATCAATTTATGATAAAGGAGGGAAGAATGTACAATGGGGAAAGGACAGTCTCTTCAACACATAGTATTAGGAACACTGGACAGCCACATGTGACAGAATGAAACTGGACCACTAGTGTACAGCATGCACAAAAATTAACTCAAAATGGGTTAAAGACTTGAATGTAAGACCTGAAACCATAAAACTTCCAGAAGAAAATAGGTGGTAAGTTTCTTGACATCATTCTTGGTGATATTTTTTTCATCTGACTCCAAAGGCAATGAGCACAAAAGCAAAAATAAACAAATGGAACTACGTCAAACTAAAAAGCTCTGCACAGCGAAGGAAACCATCAACAAAATTAAAAGGCATCCTACTGAACATGAGAAGATGCTTGCAAGTCATATATCTGATAAAGGGTTGATATCCAAAATACGTAAAGAACTCATACAGCTCAAAAACAAAAAACAATCCAATTAAAAATGGGCAGATACATGTATAGCTGATAAACTTTGCTGTATAGCAGAAACTAACGCAACGTAAATCAACTATACTCCAATAAAAATTAATTTAAGAAAAAGAAAAAAAATATGCAGAAGATCTAAGTAGACATTTTTCCAGAGAAGACATACAGATAGCGAACAAGCACTTGAAAAGATGTTCAACAGCACTAATCATCAGGGAAATAATAATCAAAATCACAGTGAGATATCACATCACACCTGTGAGAATGACTTATCAAAAAGACAACATATAACAAGTGTTGGCAAAGATGTGGAGAACAGGGAACCCTCATACACTGTTGGTGGGAATGTAAATTGGTACAGCCAGTATGGAAGATTGTATTGAGGTTCCTCAAAAATTAAAAATAGAGTTACCATATGATCCAGCAATTCCACCTCTGTGTATTTATCCAAAGAAAATGAAAATATTAATTCAAAAAGATACATGCACCCGTGTGTTCATTGCAGCATTATTTATAACAGCCAGGATATGGTAACAACCTAAGGGTCCATTGACGGGTGAATGGATAAAGTATTCCATGCCACACAAATGGAATATTACTCAGCCATAAAAAAAAGAAATCTTGCCATTTGCAACAACATGGATGGACCTTGAGGGTATCATGCTAAGTGAAGTAAGTCAGACAAAAATACCATATGATGTCACTTATATGTGGAATCTAAAAAACAAAATGATCAAACAAAACAAAACTCATAGAGAAAAGATTTATGGTTGCCAGAGGGGAGGGTGATGGGGGGTTGGTGAAATCAATGAAGGGGATTAAGAAATACAAAATTCAGGGCTTCCCTGGTGGCGCAGTGGTTGGGAGTCCGCCTGCCAATGCAGGGGACATGGGTTCGAGCCCTGGTCCTGGAAGATACCACGTGCCACAGAGCACCTAAGCCCGTACACCACAACTACTGGGCCTGTGCTCTGTAGCCCGCGAGCCACAACTGCTGAGGCCCACGCACCTGGAGCCCGTGCTCTGCAATGGGAGAAGCCACCTCAGTGAGAAGCCTGTGCACTGCAGCGGGGAGTGGCCCCTGCTCACTGCAACTAGAGAAAGCCCGTGCAGCAACAAGGACCCAACATGGCCAAAAATAAATAAAATAAATAAATTTACTTTTAAAAAAAGAAATACAAAATTCAAGTTATAAAGTAAATAAGTCATGGCGATGTAATGTACAGCATGGTGACTATAGTCAGTAATACTGTATGCAAATTTGAAAATTGCTAGGGAAGTAAATCTTAGAAGTTTTTATCACAAGGGGATTTTTTTTTGTGGTAACTTTGTATAATGACAGACGGTAACTAGACTTACTGTGGTGATCATTTCACAGTGTATACAAATGTCAAATCATAATGTAAGTTATACTTCAATGAAAATAAATAAGTTTTTTTTTTTTTTTTTGGCTGCGTTGGGTCTTCTTCGTTGCTCTGCACGGGCTTTCTCTAGTTGTGGCAAGTGGGGGCTACTCTTCGTTGCAATGCATAGGCTTCTCACTGCGGTGGCTTCTCTTGTTGCAGAGCACGGGCTCTAGGCGTGGGCTAGTAGCAGCACGCGGGCTCCATAGTTGTGGCCCATGAGCCCTAGAGCGTGCGGGCTTCAGTAGTTGAGGCGCATGGGCTCAGTAGTTGTGGCGCGTGGGCTCTAGGGCATGTGGACTTCAGTAGTTGTGGTGCACAGGCTCTAGAGCGCAGGCTCAGTAGTTGTGGCTCACGGGCTTAGTTGCTCCATGGCATGTGGGATCTTCCCGGACCAGGGATTGAACCTGTGTCCCCTGCATTGGCAGGTGGATTCTTAACCACTGTGCCAGTAGGGAAGTCCCTATTAAAATATTTTTATGAAAAACATATCACAGACAATTTTTTTAAACTACCTGTATTGTCATTTCTGTAGTGAATATACTGCTTATTTTAAATTCTGAAGGTGACATCTCTAAAAGTAAAGTATTTTTCAATTACCAAAAAAAAAAAAAAGGTATTTCCTACCATTTGAAACTTGAGCATTTTATTTGGTAACACAAGTAAAAATGATATGCAAGTTTAATATGTAATATAGGCATCTCAAAATTAAGGTTAGGTGTTTCTAAGTCATACCCTGGTCCTTTTGTAGATAATTCTGTTTATGTACAAGTGAATAGATAATAATGTTTACTGAACACTTAACTCTTTGTCAGGCTCTATGCTAAGTGCTTTAAGTTTAAAATGTGATTGATGCAATTTTTATGATATATTTCTGATTTATGTTTCTGTCTCAAAAGAATTACTTAGACTTTTTGTAGTATCTGTTAGTTGGCTCATATTTTTGAAACGTGTTCAATGTTTTCTTTAAAGACCAAACTGGAAATCCAGAAGGCCCTTGCAGAAGATTCTACTGTATATGAATATGACAGTATTTATGATGAAATGAAGAAAAAAAAGGAAGAAAGTAATCCAAAATTGCTTTTGGGAAAAGACCGAAAGGTTTGTAGCTGAAAATACAAAGTTTCTTTGACCTTGACCTGCATTTTGTATCTTATGCTTATTTCAACATGAGAATGATCTGAGAAAAAGCTTTTAGGTATTTGAAGTGTGAAGAGCCCCTAGTTCCAGAGAGTATGGATTTGATTGAGAACCTAGGAAACTATATATTTAGTATCCTAACAGGAGCAAGAAAATTATCTAACAATTTTATAAATTTTGTTTTTTTGCTTTAAAACTTTTGCAGATTATGTTTTGAAAGTTTTTCCTAAGAAAGTCTTTGTACTGCTTCTTCTCCTGTTCATGTTTGTGTCTTATAATTTTTTATTGCTTCCTAGCTGGTAACTGAATCATCTGCGTGTAACATGGTCGTATTTTTAGTTTGAAAAAACAAGTTAGGGTGTGGAGATTGAATGAAATAAGTTCAAATTTTCTATCACTCTTATTCTTTCACAAAGCACAGACTGGTGTTTAAGGATCTTTACATCTTACAGTATCTACAGATAAAGTGGTGCTGTAAAATGATATTGAAACTGCTATTTTAAATGATTGTATTTCAACTAATGTGAAAAATTAGTCAGAAGCCTTTCTATTCACATATCTGTTGAAGTAAGACAATGCCATTTTGTAAAAAGGGAGAGAAAAACTGGGAAAATGACCTATTTAGTTTGAGATTTTTTTAAAATGCCATTTTGAATAATTTTTTGTTTTTATACTTAAATTTCTATTGAAAAGAATTTTATTATCTTGCTAGTAAATTTATATTGAATTTTGAGAAGTTGACAGTCCTATTTATTTGGATTTATGTCTTAATGAATTTCTATAGTAATAAATTCATGATAAAAACAGAATATTAGCAGTTAATTATCTTTGACTCTTTCCTAAATAATCTTATTTTTTTCCCCTAGCCCAAGTACATTCACAACTTACTAAAAGCAGTTGAGATCAGAAAAAAGGAACAGGAAAAAAGAATGGAAAAGAAAATACAAAGAGAGCGAGAAATGGAAAAGGGAGAATTTGATGATAAAGAGGCATTTGTAACATCTGCTTATAAGAAAAAACTGCAAGAGAGAGCTGAAGAGGAAGAAAGAGAAAAGAGGGCTGCTGCACTTGAAGGTGAAATGGAAGAGGGAGAGGGTAGAAGGAAACAAACAGGAGAGTTCTGCCCTGTGGTTAACCATTTGCTCGTCACTGAACTTTTAGATTATCATGTTGTCATAATTTGTGTATATGAATGCAGGGTACAAGATATATGATGTTATGTATATTATAAAACAGGAGATTTTAACTAAAAACACAGTTGCACTCTTAGTAACTATTACTTCTACTGAACTTTTGAATTATATCTCACTTTGTTGCTTAAAACTATGATTCTCACAAGTCATTGCCTTAGAAAATGATTTCAAATGTAAAAACATCGATTACAAGGCATGGAAAGCGTAACATTTGTCAAAGGCGGTATAAACTGAGATCTAAATCCTAGTTATATTTCCTGGAATGAGAAAACTAGAGTAACATTGCCCAAGGAGCATTAACTGGGCATTTACAAAAAGAATAACATTAATTCAAGAAAGAACAAAGATGGGCAGAGGCCAATGAATACCTTAGTGCTTTACTTCATTGCTTTCTACTCGTGGTCGTTTCTCAAGGTCTAAATAAAATGTGTACTTACAAATAGCTTAATTGGCAAGTGCTTATCAACTTTAAGTGGAAGAAAACCAAATGTATAAGACTTGGTCTAAGCATGTACTATGTGTTCATCTAGAGCACCACTTCATACACTGTGTTACATACTCTGTACCTGTGAAACTGAACTGCATTTTGCCTTTTTGAATATATTATTCTCAATTTTGCTTTCATTCTCTTAGCACGTTTGGATGTAACCAAGCAGAGCGATCTCAGTGGATTCTATAGGCACCTATTAAATCAAGCAGTTGGTGAAGAGGAAGTACCTACATGCAGCTTTCGTGAAGCCAGGTGAGATGTGGCATATGGAATATTTAGAAGAAAGATACTGTTCATGATTTGTGGTTGTGGGATCATTTTAACTCTCTGGAAGTAGAGGATTGCAGTATTGCATATTGTGTTGTTAGCCAAACCTGACCTAATTGAATGAATAACTAGGGATTTACAGTTTTTTAATTAAAACACTTTTAGTTCAAGTTTATTTTTATTTTACAGTTAATTCTACACACATGTTCAGAAAGTATATAAAAAGAGAAGTGTATATATATATATATATATATTAACATCTTTATTGGAGTATAATTGTTTTACAGTGGTGTGTTAGTTTCTGCTTTATAACAAAGTGAATCAGCTATACATATACATATATCCCCATATCTCCTCCCAAAAAGAGAAGTATTTTTTTTCATAAATAGGACCTAGCCTCCATAAAACATAAGATTCACATAATCAAGGGCTTAGAAATGCATTATCCATTATGTAGCCACTAGTTACATGTAGCTGTTTAAATCTAAATTATATTAAATCTAAAATTTTGGTCACAACAGTCACATTTCAAGTATTCCATTGCCACATTTGGCTAGTGGCTACCATATTGGACAGCACAGATATATGGACATTACTATTTCTGTAGACATTTTTTTCTTCTGGCCATGCTGCACAGCCTGTGGTATCTTAGTTCCCCAACCAGGGATTGAACCTGGGCCCCGGCAGTGAAAGCACTGAGTCCTAACCACTGGACCGTCAGGGAATTCCCCATTTCTGTAGACATTTCTGTTAATACTGGTCTAGAAAGTAAGGATTGGAGGATTTTTGAATAAAATTATAAAATATTATAGGGATGGTGAAATGATTATGGTGTAAGTTTATAGCTGAAGGTAAAATTTGTCTTAAACTTGTATCTAAGGAAATCATTTTTTGGAATAGAAACATTCAGATAAGAGGGTCTGAGTCTTTGTTGCTAGGGAAAGAGGAGATGCAGGAGAATGGAATTAAGGATGAAGAGAAGAGATTACATCCCAACTACTAGGTTTTGATTGTAAAATTGGTGAGAATTATGAGTCTCAGAAAGCATATTTGAAGACTGAAATTTTTGAATGAAAAATTAGAGTTTCATCTGGAATTGTTGTGAGGCCAGCCGTGAAACTCCATAATGTCATATAGTAGTTGCAATTCCCAGAGTCTTAATAATAGAATTCCTAACTATTAGTGAGTCCTTTAGCCAAGACACTTTTGCCAGTAATTGCTAGAGAACCATAGTTGTTGCTTTGTTTGGTGAGTAAGTGATTAGTGAGAATAAATGTGTAATGTAAATAAATTAACCATGCTTATTGGCTGGGAAAATGTAGGTGATGTAAACAGTGTTAATGTAACTGTTCGTAATAGCTGGATAGATTCACATATTTCCATTTTGTTGTAAAAGATGCCAAAGGGTAGAGCAGGATGCTGGTGCCCTTTCAGTCATGAAAGGGATTATTTAGTGACATTTAGAATTAGATTTTATCACTATTTTGCTGTGAAAAAATTTATCTTCATCTTCTTCCAGGACTATTTTTTAATATTTTTAAAAATAAAAATCCAACAAAGCCACAACTTGAACCTCATGTTGTAAACTAGTACTTATATTCAGAATATATCTTTTCCCAATTATTCTTTGTCTGTGCTTGGCGAAAATGAAGACCTTGCACAGACCCCTGCCTGAAGGTTCTAGTTGTCCATACAGAAGGGCTGATTTTTACTTTTTCATTTCTACCAATATTGAAAATATTCGGAATGGTTAGAAAATACTAGTTTGCAGATGTTTACAAGGTAAATAGACAGCAGCACCTTTTCGAATTTGGGATAATCAGAAGGTTTATATAGTGTAGGTGTATTGACTTAAGTACTGATGAACTTTATATGAACACTTCATTTATTTACTATAATTGATAATGTAGCATTTTCTGTTACATTATTTTTCTTAAGGTCTGGGATAAAAGAAGAAAAATCAAAGGGATATTCCGATGAAGTAAGTTCAGAAAACACAACACCTCATGAGAACTGCGTTCGCCAAACTGTTGTGAAAGTAGAGGAAAACCCAGATGCAGACAGTGACTTTGATGCTAAGAGCAGTGAGGATGATGAAATGGAAGAAGATAATAAAGTGAACTGCAGAAGGGAGAAGGGCACAGAGACCTTAAAAAATGACTCCAGGCATCACAGGAGTCATACCCACTCACGGTCATCTAGTGAAGAAAGAGAGCATGGTACCAAATACCACACAAAAAGTTCCAAGTCAAGAGGACATGAGAAAAGGGAAGATCAGCACCTAGAGAGACAATCCAGGGAGGACAGCTATTACACTGACCGTGATTACCAAAAAGAAAAGAAGGATTCCCATAGGTACAGAGAGGCCAGTTACAGAGATTCACACTGGAAGAGGCATGAACAAGAAGATAGACTGAGAGGAAGAGACCAGAGAGAAAGAAATGATAGGGAATGGAAAAGGGAGAAAGACAGGGAGAAATACCCCTCAAGAGAACAAGAAAGAGACAGACAACGAAATGATTATGACCGACACATTGAGAAAGGAGGAGAGAAGGAAGAGCATGTGAAAGCAAGGAAAGAAAGATATGAAAACAGTGATAAATACAGAGATAGAGAAAAACGAGAAGTAAGTGTTCAATCTTCAGAAAGAAATCAAGAAAGAAAGGAAAGCAGCCCAAATTCTAGGACAAAGGATAGATTTCTTAACCAGGAAAGAGCCAATAAAATGAGAAATATGGAAAAGGACAAAGAAAGAAACCCAGAGAAACCTTCTAGTTCTGAAACATCACTGGGGGCAAAACACAGAATCACAGAGAAATGCCAAGGGACTGGCAAGGAACAAGAGAGGCCACACGAGACAGTGAACAAGTTTGCAAAGCGGAGCAACGAAGAAACTGTAATGTCAGCGAGAGACAGATACTTGGCCCGGCAAATGGCACGGGTTAATGCAAAGACCTATATTGAGAAAGAAGATGATTGATAACTGCCCCAATAGGAAGACCTATGGAAGCACAGAAAATTATAATTCCTGGAAAATGTTGAGTGAACACATAAAGGAGTGTGTTAACAGTGGTTGGGAGGGTATTTTAAAATATATTTTCAAAATTCATTTTTGGTTTAGGTTTAAGTCAGAAGTCAATCCTTTTATCTTGAATGTTTAACTAAATTAATATATAATATTTACTTATCAATACCACATTCTTGGTTGTATTCAAGCAACCTAAAGAGAGTGCTGAATCCCTGTAGGTACTTAATGAGGAAAATTGGCTCCACTACAACCATTAAAAGATAATTTAAATAACTCTTCTATGTTGCTGTTGTTGCAGGAGCTGTTTGTTTTATAAATGTCATGTTTCAGATAAAAATATGTGGATTTGAACAGAGAATATTGTTTTATGTTCTAAAATTTGTATTAAAGTGTAAAATACAGACCACACATCTTGTCTAAGCTTTTTAACCCACAACATACTCACTTAAATGAAAATAAAAATAGTGATATATTTGTACATTTAATTGATGCTTATATTTTATTTGAAAAATAATGTCATTCATGTCATGCTGTAATTCCTCTTTTTTTTAAATTAAAAATCACTTTATTTCTGAAACCCTAGCAAGTAAGTAAATTGGTTATGTGTATAAATAAGTTTTAGCTGAGGGTGAAAAGATGGAGATACTCAGCCTGAAGAAATTACCTAAAGATCCAGGTGACCTGTTTATGAACATGTCTTGTGTAATATACTCTAAAAAATATAGTACATCTTATTAGAGTTTCTATTTATATATCAAAATAAAACTAAAATTTCTGTACTAAGTCTTTGTAACTTAACCATTTGAAGTTATAAACTGTAAATAATTTATTCATGTGAAAAGGATGAATCATACGGAGAAAACAGTTCTCTTAACAGTCTTCCCATTAAGAAAGTGCTATTTTTATCTCTCCTACTTCATGAAGAGTTACCACATTGTCTTATTTTAGAAGGATAAATGTAGTTTAGTAAGAATATTGTCTTTAAGAAAATATATATAAAAGATCAAATTTAGCATTCATAAATCATTTTGTTATACTTTTTAAACCAGAAAGGAAAAGTAGCAAGAAAGCTAATGCCTGTGTCTCTTGACAGACACATTAAATATCGGTTACACCCTAATACTTTAAAATATATCAGTGACAGTGACAAACACTTCAAAAGCACTGACTTGGTGTACACAGAGGGGTGTAGTATAATGTAACTGTGAAAGAGGGTGAGATCATGGAAGACCATGAGTGACAGGCTAAAAATCTTCAACTTTGGTAGAGAATTGGATTCCTTTGTTAGGGTTGTCGTACTAAAGCCATATATTGGGAAGATTTCATTTTATAGTATGCAGGATAAAGCCTAGGAGAAAGAAACTGGAGGTGGAGAGATCTGATAAACTGTTGATTTCCCTCTCCCAGTAATTCAGAGACTTAAAGCAGCATGGATGGTTTAGATAAGAAAAGTTACATATTTTAAAAAATTATTTAAATGTAATTGATTTACATTATTGTGTTTCAGGTATATAGCATAGTGATTCAGTTTTTTATATTATATTCTATTATAGGTTATTAGAAGATACTGAATGTAATTCTCTGTGCTATATAGTAAAGCCTTGTTGCTTATTTATGTACAGTAGTTTGTATCTGTTAATCCCATACTCTTAATTTGTCCCTCCTGTCCTCCCTCTCCCCTTTGGAAACCATAAGCTTGTTTTCTAGTTTGAGTCTTTCTGTTTTGTATGTAGATTAATTTGAATTATTTTTTAGAGTCTACATATAAGTGATACAGTATTTGTCTTTCTCTGACTCACTAAGCATGTTCTTCGCTTGGTACACCCATGTTGCTGCAAATGGCAATATTTTATTCTTTTTTATGGCTGAGTAATATTCCACTGTGTATATATACCACATCTTCTTAAGCCAGCCTGTTGATGGGCACTTGAGTTGTTTCCATGTCTTGGCTATTGTAAATAGTGTTATGAACATTGGGGTGCACGTATCTTTTCCAAGTACAATTTTTGGTTTTTTTTCTGGATATATACCCAGGAGTGGGATTGCTGGATCATGTGATAGCTCTGTTACATAATACTTTTATTAACCAAGTTTGACGTAACTCAGGGGGAAACTGCAAATTAAGGGTTTCTTCTCTCTCCTTCCCCAGATGTACAGATGTTTTTGCCTCTTTGGCATTCACTCCCCCATTTCTGAGAATAGTGCCTTGATTTTCACTTGGGAAAGTACCCTTCACTACTCTTAGTCCAGTGTTTCAGATGGGGCTGAAACAGCTCCAGGAAGGTATGTGACTCAAGATAGGCCAATTCTGAGACTTGTCATAACTTAAAGTGATGTTTTCCAGTAGATTTCTGGACTGTGAAGATGAAGTAATTCCAGAGTTATATGGGAAAATGAGTGCCTGACTGCCTGACATAATAAAGCCCACACAAAAGAAAACAGAAATGAGAGGTGAGAAGGACAAAGACCTGATGATTGCTTTTGAAACTTTGGCTCTAGTAGATCATATTTCGATATTTAAACCAGTACTTTTCTCTTGGGCCGATTGGATTTGGATTTCTACCAAAAAAGCCCTATTTGACACAAAAAGGTTCCACCTCTGGTAAGTCTGTGCCAAAAATCACTAGAATATTCTTAGTAAGCTTTTAAAAATTGTAGTATAACAAACATAAAGAAAAGTTCATATATCACGAGTACATAGTTCAATGGATTTACACAGTGAACATACCCAATTCAAAAAGAGACCGTTGCCTGCCCCACAGAAGCTCCCCTCAAACCATTTCCCAGCCTATTCCCTGCCTTTACTTTTAACACCATAGATTAATTTAGCTTGTTTTCTTGATTGTATAATATTTATCCATCTACTGTTGATGGCCATTGAGTTATTTCCATTTGGGGGTTATTATGAATAATGCTTCTAGGAACATTCTTACATTTGTCTTCTAGTATGTACATGTATATGTTTTGATTGGGTAGGTCCTAGGAATGGAATTGCTGATCCATAGGGTAAGTATATGTTCATAATAATAGGTAATGTCAGTTTTCCAAAATAAACTCCAATGTATGAGAGTTACAGTTGCTTCACATTCTTGCTTACACTTGTAATTGTTTAACCTTTGTCTTTTTGTCTTTTAATTTGAGCCATTCTGGTATGCGTGATGGTATCTCATGAGTTTATTTTGGGGTTCCCTGATGACTTTCATATTTATTAGCATTTTGATATCTCATTTTTGAAGAATCTGTTTCTTTTGCCTATTGTTTTTTAATTTTATTTATTTATTTTTGGCTGCACTGGGTCTTTGTTGCTGCGTGTAGGCTTTCTCTAGCTGCGGCAAGCAGGGGCTACTCTTCGTTGTGGTGCGCAGGCTTCTCTTGTTGCAGAGCATGGGCTCTATGCACGGGCTTCAGTAGTTGTGGCATGAGGGCTCTAGAGCACAGGCTCAGTAGTTGTGGCGCATGGACTTAGTTGCTCTGCGGCCTGTGGGATCTTCCCGGACCAGGGCTTGAACCCGTGTCCCCTGCATTGGCAGGTGGATTCTTAACCACTGTGCCAGCAGGGAAGTCCTGCCTTTTTTTTTTTTTTTTTTTTTTTTTTTTTTTTGCGGTACACGGGCCTCTCACTGTTGTGGCCTCTCCCATTGCAGAGCAACAGGTTCCGGATGCACAGGCTCAGCGGCCATGGCTCACGGGCCCAGCCGCTCCGTGGCACGTGGGATCTTCCTGGACCGGGGCACGAACCTGTGTCCCCTGCATCGGCAGGCGTACTCTCAACCACTGCGCCACCAGGGAAGCCCCTGCCTATTTTTGTTTTGAAGTGGGTGAGTAGGACTATCTGCCTTTTTCTTCATGACCTGTACTGATTCTCTATATGGATAGGAGTTGTCTTTGCTAGTAACTTCTACCTCAGTATGGCTTGCCTTTTCACTCTCTCATAAGGTATTTTTAGCGAACAGAAATCTTTAATTTTGATAAAGTTCACCTTAATCAAAAGTTAAATTTAGGGGCTTCCCTGGTGGTGCAGTGGTTGAGAGTCCACCTGCCGATGCAGGGGACACGGGTTCGTGCCCCAGTCCGGGAAGATCCCACATGCCGCAGAGCAGCTGGGCCCGTGAGCCATGGCTGCTGAGCCTGTGCGTCCGGAGCCTGTGCTCCGCAATGGGAGAGGCCACAACAGTGAGAGGCCCACATACCGCAAAAAAAAAAAAAAAAAAAGTTAAATTTAAAATTCAGTTCCTTAGTTGCACTAGACATATTTGAAGTGTTCAATAACCATATGAAGCTAGGAGCTACCATAGAGGAAAATGAAGCTTTATAGAACACTTCTGTCATTGCAGAAAGTTCTGGACAACACTATTCTAGAAGCATTATTGTCTACTTTTCACATTTAGATCTACTGTGCACCTGGAATGAATTTTTGTGTGTGGTATAATATAGAGATTAAGATTTTTTTCCATATGGATATCAGGTAGACTCAGCAGTGAATGAAAATTTGTTCAAATTAATACTACAATGAATACCATTATACATCCACCAGGAATGGCAAAAATGTGTAGAGACTTACAATACCAAATGTTGGTGAGATATGGAGCAAAAAGTAAGTCATATATGCTACTAATGGCAGGTAAACTGGTAGGATCTTTTTGGAAAACAATTTGGCTTTACCTAGTAACACTGTTGCTGCACATTTGTCTTACACAGATGCATCAGGAATATTCATAATAGTGTTTCCATCAAACTGGAAATAATCTAAATGTCCATCAGTAGTAAATTAATCTAGTGTGTATATATGCACAATACAGTGAAATGAATATACTAGAGGTATAACTAGGATGAATTTCATAGTGTAAGAAACAAAAAGTAATTTATATAGTTTATGTTTTTATAAAACAGGCAAAACTGTATAGAGACACATGGGTAGGTGGTAAAACTAAAGAAAAACAAGGAAATAATTACAAAAGTCAAGATACCATTTGTGATATGGGAGAGTACACATGGGTTCTAGATGCTGGCAATAGTTTTTTGACCTGGGTGGTAGTTACTTGGCTATTCACTCTATCAATTGTAAATATGTTTTATATATTATTCCATATGCATAAGATATCTCACAGTAAACATTTTTGTAATTTAAGATTTTTAATATATGAATGGAGGAATGTTGGCCATGCTGGTTAATCTTAGTCATTTCCATAGGAAGAATATGTAGATGTTGATTAATCAAGTGCCTTATGCACAGGGCAGCAGTTCTTTGATAACGAATTATTTGGACCAGTATAAATAAGGGGTTCATTATATTTGTTACTAGATACGTGTTCTTTTAAATATATGAGGTCTGAAATAATGTACTTAAAAGAAATTTTATGAATTGGTAAACAGCTGTTCCTGTGATTCAGTGTCTTTAATTTTCCTTTTCCCTCCCCTTGTTTACTCCTGTTCCAATCATACCAATTACACAGTGCTGTTTCAAGGTAGCCGTGCCTTCTCACATACTAATCGCTTTACCTGGAAAGTCATGTTTCTGCCTAACTCCTTATTTTTAAAACTGAAGTGTGATTGCCTCTAGAAAACCTCTTATAATACCTTTCTTTGTTTCAGCCACACCTGTTTCCTTTTAATTCTGTGGGTAATACTATCACAGCATTATGGTATAATGATTGTATGTTAGTTGTTTGAAGGCAAAGATCTGATCTCAACTTTGTATGCCCAGTACCTACTATAATAGCTGGCATGAGTGAACGTTTAGAAAAGTTTTTGCTTCATTGTTTTAACTTCATTTACTTTAATATCTGTTAAGTATTTCTTAAAATTAGAATTTTAAAACAAGAATGAACTTAGAAATCATCTATAACCCCTCGAATTTAAAATGTTTTTAAGATGCTATGACATCAGGTTTAATAGCTGAGGCTTGGAAATCTTGGGCCCACCACTTGCTGCATAATCTTGGACAAATTATCTAAGTTCTCTGAACTTTATTTTTTCCTTATTTGTAATATGAGGATAATAAAAGGGTCTCTTTCATAAGACTGATGTGAGGATTGCTTGAAACAATGTATGTAATGCTGTGCCTGACGTTAGCACACAGTAAATACTAGTGTGTGTATATATCATATGTATATATATTTTGTGTATATATGTATATTATTACCCATGAGGAGATGGGGCCAGTAAAGTTGAGTGACTTAAATAAGGTTCCTTAGCTTGGTAGTGGATGAGAAAGGACTTGAGCTTGTCTTCTCAATCCTATCTGGTTGCTCTTAACACAGGCGCAGAAAAGTTTTTTTGCTTTTGGTAAAATGTTTGATATGAGCCATACTTACTATGGAGGGAAACTAGGCCAGACAAATGACATGAAGTATGCATTATTTTCATGTATTCAGCAAATTGGGGGCTATGTACCAGATGTGCTAGAGTCTTCTTAATTGTGTTAAGAAGACAAAGCCTTAAGAATCAAAGGAATACTAAGCAGGAAAGGTTTTGGAAAAAGAGTTTAGAGATACACTTTAATACTGAAGTTTCTGTCTTGGAAGATGCTTTGTCCAAGCTTTACCCATCCCACTATACTGCTAATCCCATTCCTCTCTCTGCCCCTTAAGAAAAGACTATGGCTTTCTTAGGCTATAATTGTAACAATTAATGAATGTAAACCGGTCCTCCTCCTTTTTCACCATCCCTTCCCTAACAATTCAGTCCAAAAGCCATTAAGTGGGGCTGAGCAAGGTAAAGCTATCATGACCGAGAGCTGGGTGTCACTAAAACACAGTGAAGAGCATCGTGAAGGAGCAGCCCAAATGAATGTGAGGGGTAATCCATGCAGAAAGGAGGTCCGTTCAGGATATCTGAGCCCAAGTGGTGGAGGGGGAGGCATCTGTGCAGTGGATGGTGATGGTGACTGCCCAACAAGGGACGTCAGCTTGAGCAGGGTGAGAAGGGCATTTGTACAGGGACAGTCCCAGCATGAGGTGTCAGAACCTGAATGGGGTAAAAAGGGCTATGTAGATGGCAGTGACAGCAGCAATGGAATATTGCTTACATTCAGGGATATTGATCAAAAGTAAGTATTTGTTATAATGGGAGCCAGGTTTCTCACTGCCCTAGAAGGGGTTATAAACATGAAGAGAGAAAATTAGAATGAACTTTGTAGTGTTGGCTTGGAACTGGAGTTACTGGTATAAACTCATATAGTTTTCAAGATAGAGAAATAATAATAGATGAAAATGTGTGTTTTTGTGCACACATGTGAGAAGACGGGATCAGTGACACTCCAGTGAACATACCTGGCACCTAGATCTTGGTTTCTAAATATATTCTTCACTAAAAGAAACCAGGACTTCTTGGAGAAATGGCTGTGTCAGAGAAAGTACAAGATGATACTGTAACATCTTACTCCAGAAGGTAAGGAAGTGAGTGTTCCAGGAATGATGGGGACATGTCCAAGGATACCAGAGCCAGCTTGAAAGGATTCTCACTGGCTAAATATGGAACCATTTGAGCATCAAAATGAATAATGATTATAATCCATTGAATAAGAATCCGTAAAAAATGAATTGAAAGTTAGATGAGGAACAGTGTATTCGCACAGTCTCAGAGTAAACCCCCTACAAAAGATTAATTACAAAAACAAAAGAAACTGTACTTGGTGGAAAGTCTGGCAGATACCACCTTAATGAAGTGATTGAAGTTAATATCGCCAGTATGGGGACAAAAATTGAACCATACTCGACCTGATAGAATGTGCTGAGAACACAACATCATTCCTGTGATACTTCTGCCAAAAATGTATATTAGCTTGAATCTAATCATGAGTCAATTATCAAATCAAATTGAGAGAAATTCTACAGAATAACTAGCTTGTAATATTTGAAAGTGTCAAGTTCATGAAACAAGGAAAGTCTGGAAAACTGTTGCAGACTGAGGGAGACAAAAGAGACATGAATGTGTGGTTCTAGACTGGATCCTTTTGGTAAAAGGACGTAATTGGTGTCTGAGATTAGATGGCAGTAATGTTTCAATGTTTCCTGATTTTGATGATCCTATTGTGGTTATGTAGGAGAATGTCCTTGTTTGTTGGAAAAACATCCTTCATGATTTTCCTTTTTGAATTTAGCATCTGTATTTTGGCTTCTATGGATGATGATTTTTTTTTTAGTTAAGACTTTTTTTTAATCGATTTACAATGTTGTGTTAATTTCTGCTGTACAGCAAAGTGACTCAGTTATATATACATTCTTTTTTTTTAATTTATTTTTGGCTGTGTTGGGTCTTCACTGCTGCATGTGGTCTTTCTCTAGTTGCGGCGGGCGGGGGATACTCTTCGTTTCTGTGCGCAGGCTTCTCATTGCGGTGGCTTCTCCTGTTGCGGAGCATGGGCTCTAGGCTTGTGGGCTTCAGTAGTTGTGACAGCTCATGGGCTCTAGAGCGAAGGCTCAGTAGTTGTGGCACACGGGCTTATTTGTTTCGCAGCATGTGAGATCTTCCCAGACCAGGACTCGAACCCGTGTCCCCTGCATTGGCAGGTGGATTCTTAACCACTGTACCACCAGGGAAGTCCCTACATTATTTTTTTTTAATATTTTCCATTATGGTTTATCCCAGGAGATTGGCTATCGTTCCCTGTGCTATACAGTAGGACGTTGCTGTTTGTCCATTCTAAATGTAATAGTTTGCATCTACTAACCCCAAACTCCCAGTCCATCCTTCCCCCTCTCCCCTCCCCCTTGGCAACCACAAGTCTGTTCTCTATGTCTGTGAGTCTGTTTCTGTTTTGTAGATAGGTTCGTTTGTGCCATATTTTAGATTCCACATGTAAGTGATATCATATGGTATTTGTCTTTCTGACTTATTTCACTTAGTATGATAATCTCTGGTTGCATCCGTGTTGCTGCAAATGGCATTATTCTTTTTTATGGCTTAGTACTATTGTATATATGTACCACATCTTCTTTATCCATTCATCTGTTGATGGACATTTGGCTATTTGTGAATAGTGCCACTATGAACATGGGGTGTATGTATCTTTTCTAATTATAGCTTTGTCCAGATATATATGCCCAGTAGTGGAATTGCTGGATCATATGGAGTGGGATTGCTGGATCATATGGTAGTTCTATTTTTAGTTTTCTGAGGAACCTCCATACTGTTTTCCATAGTGGCTGCACCAACTTATATTCCCATCAGCAGAGTAGGAGGGTTCCCTTTTCTCTACACCCTCTCCAGCATTTATTTGTAGACTTTTTAATGATGGCCATTCTGACCGGTGTGAAGTGGTACCTTATTGTAGTTGTGATTTGCATTTCTCTAATAATTAGTGATGTTGAGCACCTTTTCACATGCCTAGGGCCATCTGTAAGTCTTCTTCGGAGAAATATCTATTTAGGTCTTCTGCTGATTTTTCAGTTGGGTTGTTTGTTTTGTTGTTGAGTTGTATGAGCTGTTTATATATTTTGGAGATTAAGCCCTTGTGGGTTGCATCATCTGCAAATGTTTTCTCCCATTCTGTAGGTTGTCTTTCCGTTTTGTTTATGGTTTCCTTTGCTGTGCAAAAGCTTGTAAGTTTGATTAGGTTCCATTTGTTTATTTTTGTTTTTATTTCTATTGCCTTGGGAGACTGACCTAAGAAAACAATGGCATGGTTTATGTCATAGAATGTTTTGCCTTTGCTCTCTTTAAGAGTTTTATATGGGTGATGATTTTAAAGAAAGACATGCAAGTAATGTTTGGCCTGCAATCAGAAAACCTAGGTATAAGGCCTGTTCTAGAACTTTCCAGCTGTGTGAACCTGGGCAAATCAACTGACCTCTCTGAGCCTCAGGCTCCTTATCTGCAGAACGGGGGAAGTAACACTGTCACCCATGTCACCCAGAGTTCTGATGATCAAATGAGATGATCGTGTGAAAGCACATTATAAACTGAAGCTCTGCACAAATTGCAAAAATTGTAGTTTATTTAGCTTTACTGAAATTTAATATCTCTAACTCTAGGTACTTTTGATGCTAAGTATTTGCAAATCACATGCAGTGATTTTATATTTATTTATTTGGTTGCGTCTGGTCTTAGTTGTGGCAGGCGGGCTCCTTTGTTGTGGCAGGCGGACTCCTTTTTTGCAGCAGGCAGGCTCCTTAGTTGTGGCTCACCGGTGCCTTAGTTGTGACATGCGAACTCTTAATTGTGACATGCATGTGGGATCTAGTTCCCAGACCAGGGATCGAACCCGGGCCCCCTGCGTTGGGAACATGGAGTCTTAACCACTGTGCCACCAGGGAAGTCCCACATGCAGTGATGTTTTGGGGGATGTGTAAATGTTTTAACAATATACAGTTAAGATTTTTCTTTTAACCTTAAGAGTTTGGAAAGGTTTTTTTGGTTTTGTTTTTTAATGAGACAGAATCTATTCATCATGATGTTACAAGTTATTACAGTAATATTTCACAACAAAAGGCATTTACTAATATCTTAAAATATAGTTTGGAGCATTTATGACTAAACTGCATAAATGTATACATGGGCATTTCATGCATCTTAGAGAGGGGACTCCCATTTTGTATAAATAAAACAGGTTTAATTCTGTCACTGAAGTTTAAAAATAAACATGTTTCATGTAAAAAATGTTTCATGGAAGATTTCATATTACCACTGTTGACAGGTGAATAGTGGAAGAAATTTATTTTTCTTAGCTCTAAATAATGTGGAAGAAGAAAGGAAAGATGAGGAAAAAGAAATAGCATTTATATAATTCAACTAACTGTATATAATCCACACTTTGAAGCACCTCATTGATATGTTCGACACACAAAGTATCCTGAAAATGTTTTTTGTAAATCAAATCATATTTTAAATGCCACTGGAGAAATAACTGCAAATTCTTATGTAAAGTCCCTAATTTTATCCTTTAAACTTTGCATTTTTCATGTATCAAGTTTTAAGATAAGGTACACTTATCATATTAGAGTTTGAGTAAGAATCAAATCGTTTTTTAAAAGAAAAAACAGCAAATGTTCTTATTTATTTATGGAAATTTAGGTATTTTAGCATAGAGATGGGCTAGCTGCTCCTTCCTAAATATTTGTTGTTTGGACTGTCAGTGTTTACAAATTGTTAGAAATAAATTATCTGCTATAATTGTAGTCTTCAGTTGTAGAACTGAAGGACTGAAATCATCTTTTCTCTCTACTAAATGATAAGGTTCTTCTTAGTTCAGCAGACATAAAACTTTCTTCTGATGATATGCTCCACCAGTGCACACTGGTTCCAAATTAGACTTGGCCAATGGAATAATCTCTTTTTGATAACTTAAGGGAAAACCTTGCATTGGTGGCAGAGCAATTTGGTGTGAATTTTATGATGTGTTGGTAAGAGAAATACAACCTGAAATTCCAATTGAAATATACTGTGAATTATTTCCAAAAAATAAAGACTTCTGAAAAGATGGTTTGCTTGGAAAAACCTAATGTAGAAACAGTACTGAATGAATTCTAACTGTATGTAACAAAAAGAAAGACATATTTAAGATTCCATCTTTTCCATTGTGGTAAATGCCTACTAAACAATTGAGAGGGGCATTATTTCATTCTAGGAGAGGAAATAAAACTTAAGCTCACCTTCCTTTAGAAACTTCCAGATCCCAAGAAAAGTAGAGAAATTAGCTAGGTTTGTTTCTGCCTCTAAATGTTCTATCATTGAAATTTAGAGACAGTTAAGCAATGAGGGGAAAAGTGGATACTATAAAAAGTAAGAAAAAAATATTTAGAGCTTTTAAAATAGTCCTTTCATGGAACTGAATGTGACAAATTTTAATAAATATCACTGACTTATCTCTGATACTGAAGAAAAGAATTCAGAATGTTTCAAGTGGACCAGGAAAGCTTTCCACAGTGTAAGAATATTCCTTGTCTTAATGGGTTTCTTTCCATATTTGAATTTATAAATTTCAGTCTGTAACATACTTCTCAAGCAAGCATTTTCTAAGTTCCCCTTCCTAATTTAGAGCCTTTTGTGTAACTCTCCTTGCGTTTTTAAATAATGATGACTTTAAAGTATACAACTTCTTCCACTTAGCATAGGACTATTTTGCTTTTATTGCTTTTGGGGGATGACAGGTTGTAGTATAGTCTCTCTGAGGAATCTACTATTTCACTTCCCCACCCATCTCTGATAATAATAAAAAAAAAAGGGAGGGTAGAAAATGCCTTCTGAATACTGCCTTATTTAATGATATCTTAAGCACCAGATGTTGATTTATGAGCAAAGAGACATGCTATGAAAGGAACTAGGTGTGGATTGTACCACTGGGTAGCTAAGCATTGTCTAAAATGCGTAAGAACAGCACAGTTAAGCCACTGCATTCCATGGTTTTAAGCTTTGCTTGACAGTGACCTCCAAATCAGTTATACAACAGATACAATGTATCAGGTCAGCCTTTCCTAATTATCAAAAGAGTATGGTTCTAATTCTAGGAGAATAATCTCCCTTTTAAGGGGTCAGGGTGGGGTGGGTGAGTTAAATGGAAATTCATACTTACACTTAAATATTGAGATTGGTGGCACCAAATTAACAAGTTTCCTAAAAAGCAGGGACGGTGAGAGAGTGACTCATCTCAAGAATAACTTTTTGCCTTAATTTGAGATTCATTATTTGATTTGATTGTCATTGTTTGATTTTGGAGCTAATACATTGACTTTGGGTTTGTTGGGGTCTTTGCATCCATCTCTACATGGGGCAGCCAGGGCGATGAATTTAGGTTACAGGGCATATGCATTCCACACAACAAATGGAATAAGTTTTAACTGGGTTGCAAGTTTTTTGGAATAAAGATAAATTCTTTGGACTCCATTACATGTCAACATACAGGAACAACCTCAGTCAATTGAACTGCCTCCATGCCTTTGCTTGTGTCTTGCCTATTTCTCAGGTATTTCTCACTAATAAAATCAAAGAAAAAAAAAACTTCAGTACTTAAATAACTTTACAATTCATTCCACTTTTAATTTTTACTGTTATGTAAATGCTACATTAGATGTAAAAGGTCTTTAAAAGATTAAAGTCCATTTACCAACTCAAGTTTTCCTTAAAAAAAAAATCCATGGTAGTATTGATAAATAGGGGTCAAGTAAATGCAAACTATGCCGAGGAGAGATTTTGGATTTTTTGTCTAGTGACATTTGAAAACTTTTCAAAACACCTGTATAACACCTGGCTTGACAAAACTTTGTTTGAAAAGGTGCTTTTTAAAAAATGGTATCTTTGGAAAATGCATAAGTGTGTGTGGGATGGGGAGAATACATATCTGAATATATTTATAAAGCAAGTTCTTAAATTTGCAAAGCTATTTACCACCGAGTACGCTGCCACTTATATAACCTCTCCTTTTAGCATGCTGGAAGGCAAAGAGAACGGACATGAGGTAGCAGGACGGAGTGAAGGAGTGAAGATGATGAAGGCAGGTCAGTGAAGAGTCGTGTTTAAATCCCCCTCTCTTTTCTTCTAATATGTTGGGAAACTTCTCAGCAGCTAACATCTATGAGGAAAATATTCTGCTGGGAAAAGCAAAGAATCAGCAATAGAAGAATGTAGGGGGAATACAGGAAGGTGGCCAGGGAATAGTGTTGGGGAAAGGAAGCCAAGGGAGGAAGCTCTATAATTGGATTAAACTAGGCCTCTGCTATATGGATCTTCTTTCTATAAGGTTAGGATTAAGTTAGATTTGTATAGAGGACTGATGTGATGTGGGGCCAGATCATTGAGTCCTTTTATCATTGACTAGGCTTTACTCCCTTTAAGATTTTGGTAAGGAAATCTCACACTACAAGGTAAAATTTGCTTCTCTACCTATGCATCTGAGAGTCCCAAGCCACTGAAGGTCAAATATACTTGATTTGTATTAAGGGTTTTATGTGGCATGTCAGGTTATTCACTTAACTGACCCTTTTCCAATCAGGCTTACTTAGACTCAGTCTTGAAAATTATCGGGAGGGCTCACTATCCTGGTAGCCAACCAGGAAGGGTCAAGGGGTTGGGAGGAGGTTCATTTAAGGCTAACCCAGACTCTCCAATTGCTTTTGGGTTGAGGATGACCTTGGTTTAGGTCAGGGTACCAGATCTCTACACGCTGTGAAAATTTGATTTATCTACTCTTCACAAAGCCAAGTAACCTTAATGGTTAAACTGAGTCATTTGAAGTAGAGCTTAAACCAGATAGTGAACTGAACACTGAAGATGCATTTATCAATATTCATCTTCAAAGTACTTCATAGCCAAGCCACAGTGACTAATGAAATAGGCCAGATTTGCCTGTGGAACATTATCCTGAATGTTTAGCAGAGAGAGACAGGAAGATGGCAGTGAAGTGCAGGAAATACTAAAGCATGGCCCATAAAGGAAGATGTATGGGCTAAAGTAGTGTCGGAAAAGGAGCAGGTGGCAGAGCGTGTTGTAGTAATTATACCCTTCAAATAATAACATACATACGAATTTCAGTAGGTGGAATTTGTTAATGTAAGAAAAACTAGAGGAAATTCATATAGTTTGTAATGGGCCCAAAGTATTAGAATAGAGTTAGGGATACACTGGAACAACAGTATACACAGACACACATGCTCACACGTACACATTATTTTTCAGCTTAGCTTCTTACATCTTCCTCTCTGGACTCCAGAGCAGCACACAGGTTACAGGGTTCTAGTAGATTCCAGCTATAGAATTCTATGCTACTCAGGAAATATATGGCTAGCAAGACAGTATCCCTGTTTTCTCCTAAGTGGTTTATGCATTCATGAACAGTGAAACCTTTGGAAGCAAACGATGTTAGATACTGATGATCGTAACAAGGAATGATACAGGAGACTTTCACAGACTTGATCCTATAGCTAATCCTAACTGACGATATTGTGGTTTTCATCACCTCCATACACACCCTCACGCATCCAAAGCAGTCCACTTCAGCTGCATCACAGAGTCTAACATGATAACATGTCTGGGAGATTTCACAGAAAGAAGTGGCTGGAGGCCATAAGAGTCTGGGCACCATAGTCTTTTGGGACTGTGTCTATATGAAGAAGGCCCTTCCATCGGCAGGCTTAGCTGGCAGCTCATTGACTTAGAGGGAGAAGGCAAGGTGTGACTTGTCAGAACTGGAGGAAGAGCTTGTTGGGAAGCCATTTTCCTTTCATTGATGTTTTACACAGCGTTCAAGTGGATATCCCCACAGGGAATTTCTGTCGGTGTTTCTGGAGTGATACCTTTAATAAGACGCTGTTAGGAAGAAAACACGATGTTATAAATATTCTTATAATTTAACAGTTTAAAATATTTTTCAGTATTAATATTAAAACAAAGGTTAAGTAGCATTTAAATGGCATTTAATAGTAAATTGGAATAGTCTTACTGACTTTCCTTAAGAAAGGAATCCACAATTCTCAAATATGGGTAAAAATGGCATATTCAGGAACTATATAAGCATCTGTAAACTAATTAAGGAAGTCATCATAACACTAATGGGAGAAATGATGGACCTTCAATAGAACCTCTGCTGGCCTGTAACATGCCTTTGATGGCCTGGGAAAGGGCATCCTTTTCTCTTGTCAGAGGAGGCTTCATGTGGCCCACACGGCTTGGGAAGCAGAGTGAGCTCTGGATTCTGGCTCCCCCCACCTCAGCCATGCTCCTTGTGCCCGCATACGTGCTACAGGCACAGTGCACAGTGCCATCAGCCACTATAACAGCCAGGATGTTACTGATTTAATGAATTTACCTGTAAAGGAGCACTGGTTAGTTCATAACAAGGGTGCAAATTATTACATAATTAAATTTTAAAAGATGTGCCCATTTAAATCATCATTCCTAAAGCAATCTCATGTTGATGTAGTACTTAGCACAGGGAAAAGGCTGAGAATTTTTACTTTAGAAACAGCTGAGGTACACAGAAGCTTTGGGACAGATCTGAAATATGCTTGGGCTTGGGTATGAAATATACAGCCTGCCTTGCAAAACTTAGCATCAGTGACACGAAGCAGCTCAAGGATGTGGGGAGCACTGCAGAAGCTTAGAAAAAAATCTTTGTTAAGTAAGTTGCTCAGTAAAATCTTTGATGCCAAAAGTCTGTACATACGGTGAGCAAGGCAAAATTGGATCTGAAAGCATATTTTGATTTATTGACTTTAGGTGAAGCTCTGCTACTTGTCCTTTTTATTTTGGAGTGAAAAAGTATGTAGTCCCCTTCAGTTTTTTTTATTTCCTCGTTCTGGGGGTTGATTCTTCTTTAGGGAGCAGGGCCTATGGAATTTTAAAAGTTCCCATTTTCATAGGTAATAAAGTTCACAAAATTGTACATGTTCTGTTCCTAATGACCTTAATATTCAAGAACTAAAATCTCACACTAGAGATCCATTTAAAAATGAGTTGCTGCAGTGCTCATCAACTACCTGGACATGTCAAGTCATAGAAAGCAAAATTTCACAAACCATCCTTTCCCATAGATGAATCTGTAACCCATAACTGATTAAGGAGAATTTGGCCTTTCTAATTGGGAACTGGACACATCACTCTAACTAGTCTTCAGTGGAGCTCTGCTGTGCAGAGAGAGAAGAGCGGTCAAATGTAGGGTAGAGGCAAGACCCACAGTGAACAACACTGTAAAGTAGAACATTTGGCTTTTGTGCCCTAGCCCCCACCTGCCCATTCTCCTGCCCTTCTGGCTGCTGATCTCCCAAAATGCCAGGTCCACCTTCGTCTTCCATATTTCAGCAGCATTCCAGTTGCCACATTACTATTGCTCTCAAAATTTGCCAGTCCCTGGCCTTCTGCAAGGCAATCATCTAAGCAATGGATCACTGTTGCCATTTCATGAATGCTTACTTATTAGGGACCATCTTCCCAGTGTCTTTGTGCAGGTTACTAGCGGCTTCTGGGGGCAGTGACCTAATCCAGTCGATGACTCCAACCTTGAGACTTCCAGGTTACAGATGCACATGACGGCCTCCAAATTACAGGGGAGCAAGTGGTGACTCACTCCACAAACTGTAGCCTTGTACATGGCTAGGGCCCAGGAGAGTTAAGAAATTTACTTTTTTTTTTCTTTTTAACCATACCAAAATTTTATATGAGTTCTCCCTCCCTCATAGATAGAATGTTAAAGACCATCAAGTCTGGTATTCACAAAATATTTTAGTCCCTTGGGGTGCTGGGCAAAAACATGGCATGCTTTATTCTTCTCAGAAATTAAGCATGCACATAGGCATGTTAAGGCTTTTGAGAGATCCTGAAGTAAAGATACCTATTTACCTTGCCTTAATCCAGCATTCTCCAAAATTATTTGACCATGTAACCTTTTTCCCCCAGCAGTAACACTTATTGATATCCCATGGAACTACTACTACTCCTTAAAACACACTTTGGAAATGTTAATCCAATTCAATGAGCACATTTTAAAGATGAAGAAACTAAGGCCCAGAGCAGGTAAGTGACTTGCCATAGTCTTTTCCCTCCTAGGCCCCCTTGACCAGCTATATCATGATGCTTCCTGGTAACCCACTGTTTCCCATCTGGTGGCCTATGACAAACATGGCCCGGCAGTCGGCCTTACCTCTACTACTAATGGATCTGAGCTCTGTTAATTATACACCTTTGGGTGGCATTTCCTTGTGGCCAACGGGGAATTTGCAAGAAAGATGATGAAGACTTGAGGTACAGTCTGTGACCAAAGAATACTGAAATTTATTAACCTAACTAGAGTTCCCACCCCCGACCTTGGCCTCTGGGTTTGAGTCAGCTGGGCCAGTGGACTATCATGACTGCCATAAAGGACAACCTGAAGGAGCAAGTACAGTGACTCTTGTCTGACTGTATTTCAGGCAACACCAGAGTCCAAGCCCCTTTGGGAGGAATGAGGTTGTGATAGGACTGTTTTGGGTGTAGGAAATTAGTAACTCCTTGCAGAGTTACTAATTCTGTTCACCTAGAATTCAGTTTTTCTGTTTGGAAAAAGAAGCAATCTCAGTTCTTAGAAAAGAGATGATGTTTAATGGCCTCATGTTCTCTTGCTTCATGTTTCTTGTGAAATGTTTTAGGAAGATGAGTATGATGATCTGATATTTAAGTTTTGCTTCTAAGAGCCCATAGACTAGCCCACCTATGCTCTCAGGTCATTATAGAGCACAAGTCCCTCTAGCTATCCCCCAAATACCACTCTTCACCTTTGAGCTTGTCTCCTACAAAAGCACCCACCCACAGGCTTGTAAGTGGCCACTCCTTCAGGCTCTACTGCCACAGTAACCTTACTATGGCAAGAAACACAACCAAACAAGTAATGACCCAAGCATTTTCAATTCTGGTGACATTGCTGGGAATCCTGGCAGCCTGAACACTAACTCTGGCAGTACCGGATGAAAAGTGGCAACTCATCTCTCCCTAACCTCTACAGCCAATTTCTACATTAGCAAACTATTAGTACCCTGAGGACACAAAAGAGAAGCTGCACCTAAACATGAAAGAGCATTGGACCAAAAACCAGAAGACTTGGATTCTGAGCCTCCCTGTACTGTGTATCCCTGGACAAGGAAACTATAAGCAGCATGATTCCCAGACTCAGTATCTTTGTCTGCTAATGATACCTGCCCATCTACCTCACAAAGTATTTTGATAACAAAATAAAATAGTCTACATGAAGATGCTTTAAAATATATACAATCTTATACAAATTGTAAGATTCTGTTATTGAAATTTTTGCAGGACTTATTCATTTACTGACATGAATCTTGCTAAAATGGCAACTTTTTTTTTCACTCCAGTGACTTGAACTAAAACTACGATATTGTTGCAACACCCTTATTTAGTGATTTTCATAACAGCCCTTGTAGGGCTTCCCTGGTGGCACAGTGGTTAAGAATCCGCCTGCCAGTCCCCTGCCAGGGGACATGGGTTCGAGCCCTGGCCCAGGAAGATCCCACATGCCGCGGAGCAACTAAGCCTGTGCGCCACAACTACTGAGCCTGCACTCTGGAGGCCGCGAGCCACAACTACTGAAGCCTGTGCTCCACAACAAGAGAGGCCACTGCAATGGGAGGCCCACGCGCCACAATGAAGAGTAGCCCCCACTCGCTGCAACTAGAGAGAGCCCCCATGCAGCAACAAAGACCCAACCAACGCAGCCAAATTAATTAATTAAAAAAAAAAACCCTTATCACCCTGCTGTTAGAAAATGACCACAGACATTTTCCATCATAATCTCCACTTAAATCCACTTAAACCAAGTGGATTTAATTTAAATCCACTTAAATCAAATTTGCATTATTGCTCCAGACACCACTGATCTGATGTCCATGCCCAATGCCATGCAGGAGGCAAAGCAGTTTTCTGATATGTTTAGAATGCTATACACCAAGCTGTGTGCTATGGTGCACCCAACTGGCCAGCTCACTCTTTCACCTTTGTACTTGAGGCAAGGTGACAGTGGCAGCTGTTAGAGGCTACACGATGGTATAGTTATATAATTATATAAGAGAGCCTCCTGGTGAATTCTTGTGGTGGACTTACATCCTTTGAATAGAGCATAAGAAGAGAACCCTTTTCTCCCCAAACAGTTACCAATCTGAACACACACACACAGTAGCACATACCTCCTTAAGTGTCCCTGGAGTGATGATCAGCCGATAAGTTATATATATTGGGATGCAGATGAAAGATGAGGTTCCTATGCAGTAACCCAGGATGATGCTCCACTGAGGATAATTATACTGAAAAAGTCGTAGCTGTGGTGGGCTCATCAAAAAACTGCAAATGATGAACTAAAACAAATTCCAAGAAACATTAAAAAATCTTCACGGTATCCACACAGAGACAGTCCGGATACCACAAACACTGAACACTAAAGCTAAGACACTTTCAGGAAATTGCCTAAGTGTGATATATCCTAGACTGAACTCTGACACAAAGAAGTCACTAATTTCTGTGCCTCAGCTGCCAACAATGAAGCCGTTAGGGACTTATCTTGATTTTCCTCCCTACCCCCCACCTCAGCCCCTACAGTGGGGATGCCAAGGCCTCAGAAGGTTATTTAGGGGGGTTGCAGCGCCCCTTTCAGGGCAAAGGAGAAGAGACTGGCATCCATCAGGAGTGGTTCAGGCCCCGATTTGTGAGACAGTGGAGGAATAAACTGGGAGACTTCTCCACAGCTCCTGCCAGTCCTAGGGCTTCATATTTCTTTCTGCTTTGTTTTCATTTCCTCCTGCGTTTCTCTGTGGTGATTGTTTTTGGTAAGATGGAAGGCACCTGGGTCCAGGAAACAGAATAAGGTTCTCAAGACCTGGAGAAGACTCAGGCTCCTAGGTAAGAAGTTCTCCCTCTCCCCACTTTCCTTGCATTAACCCCAGGCTAAGAACAGGGATTTCAACAAGGATGGCTCTGCCGTGAGGCATCTTGACAATAAATGACTGCCTGCCACAGGCCCTTGTAATGAAAGGAATAATGGAAGGAAAAAGTAGCTCAATACACTTTTTACGTGAAAATTCAGTGAAGATTCTGACCAAGAAAAATTCCATGGTGTGCTTCCAGCACTCGGTTTATGAGTTTTCTTATTTCAGTTTGGTTTCCAGAGACAGCGTAAATACCAGTCTTTGCCTAGTAACCACTGTGCTGAAATCGTTATTGCTCTTGATTTAATTTTATCTTATTATTTCATAGTCATAAAGAAGACAGTAATGTAAATTATTTGTGGGCTTAAACATCTATTTATATCTTTTTTTTCTTTCTCTTCAGATAATAAGATGGGAAATTGTTAAACACACATTCATCTTCAGAACAGTGTTATCCTAAGTCCAGGAGGAAGCTTTCAAAACAAGAGCCCAGCCAATCGCAAACCTTTCTCTGGACAGACTCTCCTCAGCCCCAGACCTGGCTACTAAGAAAGGTAATTTTGAAATAGGGAAAGGTGGGGTCTGGTTAGGAGCCATCCCTGCTGTAACTCGTCTCATCTTGATGTCAGGTGTGTGAAACCTGATGCAGTTCAGGGAGGGCTCAAGCTCTCATTGTGGCCACTAAGTATTGCTCCAGACACCCCCTCATACATCCCCACCTACTCTTGCTCATATACGATATTTCTCTTTTTTATAACTTGGCTTCAGTGAAAAAGAATATTTTTAGTAAGCTACTCGTTGCTTACCTAAAGCAGCTTTAAAAAGCCCAAAGCAGAGGATCTGTTAAGTAAACCCAGAAGTGGAAGACAGGTTTGCCTTCTCTTAATTGGGCCCTGGAGCACTTGCCTTTAGAGTAAGTGAGTAGAGTGACATTACAGGAATTATGTCATGTCCCTGAACCCAGATCTGTACCTGGGTTTTGCTGGGCACGGAAACTCATTGGCTGTACACCAAGAGTTCACCCAGTTTGCCAGACAACCACAGAAATGAAAATACTAAAAGCCTGGGGCCAGGACTAGGGTAAGGCATATGAGATATTCACCTTGGGCACAACATTTAAGAGGATGTCAGAACTTCAGTAATCAAGAAATAATAATAATATAATATTTTAGTGCAATACTTTAAAAAGACAAGCTCTGACAGGGCCAGATTAGGGCAAGGTGAGTGAAGTGAGACATGCAAGTATATGGTTGGATCCTGTGTTTATTTAAAACGTTGGCATTTTGCTCATCAGGGACTTTTTTTTGCATTAATTTTGATTTTTAAAAACTACTGCATAAAAATAGTTTTTATCGGGACTTCCCTGGTAGTCCAGTGGTTAAGACTCCATGCTTCCACTGCAGGGAGCAAGGGTTCAATCCCTGGTCGGGGAACTAAGATCCCACAAGCTGTGTGACGCAGCCAAAAAAAAAAAGTATTTATCTTGACTACTGAGTTTTTTGGCACCCCCGGAAATTTTACGTCCAGGATGAGTGCCTTGCATGCCTTTCCTGAGTCTCAGCCCTGAACATCATTCCCTCCCTGTGTGGAGAATATGAAAGTAGACAAACAAACAAACATGGCTTCTTCCCTCAGGGAACTAATCCAATATCTCTCCTTCCTTTGAAAAACAACTGAAAAGATTTAAGTAGATTATCAAGAAGCACTGGTAACAATATAATAACCCATTTATGTCAGGACTTCTGCTTCTAGTAATGGCAGACTAGTGATCCAGACCAACCCTCTCACTGAAAACAACTAAAATTTCTGGATTTAAAAATACATTGTTTTAAATTTACCAAAAAGCAACAGCGAGCTGACAAGGTAATAAGGAACTACCAGGCCAAGATCTAGAGGAACACTGGAGCCCACAGCACACACCAGAGCCCCCAGGCCCTGAGAGTATCTGCTGCTTGGGGCAAAGGTTGGCTTTGGTTCTGGAAACCTCCAGGGTCCAGGGGAATGGAAGTCAAGGAGGGATTCTGGGGTAGAGAGAGACACGTGCAGCATTATGGAGGCAAGAATGAGCATGCTGTCCATCTTATAGGTTAACGTCGAGATGTGCGGGTACAGAAAAGCACAAAAAATTAAGAACTACCCCGAGAAAGTCAAAATAGAATGCAAAAAGGGTTGTTTTGAAAGAAGGGGAAGGCACAGATGCATACATGTCCTAAGATGAAATGGATGGTCCAGATATCCTAATAAGCTGGAGCTGGACTGAAGGAACAGTCTCTGGCTCTAAAAGATCAAAAAGCTCCCCCCACCCCAAATCAAGTTACAGATAAATGAAAGAACTGAGAGTAATCCCTGCTGATGTGCACGGAGTCACTTTACCCCAGGCTACCTCAGAGTGCACTTGGGATGTTAGCAGGGTGCTTATCCATCTTGGGGCAAACATCTCCTTCAGACGGGTACTAGGAGGGACGTAGGGGCACATGCAGCAAGGATGGAGTCAGCACTGAACACGTCCTGGCAAACAGGCAACCCTTGGAGCTGAGCTCTCTCATTCTACAATGAATGGATTCTACTTTTGACTCAGATCTACACCAGAGAAACCTGGCGGGGGGTGGGGGTGGTCTTTAAGAAAATGAATACAGAATTACTAGGACTCTTGTTAGGTCCTACATGAGCAGCACAGTAAATACTTCCCCGGCCTTGAACAGTTCTTGTCATGTGACCTTGGACCCTAAGCCTCAATTTCTCTGAAACTGTGAAATGGGGGACTAGAACTCTACTTCATAGAATTGTTGTGAGAGTTGAAACAGCAATGGGTGTTAAGTTTAGCATAAAGTCTGGCCTGGCACTTTACTGCTCAATGAACGCTATGTGTCATTATCACAGAGCAGGGGAGGGATGAAGTAATGTGACAGAAACCGGAAGAGTGGTTAACTATGGGGGGGCACAGTGACTGGGAGGGGACACAAGAGGGGCTTGTGAAGTACTGGTCATGTGTTTGTTTCTTGGTATGGTTTTAGCTACAAAATGGTGCTCAATTTATAGAATTTCACTGAGATGTACACTTATGATTTGCACACTTTTCTGTATATATATGGTACACTTCAATAAAATTTATTTTTTTATGAGTGTTTGAGGGTGAATCTTTCTCCAGGGCAAGAAGGAGAAGGGAAATGACAACTCACCAGGAGAAACAGAGGGCTGATGGCTACCCAGCAGATCCTCCAAAACCATCCAGGGCTGAAGCCAAGCATTTCCTTCACATCACTGCAGAACTGATTGATGCCTAAAATCATCCAAAAGAGAACGAGATTGACTGACTGAGAGAGGAACTAGACTGTCCTCCTATCCCTTGACTCAGAGAGAGTAGCAGCTCTGGAGTTTCTCCAAAGGAGGGGCTCGGGGGCACCAATCTGGTCTGAAAGTGAGATGGGGCACTTGTCACAAAAATGCACGTTACAGTAAGCAAAGCTCTTTCTACACAGAGTGGGAGGATTGGTGGACATCTGGGGAGGGACCTAAAAGCCCCCTCTTGGTGCTCACACTCCCCTTCTAGGATTTCAGCATATATCTGATTTTATCGTTTACTGTAGAAAAGGAAGTGGAATTTTGTCTAAAAATGGTGAACCCACTTGACAGACTGACTCTGACCATATGCTGGAAACTTTCAAGAGAAAATTTTAACCACACTATTGCTCATTCATATGTCAGATCAAGATCAAGGTTCTTCTCTACAAAGTAACTGGCATGGCAGTGAGGACTCGGCGGAGATGTCGACAAGGGGAGGGAAGGGCGCTCTGCAGTTGCTTCCCTGCAAGTGCCCAGCAGGTCTGTAACATCACACACCTTGCACTTGGTCCTCCGAAGTGCTGAGGAGGTGGGGAGGACTTCTTTCAAAAAAAAAAAAAAGGTCTCACATGCAACTCAAAATGTGGGCCCCCCCTTCTTTATATTACGTGTAATGACACACATGCTAAAGCTGTTCTGCTATCATAGAAACTAGGAAAATATTTTCAGAATGAAATCATCATGTCTTGATTTTAAAGATGAAGAAAGGCATCTCTGAACTTGGTTTTCTTCATTTCCATTGCCTGTGCCCTCCTCATCCTCGCCCAGGGGCTCTTGGGATCCCTGCCCATGAACCTGTGTCAGCTCTCTCCGCTCCTGGTGGTTTCACCCTTATCAGATTCCATCCCACGATGCGGGGGGTATAAATTGGAGGCTTTACCAAGACAGATAATCCAAATAGGAACATTCTTGCCTCTTCCCTAGAAGATAAGCTCCTAAACTCTGTCTCAGGGCTCTGGAGGGAGTGCTCGTTTGTGAAATTTAAAGTGGGGCCACTCTATGTAACAGCAGAATATTGTACACTCTGCAAATGCATTCACTGTGCACTAGTTCTTTGTTGTCTGTCCAATTCTTAGAGCCTGTTGGGATCTTAAGCAACCACTGTGGATGAGCTATAGGGAACCACTTCAGCCCTGTCTCCACTGGGTAAACATATAAACTCAGAAGAAAAAAACATCCTCCCAGGAGTGCAGGCAATCTGTTGCACAGAGTGTGGAGGAAGTGATGACCTGTTTTTGAAGAAGGGATGCAGGAGGTGACGTCTTGTACACCGGCCTGCTTTTCCCTGACGACATCAGCCCTTCTGTATTCTGGTGGCTACGTGGGCTGGTGTAGGAAGGATCGTGGCTAGTGGAAGGGAGCATCTTACCATAGAACCAATACACAGCAATTGCTTCTATCAGGGCAACAGTGAGCACTGCGGGTCCCGTGGCAAACTCCTCCAGCAGCTTCACCACATAGGCCCCTCCCTGGAAATGAGACCACAAACCCAGTTAAAGGCCCTCTGAGGCACTGCCTCCTCTTTACGACAGGAGCAAAAAGAACTTCTTAGGATAATTCTGGAAAATTCTCACCTTGGGTCTAACATAAGTGTCCCAGAGCCTACTTCTTGGACTGGCCTTGGCAGATGGGCAAGATTTCACCCCATCAGACACGCCTCTTCCCGCCCTACAGGTCACTCGTCTTGCTTCCACTCCCCACTAAGCTTTAAGAGACAAACTCAAAAGCACCTCTGGATCTGTTTTCAACTTTCTTCAATTTACTGAATACCTACTGTGTATTCTACCCCAGAAAATCTACACTACCAGACACACCAGGCCCAGTGGCCATGGTTTTGCCTCTGTCCTAACTCACAAATCCCTTGGGTCCTACTCAGGGCCCCACAACCCTGCTGAAGCTCCAGAGTCATTGGGGTCATGGCTTGAAGATGTTTATCTACAAAATCTGCCTTGAGTCAGAAGGATACACGCCTACAATGCCTATGGGTACTATCTGATGCCTGATTTACAGTTTGACAGTATTTGCCTCAGCTACCCAAAAAAAAAAAAAAAAAAAAAAAAAAAATCACTGGAGAAGGTCTAACTTCTTTACCATTACAAATTCTCTGGAGGAGATGAAGTGACATTACAAATGAGATGCCAGCCTCCAGATATTCAGCGTATCAGGACATCAGGGCACTATTCCTATGAAAGCAGCCCTAAGGACTGGAAATAGACTGAAAAGGCACATCTTAGTTTTCCTCCAGATAGTCTGTCAAGCCTTAAATCTAGTTGGATTTGCTGTAAAATGCTGAGTCTCCAGATACCACGCCCAGATCCTTCAGACAGATGCCACTAGAAGCAACTTTTCTTCTTCTCCTTGATGACTAACTTTTTAACAGCAGTGACAACTTCTCTCCCTTTGGCCCCAAAGCCAGGGCACCATGTGGGCTGGAAAGGAACAGCCTCTTGTAACATTCTGTTGCCCTAGGGGAGGCTGACTCTAAATTTAGGGTTGTGGTACTCACAAAAGTCAGGGTGATCAGGGATCCAAGGAAGCAGGTAATGACCACGCTGAGCACAAACCACTCCCGGCGCTTGGACCAGATATGTGGAAACTCATCCAGCACGGCTGTGATCACCCCCTCCAAGCCTGCAAACTGAGAGGGGCACACAAATGGTCACTGTGTAGACTTTGGGACAAATCTGCTACCTCTAGGACAGTGAACAGAAGGGAGGGGTTAGACTGCCAAGTGCCCTGTCAAGCTGATCATGACCAGTTCCCCCTACTCACCGGCCCTCACTGGAAACATATCTCCATTTTACCCCGTCATTTAGAACCCATTCCTAAGGGCATCAAGGAAAGAAAGTATAGCACATGGAGAGGACTTCTTTACATGAGGTCTCTCGGGGAGACTTTGGTTGCACCAGAAATGCCAACTGAAAGCTGAGATTCATTCCACACTAATCATATGAATGCTGGGCTGCAGGGCACTGAGACACAAGTGTGACCTTGCCCTGGCCTTCAGGTGCTGCCAGTCTGGTCAAGGGACAGTGCACAGTCAGTGCACAACAGTTCACATATGCTGAGCTCTTGGCCTGTGCCTGGCACCTTACCCTCATCATCCCATTAATGCCTCTAATGTACTAGAGGGCAGTAAGCACCCAAGTGAACAGGGGCTGAGGGAGCACCAAGAGGGAGCAGCCAACATGGCCTGGGGTGGCCAGGATGGGAAGGAATGGATACAGCTTCCTTCCCCTCCTCCTCCCCCCCCTTCTCCCTCCTCCCGAGAGCCGGATTTCCCTCCCCATTCACTTACTGTGCTGTCCAAGCCCAGTGTGATTAACATCAGGAAGAAGATGATGGCAAAGAACGTGGATGCCGGCATGTTGGCTATGGCTTCCGCATATGTGATGAAGAGCAGGCTGGGGCCTGAGACAGAGCGGGAAAGAGGAGGAGGTGGTCGCTGAGACCTGCCCTACGAAGATGTCTCAGGAGAAGCTTGGCCACACCAACAATTACAAATCCCATCACAAAACCCGACATGTGAATCAGGGTTGGACATGTACCAACTGCTTCCTCACACCCCACACTATCCTATCTGGACATCCTGGGAGGCAGGAAGGGAACAGTATCCACCTTGAAGAGTATACGCCCTCAACCAACACGGAGAAACGAAACAAACTTGAGACCTCAAGACTAGCAAAGCTGAGCACGAATTAGAGTGTCCGCTATATAATAATTCAGTGCTTTGTTTTTTCACCATGAGGATTGATATATCTCTGAAGTCTCACAGCGTTTAGCTCTCTCTTTAGCTCCGAAACAGTAGGAAATGTTATATTGATTTCAGAAGAATCATAGCGGCCTCGGAATAAAGACCTCCAGCTATTTTGAAGTCCTTTTTGATAGTATGAGGGACATGTCTTCAACCTCTCATGGACTAGATAGGCCGCCCTTAGTTTGGGGCATGGAGTTCATCAGAGCACCGTGTCAGGCTAAAGACAGATGTATGTTTGCAAGAAAGCCCTGGGACTCCATCCACAAGATCCCATAACCTCCTCTTCAATGTCTGTCACTCTTTTTCCATGAAACCTTATAGTACAGTAGAGTGCTACATCATCTACATTTAATTTTTCTGCAAAGGATTAGTAATCATTTGCTTACTAGACTTGGACCCATCACAGGACCCAAACACACTTTTTTTTATTGTTTTGTTTTTTTAAAATAGGAATTGCTATCTATCTATTTATTTATTTAGGCTGTGTTGGGTCTTCATTGCTGCACGCGGGCTTTCTCTAGTTGCGGTGAGCGGGGGCTACTCTTCATTGCGGTGCACAGGCTTCTCGTTGCGGTGGCTTCTCTTGCTGCGGAGCACGGGCTCTAGGCCAGTGGGCTTCAGTACTTGTGGCTCGCAGGCTCTAGAGCGCAGGCTCAGTAGCTGCGGCACACGGGCTTAGTTGCTCCATGGCATGTGGAATCTTCCTGGACTAGGGCTTGAACCCGTGTCCTCTGCGTTGGCAGGCGGATCCTTAACCACTGAGCCACTAGGGAAGCCCCACACTGTTTTTTAGTTTGTTTGTTTTATTTGGCTGCCACTGGGTTTTAGTTGAGGCACAAGGGATCTTCGTTGTGGCATGGGGGATCTTTTAGTTGCAGCATGCATACGGGATCTAGTTCCCTGACCAGGGATTGAACCTGGGTCCCGGTCCCCTGCATTGGGAGCACGGAGTCTTAACCACTGGACCACCAGGGAAGTCCCCCAAACCCACTAGTTTTAAAAGCCATCATCCAAGTCATATTTCCAAGCCCACAGTGTATTCAAGGCCCCAGTACTGGGTGCCAAGGGAGCTGCCCCATTACCACCATGGAAAGGGTTGAAATTTCCAAGGCAGTAAGTTTCTCTAAAACCTTTGAGAATTTTAAGAGGAACATTTATAATAATGCAAAAGTTAGATACTTGTAAAGATCCAAAGAGCAGCAAAGCAATTCAGTGGAGCCAGGAACCCAAACAAAACCCGAGGTCCTACCTGCATCTTTGGCCACCTCAGACACATCTTCGTTCCTCATCTCAGCCATATACCCCAGCACTGTGAAGATGACAAATCCTGAAACGAAGCTCGTCATGCAATTCACCACACTGGTCACCAAGGCGTCTCTGGAGCAGAAAACCCAAGGGGCCTGAGACATTTCCAAGTCAGGAATCTAAGGAGCCTCTGTCTCCAGCTGTGACAGGGGTGAGTGGGCTGAGCTCACAGGGACTTCAAGCCTGTCCGGGTGTCTCCTCCCCTCCTGCCGGGGCCCAGCCTCTCAGACGGGTTGCATTACCTTGAAGCACAAGCTGCTGTTACCACCACGCCTGGCATGGGGAGAACAGCAGTCAGGGGTGGTTTTAAGGTGATTTTAAGAGATGATTCTGTTGTAAACCAGCACAGCACAGACCTGGATTTCAAACAAGGCTTGCTCTGAAGCAGGGCCTGAGTTGCAGCGGGGGCCCGGAGGAGGCCTTGGCCTTACATTTGTGAAGACCTCAGATTTAGACTTTTGACATTATGTGTAAATGAGGTTATAAGAGTGACACAAAGATATCCTGACACTTTTAAAAGAGGACTTCATCCTATGACTTTAGGCTGGTGTCCCAATGCAAGGCCACATTGCTTAGGGTGCCTGTAAATTTCTTTTTTAAAAACTAATTAATTCTATAATTATCTTAACGAATAGCACGATCAGACTGCTGGACATTGCCATCTGTGATAGAATATTAAAACAAAGTTAACTCTAAAGATGGAGTGATATTTAAATCATAATTGGCGTCATGCTCCCTGTTTTGTCACATTTCCGAAATGAGATTTTGACATAAAAATTATGGCATTCTATGTTGGTCAAAATAGCTCAATAATTATTCTTTTTGTGTATATATACATAAATAAATTATCATAATTTTGTTGTTAAATACATTAACAGGTCAAATCTAAACATTGAATGTATGTTGTGATTTTCGTAAACCTGCTTTGGAATTTCTTCATTTTTCCTGACATATAGAGAATCTCACAAAACAGAAGTGGCCTGGAGCCTCTCTCAACCCCTGAGTGGCCTGGGTGAGGCTATGGTCTGGGTGAGTGGCCAGGCACCTGTGGCACCCCTGAGGGTCAGAGTGTCAACGTGGCCTAAGCCTGGCCAGGTTTGAGGCCATCGGTTTGATTGCTTTCCTCCAGACCAGCTGACTTACACTCACTCCACTTTCAAGCTTTGCTTGGGGGGCCCCAGATACTCACTGGTAACAGTTGTTGTTGAATTTGTTGTAGCTCGCAAAAGCCAGCAGGACCCCAAAGCCAGGACCGAGAGAGAAGAAGATCTGGGCGGCCGCATCCACCCACACCTGCAACATAGCAGAGGTAAGGGCCAGGGCCGAGACCCAGGCCATCGCTGAGCACCAGCGGGGCCGGCGCCCTCACGCCTCCATGTGGCTACATGCAGAGGCAAAAAACAGGCTTCTCAGGGCTCCTTCCAGGGCTGGCCACATACCAAGTGCAAACAAATGTGAGTTCTCTTCCTATCACTTAGACATAAACCAACGCAGTGGCCTCAACTGTACTTTTCATGCTTGTATTTCTGGTTTAAAGCATCACTGCAGACTTGCCACTGAACCCAAATTTCAGTTGTTCCTACTGTCCTATTCGGAGGACTAGCTTCAGTTGGTAAAAAGATAGGTGCACACTGCTTTCCTCATTATCTTACCCCTGTCTCCAGGAGTTTCTGCCAGTTGGGTTTCAAATAGAAGAGAACTCCCCTCCAGGCTCCGGGGAGGGTGGCCCCCCTCACCAGCAGGATCGAAAGGATGATGTAAGGGAAGGTGGCTGTTACCCAAACCACCTGTAAGGAAGGAAACATAGGTTATCACCACATGAATGCTGGTGTCTTATTCTTGAAAACCTCCAAGAAAGAAGATCTGCCTCTTTTTCTTCTGTAATTTTAGGAGGCAGGGTGGCAGAAAGATCACAGCCTTTAAAATCATACAGGGATCTGATTCCCTGCTTGCTGGTACTAACTACCTCTAAACCCATTCCCCATCTGTAAGATGGGGGAAATACCTAGCAGGAGGCAGAAGTAGCCAGTGTATACAAAACACTGTACATGGTCCATGATGGGTTTTCAGTAAATTATTGCCACTATTATTAGTTAGGACACTACCAGCGTGTTAAAGGAATTTTTAAAAAATCATATAATGGTTCTTGGGATTGACCCATTTCTAGAATTTTCTAACCGATTTGGTGACGAGAGACTGAAAATCATGGAATGTGTTTGGTGTAAAGGAAAACAGTCCCCCTGTCTCTGGCTATCCAGGCCACTGAATTCTGAGTTAGATCCTCCAGGGCCCCTTGGTAGGCCTGGCTCAGCAGCCAGAGTCCTCCTCACCTTGCCAGATGTTTTGACACCTTTCCAGATGCTAAAGTAGATAATAGTGAAGATCAGCATGATGCAGAGGGCAAGCTGCCAGCTGATGCCCCCCAGGTCCTGGAGCCCCTTTGACCGGTGGATCTGCAGGACGTGGCGCCTGAGTGAATGAGAAAGAAGGACCAGTGATGTGGTCTGAACAGTTACCTGAGCATACTGCGTGTGATACCTCTGGGAGGACGCCAAGAGAAAAAACGGACACAGCACTGCAAGGATCAAGTGGTCAGCAAGCCTCGGGAAGAGCTGGGAGGGGCTCTGCCCATCCTGAAGGAGAGAACAGGGCAGTCAAGCTGACCAACCCTGGGAAGAGCGCTCGGCCCAAAAGCAGACTTCCAGGTCTCCTTCCTAAGCTGGGACCCAATGAATGACTAACATGACTGGCTTCTGGGTGCATGTGGATTTGTATGTGTGGGCAGTGGGTCCCTTCCCCACCCCAAAACAGCTCCCTTTGGGCTGCTATTGCCTGAAATTCCAGCATTAAAGAAAACTACCTACTCCAGGCATCTTCTTCCAAAGGGTAGATCCCACGTATTAAGTGAATACATGAAACCAGAAACTCTGTGTAGTTTCAAACTATTGAAGTAGTGGGAGGCTTTGCTTCCATGACAGCTGGCTGCAAGGAGGGCCCAGAAAGAAGGGCAGTTTTGATGCAGGGGAATAGTTTTGGAATGTGAAGGTAGGGACCGGCCTGGGCACAACAGAAAAGTGGGGGACGGCACAGAGACCCGACTGTGGACCATTCAAGGTAGTCTCCCAACTCCCTCAGTCACATTTACTCCCCCTCCCCGATAGCTTCATCTCTCAGAAATCCATCAGCCAAGAGGTGAAGAGCCCCTGGCTCCCACCTCCCTCCTAAGAAGCCAAAGCCCAGGGGTGTGGCCTGCCCCTAACAGGCCACCCCCTCACTTACATGCACTTACGTATAAAATTCTTCTGCAGGGGATGTTGAGTGGAGTGTCCAGGTGATGTTGTCCTCGGAGAAGTAGTTGGTACAGTTGCCAGTGTTCCAGGGGTTCTTACAGCTGGTCCAGGGCAGCTGGGCCGCGAAGGAGGAGATGAGGTAGTAGAGCGCCCAGGCCATGATGGTGTTGTAGTAGGAGGCGATGTAAAAGGCAATGACGCAGGTGGCGTAACCGATCCCTGGGAGAGAGAGGGCGAGGGAGGCCAAGTTTCAAGGGCAGCCCAGCAGTTAAGCAGGGCGTCGGAGGCACTGCAGCCCGGGTGAGGGGTAAAGGTGGGGCTGCCATTCATCCGTCCTCCAGAGACTCCAGGAGACAGTGGAAAAGTGGCAATATGGTAGATTCCTTATTTGTATTTGCAAGGTTACACGTTTTAGAAAATGTGTACATGTGCTATTAATGCTTTTTCTATTTAGTTTACTTTTAATTGCCATTTATTCTATTTTGCTTTTAACAATCTCATACGGCTTGAGCAGTCAAAACCCTAATTACTCAAGTTATCTCCCAGGGATACTTAAGGCCTAACTGATTCCAGAAGAAGGTCCCCATCTCGACCCATTGATAGAAATCATCACTTCCTGGGAGGACCCACTCACCCACCCAAGCCTTTCCGTTACCTTTGAAAATCGGGCAGATTTTCCTCCATATCGAAATGCATCCATTTCGGTGGTACTGGCCCAGCGCGAGCTCCATGTAGAAGAGCGGGATCCCCCCGAAAACGGCCATGATAGTGTACGGGAGGAGGAACGCCCCTGAGGCAGATGAAAGACAGTTTCACTCCCTGCCCACATCTGACCCAGGACAGCCCAACTGATCTGGACACACAGAGCCATCTGATGCTCCAGAGTCATGAAGCCACCCTGTCCTGAGTGACCTCACACGGTGCTCCCCTGGTCTTAATCGTTTGCCAGAAGTAGTAGTAGACAGAGCTCCACAGTGAAGTGAGGTTTGGGAGGAGGCGGAGAGTATGTGGAAAGGAAACTGGGTCTGGGAGTCAACAGAAGAGGCCCTAGGACCAGTTCCACTTCTAACTGCCTGGAGGACCCTTCTCTCTGGGCCTCTTTTTCTTCCACTAGAAACATGGGGTTGAGGAGAACTGAGGTTCCCAAACCCAGCCACTCATCATAATCACTGGTAAGCTTAAAAACACACAACCCACCGTGACCTCCTGAAGCAGAAGCTTCAGGTGTGAATAAAAAAGATTTTTTTTTTTTTCTTTTTGCGGTATGCGGGCCTCTCACTGCTGTGGCCTCTCCCGTTGCGGAGCACAGGCTCCGGACGCGCAGGCCCAGCGGCCATGGCTCACGGGCCCAGCCGCTCCGCGGCATATGGGATCCTCCCAGATCAGGGCACGAACCCGTATCCCCTGCATCGGCAGGCGGACTCTCAACCACTGCGCCACCAGGGAGGCCCAAAAAAGATTTTTTTTAAGCTCTCCAGGTGATTCTGATGCAATCAGTACATGGACCAGCATTTGGGACCCTTGGAACAGGTCTCCTGTGACCACCTGTACAACAGCTGCAATTGTCTGTTGACTACTGCAAGTCACTGAATTAGTATCTTTGTTCATCTGTATCCCTGGCTCCAGACACTTGACTACTGATGTTTGGTTATATTTCCATAACTCCACGGAGCCAGAATGCTCCCTCCTGAGCCAGATTTGCAGGTGTGGCTGAAATTTGCAGGTAGTTTGCTACAGAATGAGAAAGTGCAGAACTGCTGCACCACGGGAGATGCTGGTGTGTCCTGGCTCTTGTGGCTGAGGCAGAATTTGGGTACACCATGCTGGGGATTGCTCACCTGCTGCCTGAGTTTCAGCCCAAAGGGTGAGCCGGCTGTGATTTTTCCTTGATAACTTTCCCTCCCATAAAGTGTTCTGAACCTAGAACTCTGAAATCTGTGCAACTCAGAAAGGTTTCGTCTAACTTACAATCACACTGGGTAAATCTGGCTTGAGAATAATAACCATGCTGTGTTCTCATAATGACTTTTGTCCAAAGGGTTTGCTTGACTGGCTTTACAGTAGGGGAAACATCACCGGTGACCCAACCCCTTATATAATGCTCAGGCTACAGGCGGGTCCTCCCAAGCTGGAGATAAGATGATTCCAACTTCTGCCCCTCCCAGGCCAGGAGCGCTGGGCTTCCCTGCACTCCCTCCACCCCCCCCCCACCCTCTCGGAATAGCCTTTGCAGCTGAATGGACCCAGGTGCTTAAAAGATGCAGCAAATCCAGGCAACTCTGTGTCAGGTCACGGAGGAAATGAGGGGGACACAAACGCATTATCCCTCAAACCTCATTTTAGTTGCCCTCCTAAATCTGTTGCCAGAGCTCCTGTCAAAATAAATGACTGGGACTCCCCTGATGGCGCAGTGGTTAAGGCTCCACGCTCCCAATGCAGGGGGTGTGGGTTCGATCCCTGGTCAGGGAACTAGATCCCACATGCATGCCGCAACTAAGGAGCCCATGAGCTGCAACTAAGGAGCCCACAGGCCGCAACTAAGATCTGGCGCACCCAAATACATTTTATAAATAAATAAATAAACAAACTGATTTGACTCTCACTTCTGGTCCTTTTCCTGTTCTGATAGCAAGTCCATTGTCAGAACAGAGGCCCCGTACCTACCTGCTCTGCTCTCTGGGGCCCCCATATCTGTGCCTACAATCAGCTACTATGTTTGATAATCTGCAAATAAACTGCTCTGTAGGTGTTAGATGTAGTAGGAGGAACAAGAGATCGTCTCTGGCCTTAGGAATCTAATGCTCTTGTAGGAGCTATAAGGCATATCCATACACGGTTTGGTGCTGGCGTTAACGTGGCTGGGTTCAGCTACAGATCATGCCCAGATTGTAACTTAAGGCTGTGGACTGGAGCTGACGCCCTCTCTGCCCTCACACAGGTCCAAAGGCCCAGCAGGGTCTGGGAACGTGGAGCCACTTCCCAATTTTTCCTTTCACAGATCTAAGCTCTCTGGACTCTTCTGAGCAGAGCCAGCCAGCAGGAGCGACAGAGCTCAGCATGGTGCTGATGCTCATTGCCCCACGTCTCACTTGGAGGAGAGCAGGGCTTGTATAATGCAGGGATGAGAAGGGGGCTCTTCCACAGATGAAGCATTAATGATGCTGAAAATCTGGTGAGGTCAGGTTCAGGAGAGCTTTCATTCAACTTCATGACCCAGAGAGCCACAGACATGCTGACTTAAAGTTTTGGCTTACTGGAGATTTGTCTTTTAGACTAGCTTGAAAGTCTAAGCAACCATGTTCCCAGATGCATTATCAGTTAAACAAGACAGAAAAGACATGATTTATCCTCTGGCCTCCCAAGAGGATCTACAGACCACCCCTGGGTCACAGCCTCTGCTTGCGGCCCATGATACTGACCCCCTCCATTCTGGTAACAGATGTAGGGAAAGCGCCAGACGTTGCCCAGGTCCACAGCGTAGCCAATGACGGAGAGGAGGAAATCCATCTTCTTGCCCCAGGTCTCTCGTTCCCCTGGATGAACCTCAGCCACTAGGGCGGTGGTGGCAGCCGGGATGGAATGCTGAGTGTCTTCTCCTGCACTGGGGCTTGGAACTGCAGAGTACCCATTCGAGATTTGGCCAGACTCCGCCTTATCCCCAGGGGCAGGGACACCCTTCTGTAGAACACTGTTTCCTTGACAATCTTCTCCATCCTTATATGCTGATAGCTCCTTCTGGGAATTTAAGGGTGTGGTCTCCATCCTACTAGCTAGTAGATGATGCTGACGCCCATGTGCTGAGGACCGACCTGAATTCTTGGTGCTCAGATCTATGAGTCTCCTCAGCACTTGATATCAGTGGGGTTGAAAGCTCTGTTGGAAAGGCACACAGAGAAAGGAAAACAGAATTAGGCATTTTACTTGTCTTTGGTAACTCATCATACATCTTGAATTACATTAGTTAATGGGATTACAAAGGCATCTGTTAAAGGTGAGACACCCTGTTTGCTATATGAGAGTCAATAAAATCAACTATGGCCACAAAAAGGAAAAAAAAAAATCAACTACGGCCACTTGCCTTCTGAGACGGATCGCATTCTGCCTGTGGAATGCGTATCTCTGTCAATAAACCTGCTTTCACTTTACTATGGCTTGCTCTTGAATTCTTTCCTGCACGAAGCCAAGGACCCTCACTTGGTGGCCTGTCCCAGGAACTCATCCGAGACCTGGGACATGACCATCCTCCCACGATCCATTTTCTGTAAACTCTTTACAAAGGGTATTAATAAATCTGCTTCTTGCCTATCAAAAAAAGTTTTAAAGTAAAGTAAAATCAACTACATTTTTCAACCTATGCAAGGTATCAAATCACAACCAAGTAATTGAAAAGGAAAAAACAAAATAACAGGACAAACAAAAATAGCAAATAACCAAGGTTTTGCCTAGGCTCTATTAAGAACAAAGTATTGACCTCAATTTTAGGGACTGGGATCCCACCCTGGAGTTTAGCAGTGACTCAGAAGAACAAAGCTTCACTTCAACAAAGTTTCTCAGAGCACTTACTTTGTCTTGGATGCTGTGCTGGGAAAAGAGTAACAAAGAAGCAGTTTCTGGCTGCAAATAGATAAGGACAGTCCTCTCCATCATTTAAACTGAACACTCAAAGTATATTTTATATAAACTATAGGTGTGACTTAAAAAGGAAGAGAGCATAGGAGAGAGATGAAAAGGCCACCCTTTGTGAGGCACCCCTTAGCTCCTTAGCTGTAGACTTTTTCACTCTTCCTGGAGCCCAGCTCTTAGAAACCTTTGGGCAGATTCTAGCTGCCTCCAGCTGTGTCCAGTCCATCTGTGCCTTGCCTTTCTGCATTCCCATCATGCCTCTGTAAGTCCCACTGAGCCTTAAATGTCACTGCTGCTCACCATTCATTCTTCTTGCCACTCCCCAGCAACTCCTGAGGCTAATCCACTTGTGTTCTGCAACAGTGGGCAGGCAGGGTCACCTCTCATCCACGCTGGAAGAGCCAGAGAGAAGAGCGTGGAGGTTACACATGCCAGTGTGACTGGTGTCTCTGTCCCCACATGCCACAGGGCTGCCGTGCCTTCATGTCACTGACGTGGGCCAGGGTACAGGGAAGTCAGCTCAGCTCTCTGAGATGTCAGACATGGGGTAGAAATCCGAGCCCTTTCGGACTTTAACCCTAGGGCCTGTTATAAAGTAGTAAGGAGCCAGGACCTGCCAGCTAACTTCATTCTTCTGGGCTTGAACTTTGTTTCTGCTTACCTCAAATCACATTATACCTTTCTAGGAAAAGATGTCCAGGGCTCCTGCTACTGCTATTCATAACTGCAAAGATCTGATACCAATCCTCCAAATCCAACAGTAGGGAGGCTGGCTAGGAACTGGTAGCTCATAAAAAAACGTGAGTGTATGTCTCCTACCCTGGTGGGGCTTTCGATGACTACAACTTAACTATCCACGTGTGGAAATGTGGAGACAAAAATGTAGTGAGTGAAAAATTAGAACACAGGGTATGTAGATTCACACTGATGACTATGCACAGAAATATCGGCAAGGATCAGAAATGAACACGGGATGCAACTAATTAGAGTTTCATGTTTACTGGGTAGTTTCCTTCTGTAAAGTAGAAAATAAAAATTTTAAAGGGATTGATTGATACCAAAAATACCACAGCAACAAGAGAGAAACCACCTCTATGTAGCGAGGGTGTGTGTGTGGTGTGTTAACGGGTTGGGGTAGGTGTCCTGGGTTCTACCCTATCTAACTGGCCCCCGCCTCTGACCCTATCCCGGGTTCAAGGAGGCAAACATGACCCATAGAAGGATACGAATTTCTGACAGAGTGATCTAGATAAAAACCTGTTCTGCTTATCCTCACGCTGCTGTCCAGCCTTCCCTGCCCCCACCCATTCCCTGAGACCTCAACTAGACTTGATGGACTTTTTAAATAACCACACATCCTCTCATCCACCATAAGGTACCATTTACCGGGCTAAGGGATTTTTATTTTAAGGTGTTTTTGTTTTTGAGAGAGATGAGTTGTCAATATATTTGAATACACAGCTAAATTAAACCTGAACTTGGCAGTCTCTGGTTGTGTTGTTTGAAGAAGGCCTCTGTACTTCCCTCCAGCCTATATCAATGGCATGTTTTCCACATTAAACAGTGAAGAACTTGCAGACCAGATGGCAGAAACAGAGCTTTACCACATGCGGATGGTCAGACGGCACCCAGCTGACAGATCCTGCCTGTGACCGAGGCCCCCCTTCCCTGGTCTTTCTTTTTCCACCTTCAAAATTTTACCCAAAATTTTCTGTAGGAACATCTTCCCATCTTTAATACTGCAACTTTCCTCTCATTTAAATTGAAGCTCAGAGAGCAACTGTATCACCCAACCTTCCTCTGGCATGTCCATCACAGTCTCTAGAAGGGAAACATCACCCATCTCTGAGGAATACGTTGGCGGGGGAATAAACGTTTAGCCATACAGTGGCTCTGTCACCCTCCTGCTGCAAGAGCCGTGTGAATTTTTCTAGATTTCATTTACTTCCTCCCCTGGGTAACTCTGCAGGAAGTAGGAAAATGTGTGTGGGCTGGTGAACTTTGGTTGGGCAATGTATGTTCTTCAGGGTTCTCAGGGGTTCAGCCCCCAAGGTATTTGATCTCGATTTCTTGGCAATTGTTATGAGCAACTCCTAGAAGAATAATACACCAGACTATTTTTGCTGAGCATTACAAAAGGTCTTGTTCCCTAAAATATCCCTCAGCATTAAAAAAAAAAAAAAAATCATCAACGGCTGAAATAGCCCAAGTCATAAGAAAACCTATTCAGAGGGTCCTTTAGCCCAATCATGACTTCAGGTTGCCTCTCCCCCCGAGGCTGGTCTCTCTCCATCCAGCTGTGCTTTCTGGGGTTCTCTTATTGGGCTCCTGACCCAATCATAGAACCCGGGGTACAAATAGATAAGTTACAGCCACACGGAGCCACCGAACAGGCAGGAGATGCACATCTCCTTTTCTTCAAATCACTCCTCTGCCTTTTAGAAGAAAGCGCCTCCCAAAGACTAGTCCGTCATCCAGGAGCAGATGGCCGGGCCTGGGTTCCCTTCTGCCTGCAGGATGCTGCCTGTGGATCCAGACTCCTTTCCCATTTTCCTGATTCTACAGAGCACTGACCAGCTTTCTTCCTACTGAGACCAGCAGATAGCAATAGTTGAGAGCAAGCTGGCCCAGGAATATAGAAGGAAGAGATGTTAAGAAGGTTGCTTTCTAAGAATGTTGTCTTGAGAGCTTTCTTTTTTAAAAGGTATTTTTATCCTGCTGGGTAAGGAGACTGCAAATGAGTCCAATATTACAGCTGTGTCCTCTTCCAGGCAGACTTGAATTTCTCCGTGGCCAGAAACAGCCCCAGAAGCCTTCCTGTGCACCTTGAATGTATGCCGTTTTCCTGGGCTGAGCAGGTGACCAGCTGTGGGTGGGGCTGTGCACCTCACCCAGCTCCATGGTAGGATGACAGCTTGACATGCAGGAGCCTCATCCCCCAGGGGTCTGCACACGAGGGACCGAGCAGTGATGCACTTGACAGGATGCTCATATTAGCCCAGGGAGTGGGCTAATTCACTCCACCTCCCCCCCACCCCCCAGTAAAAAGGATTGTTTCTATTTAAACTTCTGATCAAATCTCCATTCCTCTTTCCACAAACTTGGTCTCTGTAGCCAGGGGAACCAGTATCTGAACAAGCATGTAATTACAGTGATTAGTCATGAAACCACCCAGCCCTTTGGAAATGCCCATGACCCTACTTGTCTGTTTGATGCCTCAGCACATCCTAAGCAAAAACACTATAGAAATTTTGTACTTTGACTTCACATGTCCAGATCAAAGTGAGTTCATTTCTCAGGACACTCAATTTTCATTTTCAAAAAAAAAAACAAACAAAAACTGAAAAAGAAAACCCCCCAAAACCAACAAGAATTATGGGTTTACCACTGAGATAAGATTAATTATAGGTCATATACCCAAGTGGCAATTGGCACTCTCTATTCAGAGGGAGTCTAAAGTTCCCAGGACACCAAGGACGATAGGAGTTACGGAGTCCTGGTGCCTGTAATGCGGTGAACACTGAACCTGCTCCTCTGCCACGGACTGGCACGAATTCAGCAGACACGTGCTGTCTGCCTACTATGTGCTAGGCTCTTGCAGACAAGGCAGGCTCAGCCCTGCCTTCATGAAGTTTATGGTACAAGGCCAAACTACGACTGGTAGGAAAACACCAGCCTGCGGAACAAGGGAGAGGCCGGTGCCGCCTCCTACCGCTGCCACACAACCTGCTGTAAACCAAGATTTCCACGGACTGGACACAGCGTGTTCAGATACCTTGCATTTTTAGCTTCCAAGTTGCCCTTGGGTTTTAAAGGTCTTCCTTTGGTTGCTATTGCATAGCTTCTGTCACAGGACCCTGGATTTTCGCTGCTTCTGGCTCATGTCTTCACAGTGCAAAATGGTGGCTTATATTTGTACCTGTTGAAGGGACCGTTGAGTTCTCTGAGGGTCATAAGCCACGGGACTCCTACTCGCCTTTCAAACAAAATAGAGACTTCATGATCTGAACAGAGAGAGTAGAGAAAATCTCCTTGTTTTTTGGACGTAAGGGATAGAAATGAACTCCACTATCACAGCCATCTCCCTATCCAAAGAGTGCCTTGTATGAGACAGTTTAATTTTTTGGAGAGGAATTAAATAGGCTATAATGCTCAGGGCCATTTGGGCCAGTTACCATGAGAAAGGAAAAGGGTATCCACCTAGAACTTTCCCTGGGGGAGGATAGCTTCAAGCTTCTCACCACACAGGGTGTAAAATTTAGAGGATCAGCCATTTGTGCTGGGGTTGAGATCACTCCAGAGGCTGGGTAAAAGTACAATGGATTATTTATTTTGACTTTAATAAAAAGAAGTGGATCTGGCATAGATAGGCATAAATAGCCCTGCTGTAGTGAACATGAACAGGAAAGCCTAGACTAACTACCTTCCTGAGGCATCATTTTTAACAGTCCTTGTGTGTCCACAATCCATGGCTCTCCTGTTGCACACATCTGCAGTGGAATCCCAGACCCATCACTTACTGGCTGTGTGACTTTGGGCAGGTTGCTTAACCTCTCTGAGCTTCACTTTCCCCATATGTAAAAGCAGACCCTTAAAATTCCTGCTTCCTAAAGGTTGTTGTGGAAATTAAACAAACGTATGACAAACACTTAACTCAGTGTCTAGCACATGGAAAGCATCAATAAATGACAGTGAGTTGATGGCCACTGAGCCACCACATATATGCAACCCATTCTGCTTTTCTACTCCTCACCCCAGTCCGAGAAACTGGGGCCCACAAGGCTAAGTGATTCGTAGCCCACAGCACAAGTGGGCCACTTGAGCCAGAAGCTACAGCCTCCATCCCCATCCATAGGCCCTCACTGGTTCTTGCTTGTTCCTCTCAATCAGTGGCTTGGAGTCACTGGGAAACTTGTAAACAGCAGATTCCTGGGCTGCTCTCTCGGAGATTCTAATAAAGAGATCCAATGCAGTGGGTGCTGCATTGTTAACAAGTACCCCAGGTTACTAGGGGCAGGTGGGCCACTGAGCATGCCCAGTGCATCGCCACCCTGCCGCTTCGCTCCCTCAAATCGTCCTGCATCCTCCAGGCGTGGCTTGTCTCTATCCACCCCCGCCCTGTAGCTTTCTCTCACCACCCCAGTCCAAGATGATCTCTCTCTACTCATTTGTCATTCCTCACTGATTTTCAAGTATCATTAGTTATCCTTTTATGTCTAGTTGCTTCACCTCCCCCTGGAAGCAGGGGCCATGGCTCATACATTCTGTACTCAAATACTTGCTGACTGGTGTGTGCTCTTCATAGCTCCCAGCACAGAGGGTCTATTTCAGGTTTCCTGGGCATGGGACCCAGGGAACCACAGCTGCCATGCTGGCAGGTGTAAGCCTCAGGTGAGGCTCTACTCTTTCTTTCCGGGGTCCCAATCTCAGGGGGCTGCCCCTCCTCCCTCCTCACCCATTAAGAAGATCCGCTGTGCATCTCGGGGGCCGAGGGAGGACTGTCACAACAATAATTTTAATGAACTCTGGATTGGAAAAGACTGACATGTCTAGGATTAAAGAAGAGCCCAGGTTGTGCTTTTAGACTTTGAAACAAGTACCAGCAGGCATGCCCGTCAAAGGTCTGTGTTCCAAACATTCATTTGTGGGTTGTTTGTTTGGAACTTGCAATATATTTTCTACCTACAGAAGGAAATGTTGTAAACGGTGGTTAACTTACTAACCTAGTTTACAAAATCCTAGTTTAACCATAAAATACAAAAACACCTAAAATGCAAGCTGTAGAACACAGCATTGTTAAGTACTACAAAAGAGGGTGGGGGCTTCCCTGGTGGCGCAGTGGTTGAGAGTCCGCCTGCCGATGCAGGGGACACGGGTTCGTGCCCCGATCCCGGAGGGTCCCACATGCCGCGGAGCGGCTGGGCCCGCGAGCCATGGCCGCGGAGCCTGTGTGTCCGGAGCCTGTGCTCCGCAACGGGAGAGGCCACAGCAGTGAGAGGCCCGCGTACAGCAAAAAAATAAAAAATAAAAAAATAAAAACAAAAGGGGGTGGGAGGTGACAATTAAACTGATTAGAAGTTGTTTATTTTAACATTCTTCCTGGTTCCTAAGGAAAAGTGAATTTAAAGAGAGAAGGATAAGGAGGTAGACAGGCTTGTGTATAGAATCTGTGGAGGTGCCTTTAGAAGTTGAGGACACAGATCCCTTATTACATTTAACTACACAATTTACAACTTTTTGCAGAAAACAAAACTGCCTTCACTCTGTTTCAACATGGACAAGGCCAGGAAAGAGGCTTTGGAAACTCGCACAGGTGGTGTGTTAGATTAGGCAGAATGAGGAGTACCGGGCTTCCTTCATGGCACAGTCGTTAAGAATCCGCCTGCCAATTCAGGGGACACGGGTTTGTTCCCTGGCCCGGGAAGATCCCACATGCCACAGAGCAACTAAGTCCGTGCGCCACAACTACTGAGCCTGCGCTCTAGAGCCCGTGAGCCACAACAACTGAAGCCTGTGCACCTAGAGCCTGTGCTCTGCAACAAGAGAAGCCACCGCAGTGAGAAGCCTGCACACCACAATGAAGAGCAGCCCCTGCTCACCACAACTAGAGATAGCCTGCACAGCAACGAAGACCCAACACAGCCAAAAAATAAATTTAAAAAATAATCATTAAAGGGCCTCCCTGGTGGCGCAAGTGGTTGAGAGTCCGCCTGCCGATGCAGGGGATACGGGTTCGTGCCCCGGTCTGGGAGGATCCCATATGCCGCGGAGCGGCTGGGCCCGTGAGCCATGGCCGCTGAGCCTGCGCGTCCGGAGCCTGCGCGTCCGGAGCCTGTGCTCCGCAACGGGGGAGGCCACAACAGTGAGAGGCCCGCATACCGCAAAAAAAAAAAAAAAAAAAAAAAAAAAAAATCATTAAAAAAGAGTTAGTTTCCTTAAAAAAGAAAAGAAAAGAACGAGGAGTATCACTTACACCTTCTAATACTCTTTTATTGTTATAATGCAATTTATGCAATAAATAGAAATCAAGATTTAAAAAAACATGGGAGCACTTCCAAACACAGATTTTTCTTTTCCTTAACACAGGTATATTACTAAGACTACTTTTGTGTGAAACAGACATGATTAGACCCACAAAGAAAGCCGAGAGAGGGAGAGACGGGAGAGAGAGAAAACCAGCCCCAGGGAGAGGGTGTTACGAAATGAGAGCAGATTTACCGGGGGCAGCTGGTAGAAGAGAGAAGGGGAGGAGAAAGGGATTCGAAGTGGAATTAGATACAATGTGAGTGAAGAGAAAGGGAAGGGGGAACCGGGCCCGTTTCTCTGGGTGGGGCAGGGAGGGGGAGAACGAAACGAGGGGAGAGATGGGGTCCAGCAGCAGAGTAGGGCGGGGGATGGGGGCCACCTCTGCAGCCACAGGCTGTTTGTGACTTGGGTAACGTTGCTCAAAGGTGCCTATGCTCTTAGGTCAAGTTCTGAAATGTGCTTTACAATGTGTCACACACACATGGTTCGGGAACATTCATGAAAAATCAGTTCATCATTACACAGAATTGATCTAGTTCTCAGATGCACTGACATGAGGGCAAGAGGTAATTTCTCATCCCTAGGATCTGATGGTCTCAAAAAGTAACCCTCTGAGGGCTTCCCTGGCGGCGCAGTGGTTGAGAGTCTGCCTGCCAATGCAGGGGACATGGGTTCGAGCCCTGGTCTCGGAAGATCCCACATGCCACGGAGCAACTAGGCCCGTGGGCCACAGCTGCTGAGCCTGCGCGTCTGGAGCCTGTGCTCCGCAACAAGAGAGGCTGTGATAGTGAGAGGCCCGTGCACTGCGATGAAGAGTGGCCCCCGCTCGCCGCAACTAGAGAAAACCCTCGCACAGAAACAAAGACCCAACACAGCAAAAATAAATTAAAAAAAAAAAAAAAAGTAACCCTCTGAGCTAAAACGGACATCACTGAGATAGTGAGGGAAATCTGAATATGGGCTGTATGTTTTATAAAATATTTTATCAATGTTAAGTTTTCCAAATGTGATAATTATGGGGCTCTGATTATGTAGGAGGATGTCCTTGTTCTTAGGAGACACGAGCTAAAGTATCCAGGGGTGAAGTATTTGGATATCTGCAAATTCTCACACGTTCAACAACAAAATTACATATATATGTACATATATATAGTATAATTATTACATTAGTTATATCATATTATACATAATGTATCAAGTCATATATATATGTTAACATGTGTAAAAATTAGAAATGTGTCTAATTAGAGAGAAAGCTTAGGTCCAAATGTGGCAAAATGTTAACAACTGGTGAAGCTTCACTGGGCCACTTCACCAACTTTTCAGTTGAAATGTTTCAAAATTAAAAACTGAGGGGAAATGGGCTTCCTTGGTGGCACAGTGGTTGAGAGTCCGCCTGCCGATGCAGGGGACACGGGTTCGTGCCTCAGTCTAGGAAGATCCCACATGCCGCAGAGCGGCTGGGCCCGTGAGCCATGGCCTATGAGCCTGCACGTCCGGAGCCTGTGCTCCGCAACGGGAGAGGCCACAACAGTGAGAGGCCCGCGTACCGCAAAAAAAAAAAAAAAAAAAAAACTGAGGGGAGATGGGATTGGGTGCATTCAGGGTGGTATGGTCTAGGGGTGGCATAGGGAGGGTGGGAGGGAGATGCAAGAGGGAGGGGATATGGGGTTATATGTATATATATATATAGCGATTCACATTGTTATACAGCAGAAACTAATACAACATTGTAAAGCAATTATACTCCAATAAAGATGTTAAAAAAAAAAAACTTACGATTACCAGGGGGTAAAGGAGGGAGGGATAAATTGGGAGATTGGGATTGACATATACACACTATTATATATAAAAGACATAACTAATAAGGACCTATATAGTAGAGCACAGGGAACTCTACTCAATACTCTGTAATGGCCTACATGGGAAAAGAATCTAAAAAAAAAAAGACTGGATATATGTGTATGTATAACTGATTCACTTTGCTGTACACCTGAAACTAACACAACATTGTAAGTCAACTATACTCCAATAAAAATTTTTTTAATCATAAAAAAAAAAAAATGGGGGGGAGAAAAATAATTCTAGCCCCGGACGAGCTGGGAAACGCCCAGTCAGTCAAACCTCCCTGCTGCCTGGAATAGCATATCTCCTCTCTCCCCGTCTCTCCCTGTCTCGTCCCTCCCCTTTCCTTCCTGCCCCAGCTCCTCTCCTCTGAAACAAGGAAAAGAGCCAGCTAATTTAGCGTTTAAAACAACACACCCAGCGGAGAGAAAAAAACAGATGCGCAGGAGACTCAAGTTCGAGGCCTAGCCTGGAACTCAGGGCTGTGGGCGAACTTCAACAAGCCACGGAGGACTCGGAGCAGCTCCCCGGAGAGGCCCCTTCCAGCTCTCCTCTTCCCTAACTCTAGGGAATCCCTTAGTTAGAGGGAGAAAAATCAGTTTATCTTATTTTCATGCAGCAGCTCCATAGCAAAGGAAATACCATCTTCTTTTTCCTTGAATATGCCCCGAAAGACCACACGACAACACGAGAAGGCAAAGGCCCACTGACTGGCTCCCTCTCACCAAGCCCACCTGCCAGGCTCCAGCTCTGGATTTGCCCAGGGCACACAGGTGGCTCTCCAACATCTGCCACCGGCCTCATCACAGACCCTACCTCTTCCCTTCCTACCTCAAATAATGACACAAAGAACTGGACCTCAGGATTCCAGGAGACCTCCCAGCGCCAGACCTCAGGCACTAGCAAGTGGCATGGGGACCCTGGCAGTCGAGCTGGCCCTGGGACACCACCTCCGTGTCTCCACGTCGCTGGGGTTCATCCCTCACTCTGCAGTCCAGGAGTTTTGGGGGTTAATAGAGAGCTATCCTGTCCTGGCTTTTAGAAAGCCTAGGGCTTACGATACCCACTATCAAGTGCCCTTGGTCCCGGGCTGGGGTGGCAGCAAGGGAGCTGCTGCCAGGTTCCAGGGGAGCCAAAGGAAAGAGGAGAAGGCAGCCGGACTTGTCTCCACTCGTTTTGCCACCCCATTAGACACCCGGCTGGGAAAACACTTGGTTTACAAAAATGTTGACGTTCAGTAAGTGAGCCTTCATCTTCCCAGGTGCTGACAGCTGACAAAGGTCAGGCAGGAGGAAGTGCCCCCTGCACAGAGCCTTTACTCAGAGATCATTTCTGCATGTGGATCCATGTCAGTTCGCTGAGCTCTGCCTAGAAATGGGGGGGCTGTGCTGGCTGACGTTGGGTCTCGTGCCCACCCTAGAAAAGCAGGTCACCCTCTGACCAGGGGAAGTCATTTATGCCAGGGTTCTTTAAAATGCTAAGTTTCATCTATTTTCCACCTGGGTCTATTTTCCATCTTTCCCTCCTAGAAAGATGGCAGTTCCCTTTCCTTAGGGTGCTATTTGGCCCGGTTAAGCCCAGAAATGGGATTCCCCACTGGAGCAGGTGAGTTGACATCATTTGCCTGAGGAACAGAGAAACGGGCCGCTTTCTCAGACCTGTGACTCCACTCCCAAGCCTGCCCCGTGGAACACCACCAACCTCAGTGGAGTGCAGCCCACTGGCAACAGCTCAGTGACTGCAAAGAAAACCAGCCCAGCACAAATCTCTACCGTCTGGGGGCCGTTTCTCCTGCCCCACACCCTGGACAGTTTGCAAAGGGGATTCGAGGAGTCTAGGAACTCAGGCCCCTGTCAGCTGGACAGGGTTGAGGTGCAGGACTTAACTTGTGCATGTCAGTGTGCAAAGCCTCTGCCTTAGAGGGCAAGCTGGGGGTCCCCAGAGGACCCTAATCTGATGGAAACACCTGGGTAGAGAGTCCTGGCCCCCAGGCATTTTGCACCATCACTTCAACTCGTGTTTGCTTAAAGCAGAGAGGCTAGGCTCACAGTCACAGAGTGAGTGGAGGGAACGTGGACATCATGTTAGGCAGGGCCCCCCACCCCTTGCTTAGAGCTGAGGACCTCGAGACCCAGAGGAGCTGATCTGTGACGGGGAATAATTAAGGTCTGAGGTACCTTCTTAAACTGACAGAAACATGACTGCATAATTTTCCCTTTGGCCATCCAAGCATCTTTATTTAAAAAGTCAAGTCATGACCATATCCTGTTGATTCATTAAGCCAAATTAAAATTAAACTTCTTCAGGCAACCCTGCCTTTGTTCTCCCAAATTATACCATTCGAGGAGTATGAAGGAGAAGAACTGCCATTTAGTGGCTTAATGTCTGGAATTACCTGCATTTCTCTTTGGAGGGGGACACATCCAGGATGTTTTTGCAAGCCTGCCGTAAGAGACAACACCCTCCAGCCAAGCACCCCATTCCACGGTCACCTCACCCATTTGTGACTCTTTGACATGCCTCTCCGAGTTTCATCAAAATGCTCAGACAACTCTAAGAATTCCCCAAAGAGGAATTTCTGAGGTTTTGCTGATTCCATTAAAACTGCAATGTTATTCCGTCCCCACCGCCCACCCCTAGTATAAATATTTTTAAGCAAGGAGACTAAAAGAGATCGGTTTGAATATCTGTGCTGGTGTCACAGCTCTGAAACGTCCTAGATGGATCACCCGAGTGTTGAGGGGACATTTGATTAATTGTGAAGCAGTTGCAAGTAACCTGCTCTTACTCAGGTTCAGTGAAAAAAAAGGAAAACCCGTGCCCAAAACAGCTTGCACAAACCCCATAAGAACATGCATCTCATCCACGCTGGAAGCGGCCACCCCAACCCGAGTCTGCGGTAGGAAAATCTGAATCTTTGAGCACCAGTGGCTTCCCACAAAAGCGAGCAACGGGACAGAGTCAAAGCTGTGTGTTTCCCTCCACTCCCAAAACCCAAACAGCCATGTGCCATGGCGCCCTCCACTTCATTAAACACAAATCCCAGTGTTGCTTTCTTAGACATTTTTCCTATGTAACTGAAGGCAAAACACATTAAATATTTGATCTCGTCTTACTCTGATGAGAGCTAGCAGGCTCATAAATAATCCATTGACCTGGTTCATTTTTCTGGACAAAATTGATCATAAAAATACATGCACACAAGCCTTTGTAATGTCTGACTCTTAGAAATTCCACCCCTCTGAAATTCTTTAGAACCCCAACTGAAAAAGAAATTCATTATGCAGAAGACCCAGGGCAAAAAGAAATGTGTTTCTTAGTGTTCTTTAGCTCCAGAGATCCTTTTCAAAAGCAAATTTGAATATACACATTTTTCAAGCAACTGATGGTTACACACTTCAACCACGTAAAACAGCTCTCTTGAGTTTTACATAAATTCTGAATGACTGAGCATGCATCGGCTCTGCCAGGGAAAACTACCCAAGCGCACGGAGACTCGTCCCACTTATGTGTCATTCAGAGATTTCTCTCGATATTTGGGCATTTGCGTCCACCAGGACTCTCCCCGCAGCGATGCTTGCACACAGCGCCCTGCACGCGATGGCCGTCAGTGAAGAGCAAACAGAAGCCATGGGTTGAAAGTAAAGCAACTTTTCCTCCCGACAGCAGGACCGTCCTGAAGGGCTTTCCTGGGCTACTGGGCCACCCGAAGCCGGGCAGCCGGGGACGAAGGAGCGCTCCGAGCCGGTCGCCCGCCCGCGTCCCCTTGTTCCCGCGGCCGATTCCGCGCGCGCCCACCCTGCCCAGAGCCCCCGCGCCGGTGCCCGGAGAGGCCGGGCGGGATGAAGTTCGGGAGAGAAGTGGGCATTAGAAGCCGGGAGGAAAGCGGACCCACCTGCCGGGAGTCCACGGAGGCCGGTCCGGGGCTTCCGAGGCGGGCGATCCTCGCGCCCTCGAGGCACCGGGGCGCCGCTGCCTGTGCCAGCGCCGACGCCCGCGCGGCCGTATTTGTACTCTCGGCCCCTCACATGGTCTGATCTCTAGATATCCGCCGCCAAAGAGCTCTTACAGAATTTGTGCGTCACTTTTGAGCCGCAGAAACTTTACGTTTCCCCGCGGCTGCGGCTCTGCGTTCCTCCTGGGGAGGGGGAAGGATGGGGGATGGGGGGTGGGCGCGCTCACTGGGGAGGGGCCGCCGGGGGTGGGAGTGGAGGGGGAGCCGGGGCCCGGGGAGGGGAAGGACCCCTTCTCCCCAACACACACACTGAGACACACACACTCGCACACACGCACACTCGCTCCCCGGAAGGGGCAGCGCCCTGGGAAGAGAGGGAGCCGGGGGCGGTGAGGGGCGGGCAGCAGGCCGAGAGGAGCTAAGAATCCTGACCCTCGTGTTCGTTAAGCTTGAGGGGGAGGAGCTGCTCCACAACCCACAGGTGTAGTTCCTCCCCCAGCAAATGGCTCCCAAATTTTTATTTAGTTTTCGGCTCAATGTCTCTTTCTCAGAAGGATCTCTCTTGACCACTGACACCCCCCCATCACCCTCACCCCGCATCCTGCCCTATTTTCCTTCCTGGGACTTTAGCCCCTGGCTCTCCGTCCGGCTCTACCGCTGGGAGGTGAGCGCAGCCAGAAGGGATCTTGTTTAATTCCTCGCCCTCCCCGGTGCCTCCAATAAAGCCCAGGCTAATGGCTCACAGTAAATACTTGCAGAAGGAATGAATGAATGAAGAATTCTTTCCCATTTTGTTAACCAGCTACAGTTAAAAGCAATATCAGAACAGTGGGTGGTGATCTGGAAAACGCAGTATATGCCTGTGGTGTTGGGCGAGTGGGTGAATTGTTAACAATATTTTAATTATCTGAAGAGGGTCAATAGGAGCCTCTTGTGTTGAACCATGTGAATACATTGCTTCGATAATTTTTTAAAAAATTAAGTTTAAAAGTGAACTTAATGTTATTATATTTTCAGTAAAATTATTTTTTACATTTGAAAAGAACAGATGCAGTACTTGCTCTGGGATGTCCCTGAAGCTGAGATGGGAGGGTGAGGGCTGACCCACCTACTTCTCCCTAGAGGAGGCCAGGGTCCCAGCCAAGTAGAAGGCAGAATTGAAACAACAATTGCAAGTTTGCAGCCCCTGTACTTGGACGGAACGGAACCCAGAAAGCTGAACTGGCAGCCAGCTGAGTTGAGCTGGAGTCTGCAGGGACTGAGTTGGAACAGCTCCGTTCCCGGGCGTGGGCGGTGCCCCAACCTGGGAGGAATCAGTGTGAGGTTTTGGCGCCACCTAGACGTCAGGGTGGCGATTGCAAGGAAAGCGGGATGGGCTTCAGAGAGCACCGGGCTGTTCTGGTGAGCTGGCTGGGGATTCCCTGGGGAATCTTGGGCAGTTCATCCCGTGGCCAAATCCCGGGGTGACAGGGTCCACATTAGGCAGCGCCTCCCTTCAGATGAACACAATGTGTGAGCACTGTGTGAACTGGGACTACACAAGTGTAAGGTGTGGTTCTGGGGAGGGGACTGGGGGCAGTGGGTGACTCCAGCCCTTGGCTAAGGCTCTTGTCTCCCCACCCAGTCTGTCCTCCACGTTGGGTCAACGTGACTTTTTTTTAAAGATTTTTTTTTTTTGATGTGGACCATTTTTAAAGTCTTTACTGAATTTGTTACAATATTGCTTCTGTTTTATGTTTTGGTTTTTCGGCCACGCAGCATGTGGGATCTTAGCTCCCCGGCCAGGGGTCGAACCCACATCCCCTGCAGTGGAAGGCGAAGTCCTAACCACTGGACCGCCAGGGAAGCCCCCGCAACATGACTTTTTAACCCCATTCCAGAGTCTCATGAGCCTGCTGAACACTTCCGGCCTTCTTTCGAGGGCCTAATACCCATCCCTGCCCAGCCACCCCGGCCCCTCTCAGAACTGCTGTTTTGGGGGGCGGGGTGCTGGCCTAGAGAGTGGGACTCCCGCGGACCTGGGTTAAATCCCAGCTCTGCCCCTGTGCTGTCCGTGGGGGTTTGTTCCCACACAAGGTGAATCCCTTCATCAGTGGGGCCTTCAGCTCCTTTGTGTGTAAAATAGGGATCACAAAGATGGCAGGCACCGCCCAGCCGCAGGGAGGGAGGGGGCTGGTGTGTGCAGTAACACCAGGGTCCTCTCCGCCCAGGGAGACCCCACCCTCCCTCCCTCCTCGGCCTTGGACCACCCCAGGCCAGTCTTCTCCCCACTCGCTCCCTGGCTGAGGGGTGGTATCAAAGACGTTGGGATTACCCAGACTGGACCTTTCCCTTATTCCTCACCGCCTCCCTGGCACAGTCCATCCTCTCTCTACACATGTGCTGTCGCTTCTTCTTGTCCCTGTGGGTGTCGGCCTCAGCTGCCCCCCTTCCCCTCAACAAATCCAGCCTCTCTCCTCCCTAAGGCGAAGTCTTCCCTGTCTTGCTTCCCATGCTGTTGCCACATCTGCCCTGTCTTTCTCCAGCATCCGGACTCCCTCCCTGGTGGAGCTCCTTAGTGCCGGCGCCTGGTCCCACTGCCGGGTGTGTGTGGGGGGGCTCTACTCGACCACCCTTCCTCGCCTCCCGATCGGGGTGAGTGGACAGACATCATCCACTGCCCAAGAGAGGGCAGCCCTGTACCCTTCCCAGCTGTCCGCCTCCATCAAAGCTCCTTCCCGACTGAGCACCTGCTCCACGCCAGGCCCCGAGGAGGATACACCCTCTGCCCTTGGGGGTCAGGGAGAAGGGCTGTGCTGAGCATGGAAGGCATTTGGGAGCCCTGAGTGGGAGAGGCGTTGACGAAAGCAGTGTTCCTGGGGAGGACCGACATGGGCTAGAGGAAGCAGACGGGTTCCTTAGACCGTGAGTGCAGGTGTGGAGCAGGTGTGAGGCAGGCAGGCACCAGCACACACAGGGAAGAGACGGGAGTCAGACACCCAAGAGAACCTATGGGGCTCGGCGGCTGGTGTCTGGGGAAAACGGTGCATCTGTCAATGATGCCGTGAACCTGGGCGATCATGGTTCAGCAGGACTTTCTCTTTGTTCCACTAGCCCTAGATCAGAAATAGTGGGGCCTCCGGCCTGCTATGAGGCTGCTTTGAGAGGTAAAGGGCACGTTTAAGTATTTCCATCCTCTCCCCAGCTCTCTCTCCCTCACCACACACAGACATCGCCACCAAGGAGACCCACTTCCTGCGTGTCTCAAGGCCCAGCAACTGTTCCCCTGTGGAGCCAGGCTGGGACACACGGTGTAAATCACAATAATGGAAGACGAGGCCCACCCACCCCTTCTTGTGGGCTCTTTCTCAGTACTCCAGTCTTTAGAGTGTCTCACAGGACCCCCTTGTTTCTCCTGGGACGTGGCATAGTTTTGGTGATGGGGCCCACAGTCAACCATGCGAGGGGTACAGCACCTCCAGGGCAGGATTCGCTGCCACTGTGAACCCTGGGCTCATGCTCACAGAGATCTACGCAGGAGCCCCCCGTGGGAGGCTGTCTCTGATCCAGATGAAGCAAGGCCAAGGGGAGGAGACCAAAAGCCCTTTCAGGAGTGCCAGGAACTTGACATGCAGGGGGTGTGGGAGCGGAATGCCCCGAGAAAGGCAGAAAACTTTTGCAAGTAGATGACTTGTGTCTTTGGTCACCTTTTCCTGGCCCCCTCTCTCCCATTCCTTAGGAGCCTACTGCCCTTGCTAAACAAACCCTGTTCCCCCAGATTTTACAGGTATTGTGACTTCCCCATGCTCTATGATATTTCTGAACCAAGGTTTTTGGGTTTTACTTCCTTGCTACAGGATTCCCTCCCCTGACTCTAAACACCTTAGCTCGGGCCACATTCTGGAGGGCGGCTGTTTTTACCTTCCACCTTGGCTGAGAAGTCGCAGCTGGGAGAAGCACAGAGCACCAGGGCGGGACCCCAGCCCTGTGCCCGCACAGACCTGTGAGAGCCCTCAGATGTCTCCTAAAGGCCCACCTCCTCCGCTAGGCTCTGAGTTCCCAAGGGAAGGGGCTCTGCGTCTCTCCACGTCTCAACACCCAGCACTGTGTCTGCACACAGCAGGCCCCATAAACAAGAACTGGCAACGAAGGACTAGGAAAATGCCTTTCACTCTTCGCAGACTTAAAGTGTCCTAAGAACCGGTGCCCTTGGCACTGGTGAGTAAACGGTGGCATATCTGACAATGGAGAAACAGCCAGCAGGGAAAGGAGTGAGGCCGTTTTCTCTGCGTATTGAAATCGCTTTAAGTATGTAGAAGAAACTGGGGATCCTAAGTGCCTTGGAGGGAAGGGACGTTAAAAGTAGAAGGGAACCCTGCTTTTTCACTGTATTCCCTTCTGTACTACTTAAATATTTGCCATGTGTAGGTAATATTTTTATAAAACCTTTTCAGAAAGGCAACATTTTAAAACATTTATAAAAGTTAAAAAAAAAAGAAGGAAGAAAGAAAAAAAGAGAGGGGAAAGAAAGAACACAGGAAGATGTTCTAAGGGCCCCAAGCTTGTGGCAAAGCAGGGGAAAAGCCTGGAAGATTCTCAGCTCCACTTCACGCAGTGCAGACATGTTTCCTTCCCAAACGGGGCCAAATTACTCAGGACCACTGTCATTTTCTTTTGTTCCCTTAGGAAGGAGGCAAATATTTTCTCTAATTTTCTCTAATTTTCTAACAAGTATGGCTGTGAGCCAAGAGGTGGCACCCAGGGCTTTGCTCAGGATCCCAGCAAGAGGGACAGGACTATTTTTAGAACCAAGTCCTCCGCTTCCAGCCCCTGAGGCCATTCCTCCCCGCTCTGTCCCGCTCCCAGCTTTCTCGGCCTGCTCAAGATTACAAAACACTCACCCTCTCTTTAGCGCTTCTCCTCCTCCAGGAACTTCAAGATAACTTGGGTCTCTGCACATAGGGAGATTTTCCCTTAGTCTCTTCTTGGAAAACTGATCACCCTCATCCTAGATGTCTGTGGTCACTGTGGTCAGAAGTTAGTTTGAAACCGGACAGCTTTTCTTTTCCTTCTCCAACTTCAAGCTCTTTCCTAACAATTATGGTATTTACTGGAGAACTTCAGACAAGTCATCTGCTTTTGCAACCGGCTCGTGTATATACATCTTATTTTCCCAACGACACGGCACATTTCTGCAGAGCAGGGAATTGCTTTACGCCCCAGAGGGCCTCACACAATGGACACACTGGAGAAGCTCTGTGAGAACTGGTTATGACCAGCGGCTCCCGCTTACTGAGCCTCTATCTCCCAGGCACATTATCTGCGCCTCTTTTGTTCTTTTCCTACCACATATGGGTAATATGCAGTCTTTTCAACCCTTTGGCTATATTTGCTGTAAGTGTTATTTAAAATATAGTTCTCCTTTTCAAGCTGTGACTTTTCCTATTTAATACATTTCAAAATGCTTTTCAATAAAGATGGTATGGAGACAGGCTCAGAGAGGTTTGGTGACTTGTCCCTGCTTACATGGCTCCAAGCAGCTCAGCCAAGCCGTCTGCCTGAGTCCAAAGTCGCTGGGATACTCACTCTGCTGGGCTGATTTGAAGAAAGAAAGGTGCAAGCAGTGAAAAAAGTGGAGTAAACTTTTGAGGGTTTCCCCCTCTCTTCCACTCCCCTTATGCCAGTCACCAGGAAAGCTAGACCTTTCTGTTAAGCACTGAAGTATCAAGATCCACAGGGGTTTTGTTCTCATTCTAATTGTCCCTACTCAGCAAGTTATCGGGAAGCCCACTTCGGATCTATGTATAAACTTTTTTTTTTTCCTTTGGCTGCGTTGGGTCTTCACTGCTGTGCGAGGGCTTTTCTCTAGTTGTGGCGAGCGGGGGCTACTCTTCGTTGCGGTGTGCAGGCTTCTCATTGCAGTGGCTTTTCTTGTCGCGGAGCACGAGCTCTAGGCACGCGAGCTTCAGTAGTTGTGGCACACGGTCTCAGTAGTTGTGGCTCGCGGGCTCTAGAGCGCAGGCTCAGTAGTTGTGGCACACGGGCTTAACCGCTCCGCAGCATGTGGGATCTTCCCGGACCAGGGCTCAAACCCGTGTCCCCTGCATTGGCAGGTGGATTTTTAACCACTGCACCACCAGGGAAGTCTCTATGTATAAACTTTTAATTGAGTATAGCTGTCAGAATTTAGGGCATTTTCAATCAGGCAGCCAACCGTATTTACGGTGAACCAGGCTTGTGAACACAGTGGCAAGACAAAGCCCCCGCCCTTGGGGAGCCGACAGGGAGTATCGACTTTGGGGAAAACAGAAGTAAACATATAAATAAACAAGAATTTCAGAAAGTGCTAGAAGTGAAGGAAATAGATCCCAGTTACAGTATAGAGAAAGAAAGGTATGGAGGTGGTAGACGCAGTGGGGAGGGGGCAGCTGGCTACTTAGATAAGGTGACCATCGAGCCATGACCTGAATCATAAGAGGCCAGCCTTTAGGCTGAGGGAGGAGCTTTAGGAAGAGGGAACAGTTGGGAGGTGGGAAGGAGTTTGGTGTGTCTGAGGGACAAAGCAGGCGGAGGGCGGTTGGTTGGAACAGAAGGGAAGGGAGGCAGCTGAGGCCCGAGAGGCGGGTCAGGGCCACAAGGGAGGAGGCTGTGCGCTCCTGTCACTGAATGTGTCCAAGGAGAACTTAAAGGGTTCCTCACCCATCTTGGGGCAGTGTGGACGAGATAGCCGGTAAGGGCCCTCCCAGGTGAGAGCACACTCTGGTACTTTCCACCGTGTACCCACCCTGCCTCAGCCGCTCCATTCTTCTGCAAAGCAGATAATTTTTAAGAATAAAACAAAAAACTGTCTTAGGATAGCCTGAGAGATGGTTCCAGAGCCCATTCCATCCACTTCAAGAGGAGCTACTAGAGTTTTTCTACAGGAGTAAGCAAGAGAGAGAGAGCAGGGAGCATTCAAACCATACTAAGAAAGACGGGTGCAGAAGGGCTTCCCACCTTCACACAATCCTGTTCCCAAGTAACTGCAGCTTCTATGAATCAGACATTCCCTCCCTCTCTTCCTTTCCCTTTGTGGTAATGTGTAAAGGGCTTGGATTCTGAAAAGGAAAACAAAGCAAAACAAAACAACTCTGGCCAACTGATTCCTAGTTTTCAATCAAATTGTGTCACAGACCCCAAGGGAGAATAGTCATCTTCCTAAGAAGCAAGACTGGTTCTGAACAAGTTGTCTTAACTATGGGAATGCTCATCTGCTATTACTTAAAAGGAAAAACCCAACTTAACCAATGACTATGGCATAGTCAGCAACAAGGCTCACCCATGCCACACGGCTGGAGAAATGGGAATTAAAGTGCAAGTGCCCTGGCACTGCCAACAGCAAATAAGAATTCAGCTACTGTTTGGTGACAAGCCAGAGCACATAGACGGATCCACAACCACATCCTGAAGGAATGTCTCATCATCAGGTCCTGGCTTCTTGGATGTGTAGGGTCAGCATGACTCTACATGTCTCAAGAGGAATCCTGGGGCTGGCAAGGAACTTCCAGAGGTGAGAGTGTCATTCAAAGAGTTACAGGGGAAGACAATTCATACCTTCTCCTTTCCGAGCTCACCCAAAAGTTAGCAAGTTCTTCCAATTCAGATGTCTGGCTAAAACTCTGGCCCATTTCCTTTAATCTTCAGCAGAGAAGACATACCCGCCATTCTTTGTTTCTCTACACAGGATCCTAATTTTATTTGGAAAATAGATTTTATTAAATATTTGGTTATGAAGATTATCTTTATTCGTTGGATTTGGTTAGTAATATTTGATTAGGGATTTTGCATCTGTTTATGGGGGAGATTTGCATGTATTTTCTTCTTTTACTATCTTTGTCAGGGTTATGGCAGCCTCATAAAATAATTCTTTATGCCATAAAATAGTTCTTTACATCTTTCCGCTTAATCTAATCAAGATTCCCCAGAGAAACACTTCCAATCTCCTGCACACTAGGCTTCTGGGAGCCTAGTATGACTGAGGACACAGAACCCCTTAAGGTACTTTCATCCTCAACTCAGTTTCTGACCTCTAGGCCATAAACTATTTTTCTCTATGGAGAATAAATTTTCAATTGGCTGCTGCTGAGATGGGGAGGGGCAGTCACCTAGCTACCCAAAGCAGGGAGGGAATCTAACAGACATTCAGTAACCCTCTTTTTACTCCCAATTCCCAGGGTAATACTCTCTGGTGCTACCATATCTGAGCTATGGAGGGATTATGCAATTATAAACTGGTTTGCTTGTCACTAGCTCTCTCCACCACTGGCTCAGGATTCAACTTTTTCAGTTCTGCTAAATCTTTCAATGTCTCAATCTGCTTTTCAGTTTGTTTCTTCTTTCCCTTCTTCCCAGGGTTTGGGGATTTATGTCTTCCAAACAAATCCCTTTACTGTCACTTTTGACAACATTAAGGGTATCTTCTATTTTTCAAATATCTGCAGTATAATAGTATCCTCCTTTCAATTTCTTTTATGTCCGTGTATGTACTTTTTTGGGATCAGTCTTGCCAAATATGTTAATTTGCTTTATTTATTTATTTTTTTTTAGAGAACCACTTATATAAAATGGGAAAAAGACAGTCTCTTCAGCAAGTGGTCCTGGGAAAGTTGGATAGCTGCATGTAAATCAATGAAGTTAGAACACACCCTCACACGATGCACAAAAATGAACTCAAAATGGCTTAAAGACTTAACCATAAGACATTACACCATAAAACTCCTAGAAGAGAGCATAGGCAAAACATTCTATGACATAAATTGTACCAATGTTTTAAGTCAGTCTCCCAAGGCAATAGAAATAAAAACAAAAATAAACAAATGGGACCTAATCAAGCTTACAAGCTTTTGCACAGCAAAGGAAACCATAGATAAAATGAAAAGACAACCTACAGAATGGGAAAAAACATTTGCAAATGATGCAACCGACAAGGGCTTAATCTCTGAAATATATAAACAGCTCATACAACTCAACAACAACAAAACAACCCAATTGAAAAATGGGCAGAAGACCTAAATAGATATTTCTCTGAAGAAGACATACAGATGGCCCTAGGCACATGAAAAGGTGCTCAACATCACTAATTATTAGAGAAATGCAAATCACAACTACAATGAGGTACCACTTCACACCGGTCAGAATGGCCATCATTAAAATGTCTACAAATAACGAATGCTGGAGAGGGTGTGGAGAAAAGGGAACCCTCCTACACTGTTGGTGGGAGTGTAAGTTGGTGCAGCCACTATGGAAAACAGTATGGAGGTTCCTCAGAAAACTGAAAGTAGAACTACCATATGATCCAGCAATCCCACTCCTGGGCATATACCCAGACAAAACTATATTCAAAAAGATACATGCACCCCTGTGTTCACAGCAGCACTATTCACAACAGCCAAGACATGCAAACAACCTAAATGTCCAACAGATGAATGAATAAAAAAGATGTGGTATATATATACAATGGAATAGTACTCAGCCATAAAAAAGAATGAAATAATGCCATTTGTAGCAACATGGATGCACCTAGAGATTATCATACTAAGTGAAATAAGTCAGAAAGAGAAAGACAAATACCATATGATATCACTTATATGTGGAATCTAAAATATGGCACAAATGAACCTATCTACAAAACAAAAACAGACTCACATAGAAAACAGACTTGTGGTTGCCAAGGGGGAAGGGAGAGGGGGAGGGATGGACTGGGAGTTTGGGGTTAGTAGATGCAAACTATTACATTTAGAATGGACAAACAGCAAGGTCCTATTGTATAGCATAGGGAACTATATCCAATCTCCTGCGATAAACCATAATGGAAAAGAATATAAAAAAAGAGGCATGGGCATATATACAGTACCAAACGTAAGGTAGATAGATAGTGGGAAGCAGCCGCATGGCACAGGGAGATCAGCTCGGTGCTTTGTGACCGCCTGGAGGGGTGGGATAGGGAGGGTGGGAGGGAGGGAGACGCAAGAGGGAAGGGATGTGGGAACAGAGGTATATGTATGACTGATTCACTTTGTTATAAAGCAGAAACTAATAATAATAATAAAAAATCTCTTCCTAAAAAAAAAAAAGAATGTATATACACATATAACTGAGTCACTTTGCTGTACGGCAGAAATCAGCACAACATTGTAAATCAATTATACTTCAATAAAAAAATAAAATGAAAAAAAGAAAGCCAAAAAAGAACCACTTATGGCAATGTTGATCCTATGTTTAATTTCTGCACGTCTTTCCTATTTCCTTCTACTTTCTTCAGTTTTTTTTGTACTTCTAATTTCTTGAAATAGATGCTAAACTCAATTTTTAGCCTTTCTTACATTCTAATAAACTTTTTTTTTTTTTTTTTTTTTTTGCGGTACCTGTTGTGGCCTCTCCCGTTGCAGAGCACAGGCTCCAGACGCGCAGGCTCAGCAGCCATGGCTCATGTGCCCAGCCGCTCCACGGCATGTGGGATCTTCCCGGACCGGGGCACGAACTCGTGTCCCCTGCATCAGCAGGCGGACTCTCAACCACTGCGCCACCAGGGAAGCCCTCTAATAAACTTTTAACTCTATAAAATCTAAGTACTATTTTATCTGTATCTCGTTTTGATATGTATTTTTATTATTGTTCAGGTTAAATTTCCTTTTAATTAGTTATCTTTCTTTAGTTTTTATAGCTTTATTAGTTATCTTTTAATTTTGGTTTCTAACTTGATTGCATTGTGGTTTGAGTGTGGTCTGCATGCTAACAATCCACTGAAATTTCTTGAGACTGACTCTATTGCCCAGCATCTGCTCAATTTTTGCAGGAGTTCCATATGTGCTCAAAACAGAATTAGTAAGGACTTCTCTCATGGTCCAGTGGTTAAGACTCTGTGCTTCCACTGCAGGGGGGCATGGGTTCAATACCTGGTCGGGGGTGAATGAGAGATCCCACATGCCATGTGGCATGGCCAAAAAAAAAAAAAAAAGAATTAGCAGTTGTTAGATGTGGTAGGATACTAGATGTCTATTATATCAAACTTATTAAATGCTTAAATCTTCACCTGATTTTTTTGGTTGCTTGATCAATAATTGAGAAGTGTTAAAATCTTCCATTATGATATTGGGTTATTTGTTTTTCCATGTAGCCATCAGTTTTTGTTTTATATATTTTGAGGTTATTAGGTGAATACTAATTTAGAATCCTTCAATTTTCCTGGAGAATCAAGTGAGCATATAATTATGTATTGATTCTATCCTTAGTAATGCTTTTTGTTTTAAAGCCTATTTCCAGAGCCACTGTGCTGTACAATTCCAGGGAGGCTGTGAAAAACACATCCCAGAATTAGTCTGAGTGGCCATAATTTTACTGGTTATTAAGAAAGCTATACTAAATTTATTTCGGTTAGTACCTGCCTGATATATCTCTTCTATCCTTTTTTTTTTTTTTTTTTTTTTTTTCTTTTTGCGGTATGCGGGCCTCTCACTGTTGTGGCCTCTCCCGTTGCGGAGCACAGGCTCCGGATGCGCAGGCCCAGCGGCCATGGCTCACGGGCCCAGCCGCTCCGCGGCATATGGGATCCTCCCAGACCGGGGCACGAACCCGTATCCCCTGCATCGGCAGGCGGACTCTCAACCACTGCGCCACCAGGGAGGCCCTCTTCTATCCTTTTTTATCCTAGGTACTGATGTCTCTTGTAATCAACTTATGGCTGAATTTCTTTTAAAAATCCCATTTGACAATGTCTTTTTTCTGAAACATTTAACCCATTTATAGACATTGTAATTATTGTCACATTTAGATTTCTATCTTATTTGGACATGGTATTTGTCCTGTGTTTTCTTTTCTTCCCCCCATCTTATTTTATTTTAAAGTTAATCAATATACTTATCATCTTCCTCAGTGATGTGAGGACTTCAGAGTATGTTTATTTTATTCCAATCATCTCCCTCATTATCTATTTTCATGTATTTTGGTTTTATCTTTTTTTTGAACCCTGTAAGACTACCCACAGTCACTTCTTGTTTAGATGGTGCACGTGTTTATCACTTTGATTCTACATTCTTTTGTTGAATTTCAGACCTTCTATATTAGATCACTATTGTTCTGCTTGGGCAACAGTTTTTGACTGAAAATGTCTTATTTCACCCTTGTTTTCCCCCTCCCCACCCTTGTTCTTGAAAGACAGTTTCACTCAGTATAGGATTCCAGGTTCATGGTTAATTTCTAATTGTACTTTGAAGGTACATTTCACTGTCTTCTGTCATATATAGTTGCTGATGAGAAGTGAGCTGTCAATCTAACTGTCTTTTCTTTGGAGGCAATCTGTATTTTCTTCCTGGATGCTTTTAAGATCTGTTCTGGGGTTTCATCATGATATATCTAGAAATGGATTTATCCTGCTTGGAACAGGATTATTAGAATCCTGTAAACACTGATTAATGCTTGAGCCTTTAACTAATGTTATCTTGGAAAGTGCTATGACAAACAATATTCCATGCTAGAACGGAGAAGGTTCTTGGAGAGCCCGAAAGGTAGGGACTCAGGCACTGATGGAAATGTTGATTAGGGTGCTGTATTTATTTGCTTTCAATGAAAGAAAGGCCCAGTCTTAGTAAAATACATACTCTTCAGCCCGTTCTAAGGCTGGACCTAGCAGAGCCTTACTTCCCACCCTTGTAGAGACCCTGGATCTTGGTGGAAGAATGGTTAAGTGGCAGGGGCACAAGCCCTCCTAAATATGGTGCCTGGAAGCCCTCTGCAGAAGCCAGTGAAGATCAGCACAGGCTGGGAAGGATCATACATCCCACAGAGAAGCTAAAGCAGGGCAGCCCTGAACCACCTTGCTGTTTTTTCACTGTCAAGAACACAAGTCACCTGGTTGCTTTCCTTTGTAGCTAAACAAACACACACTTCTTAGATCAAATAAGCCAACATATCTCATTTAGCAAAGTGTTTTATTCAAAAGCTTCTCAGCACCATCTAGTTGTCAGAAAGAATGGATATCCCCTTTTCATGCCCACCCAACTCCCAAACCCAGAGGCAGAAGTTAAACCATTTGGTGAGAGCTCCCTCTAATGATTATAATTCAGATCATGATAAGGTTTTGGTTGTTCTCTCACCTACTTTCTCCAACCTTCTACTTAACCATGACTCAAGTAGAGCTGTGTTCCCCCGCAGTTCAGAACAACAGGAAGGAATCATGTCAGTTTTGATCAACCTCCCAATCCTGGGCTATTAGAGGCACATGAAATTACCTTGAAAAATCCGAATTCAGCGACTGCCACCTAGGAGGGACAGTGTTATTGCCAGGCAGCATGCAGTTTTGAGAGCTCAATATTAGGGCACCCTCCCCCCACTCTACTCTAGCAACAAGGAGCACTAAGTCTGTTTTCTCTCCACACACCTCAACTGCTCGTCCTCTCCTGCCTTATAAAACAGACACTGAACCAAACTGGTGTGACAGAGTTGAGACAAACAATTACATCTGATGAAAATGCTAAGAGATCCTGAGCTGTTGGAGATGAGGAGAGTAGATAGTACGACCTGATGTTTCCCTTTTTTTCTTTAGAGAGTATTTTGTTTCAGCATAAAGCACACTTTCCCAAAGAGGTTCCTGGAGGAGAAATCCAAGAGTCTGACTGTGTCCCGTGGGAACACACAGTCACCTGTGTAACTCTGGCTTCAGTCCCTGGATCTGTCCTTTGCAGCTACTTCAGGTCCCATGGGAGGAGGAAAAGCTGGAGGCAATATCACTCAGCCAAAGCACCCATGGGGTCCCAGGCTGGCAGGACAATGGGTTCCTGCTCTAGTACAGCTAGCACCTCTTCAGGGACATGCTTCCTGTCCACCACCACTTCGTAGACATATTCAGAGAACCACTCATCTGTCATGCACAGGTAACCTGGAGAAAAGAACAGAAGCCTCATGAGTCCAGAGGGCGAGGGGCAAAGAGCAGAAGCCTTACTGGCACTATAAGAAAGTCTTTTACAAAACTAACATTTGTACATGTTTTTCAGCTTTCCCATCTATAATCTCACTTAATCTGATTAAGTCTTATTAGCAACCCTGTGAAGCAGACAGGACAGGATGGCTATATTTTTACCAATTAGAAAACTGGGGCTCAGAGTAACTAAGTGATGTACCCAGGTCACATGGGTTCAGAAGTTCAGGGCTGGGCCTTGCACCTAAAGCTGCTACCAGATCCTGCTATTCCACTGCCCAGGCTGCCTTGCTGAAGGTGGGTCAATGACCCTAAAGGTAGGTGGAAATGTTTCTTGTTCATACAGCCATACATACATAGGGGGTTAATCTCTAGGGTGAGAAGGGCAAGCATACCCGCTCGATTCTTACCCTACCCACCTTCTCAGCATCCGTGGCTGCCGTCTCTCCTTCCTCTCTACCATAAATTCCTACAACAATCAGCTAAGCCACTAGGGGGATCCTGATGGGGCCTGATCATCATTCCCAGGTAGCCACTTATTTCCAGATGATACTGGGTGAGTCGCTGCTTTCTTAGGAGGAAATCTGTGGTGAGGATCAGGCAGGACGGACGACGAGACAGCTGCTCGACCTATATTCCTCACAAAGGCCCTGGGATTTGTGGATCTCTGCAGTGGCAGGACTAGAGGGGCTCAGCTGTACCAACACCCCAGGCTGACAGCTTAGCTGAGAAAAAGTGTGGCGTCATCAGGTACCTATCCTAGACACCTGCCTCTTCCCCTCAGGGAGATTGCATCTCAGGCTCCACTAGGACAACACAAATTCCTCTTCAGGATCACATGTCCAACAAACTGAAACAGCGGGGAAAATGCTTCACCTGAGCCACTGCTAATACAAAGAGCAAAATTAAAGCAAGAGATGAAAGAGTGTGTATTTAAAACAAGGATGGGCCAGGGAAAGAGCACAGAGGACAAACCTGTGTACCTACACAGGGGTACTACGTGCACCTACACACCCAAGGACTCACAGGAACTAGCAATCTTCCTCTTCATCATCATCATCATCATCTTATGATATCTGGCACCTGCTGTATACTAGACACTTGAGCAATTTTTCTCTGAAAATGTCTGTGCAAATCTAGGTCTATGCTATAGCATTTCCCACTACACAGGACCAAGAGGAAGGGAGAGGAGGTAAGTATTTTTCCTAAGGTGATCTTCTAGTATGTTGGTTCTCAAACTTCCTGGCCCCAGGATCAAGACTGTACACTTAAAGCTACTGAGGACCCTAAAAAGTTGTTTATGTGGGTTATACTTACTGATATTTACCGTAGTAAAAATTAAAACAGAAAGTTAAAAATATTGGTGCATTTAAAAATAAGAATTAAAAAACATGAATATTAATAATATATTTTTAGGAAAAATAATTATATCTTTTAAAACAAAATAAATTTTAGTTAGGAAAGTGGCATTACTTTACAATTCAGAAGATAGCTAAATTCTTGTACCTGCTTCTGTGTGCAATCTGTTGTTTTGGATGAAGTAGATGAAGCAAATCCGGCCTCACACAGATACGTTGTTGGAGAAGGAAGACCTTGTAGATGCCCTAAAAGGGTCCCAGGGACCCGGCAGGGGTCCTCAGACCACACTCTGAGAACTGCTGCTCTAAAAGCAAGACTGATTTAAATAATTAAAAGGCATCACGGGCTTCCCTGGTGGCGCAGTGGTTGAGAGTCCGCCTGCTGATGCAGGGGACACGCGTTCGTTCCCCGGTCTGGGAAGATCCCACATGCTGCAGAGCGGCTAGGCCCGTGAGCCATGGCCGCTGAGCCTGCGCATCCGGAGCCTGTGCTCCGCAACGGGAGAGGCCACAACAGTGAGAGGCCCTCGTATCGCAAAAAAAAAAAAAAAAAGGCATCATGACGGTTAAGTCTAATTTTAAGCTAAATGGTGTGACAGAGGACATTATTTAACTTGAAAACACAACTGCTTTGGGGAGCTCATCTATGCCCAATTCTGCTCCTGCAACAGCAGTCAAAGACAGCTCATCCTGATGTGGCACCGCACGTTTACCCTCACCAGAAAATGTCCGGGAAGTGTGCAAGGGCTTTCATCCCCTCACGATCCAGTGCTCCTTTCTCAACAGGAGATTCAGGGAAGAAGAACACAGATAAACGCTGTAGCCCGTGCCATTCCAAAGTCCCTGGCCCCTACCATCACCTACATTACTGCCACTAAGTTCTAGCAGCCAAAGCTTGGTCAGCTGAAGGACCAACCAGTACCATTTCTTGCTGCAAGAAATGTAAGTAAGTGCTTCCTGAGAAAGTCAGCATCTGCCTTGTCTAAGAGTTCTCGTGGGCAGGAGACCAGGCTACTAAACGCTACACCATTTGAGATATTAGGCATCCTTCCCCTCACCCTAATGCACGCTGAATAAATCCTTAGAGGAGCTTGGGGCAGTGAGGCAGGTGAAGGATAGAGACGGATTCATGTAATAAAGTTCTGTATCCTTATGACAATACTATCATCACACAATCAAATGAGTCTTCAAAGAATGCCCAGAGAAAATGGACAATAAGTACATCTACACCATCTTGTTCCAAAAGCAGGAGATAAGAGTAAGTCCTTACAAATTAAAACTCCTATCAATTGTAATCCACCCTTTCAGTGTCCCTGCCAAGAGGGCCTGCCTTGATTAGTCTCTCTCTTCAGGATATGAGTTCTTTGGGGGCCCACAGAAACCTCACAGTCTAGGTGGCTGCCAAGTAACTGCGCCCTGGGTAGGTAATGAACTTGTGGCCACTGTAACTGTTGATACTGCGTGTCTTGGAGTTTGACTGAGAAGATTAGGATCGGTGTGTCTAAAACCCAAGTGAGGGCTGTGCGGAGGAGCAGTAAGGTACCCACTCAGGCAGGATGAAAGAGGCCATTTCGATTTGAGGAAAGTTGCAGCCTCTAGCCCTTATGTACTCTGGCCATTAGAAACTGGTGTTCCCCAAAGGAAAAAGGAAAAAAGAAAAAAAAAAGAAAACAAAAAATCTGCTCCAAGGATCCCAAGGTTCAGGGAACAAGGCACTCAGGGAAACAGACAAATGGATAAAGAAAGTCAGCTTTAGGAATTAAATTAAATTTTGTTTAAACTTTAATGTCTTGTTTACATGCTATGAGGAAGAAATAAAATTAATGAACAGGCCCTCAAAGACACTGGCAATGTTTCTGTATTTGTTAAGAGAAAGGGCAGTATCGGTCTGTAAGGGGAAAAAGTGTCTGTGGATACAGCTCTAGGCCGGTTAGGCCAAATTCACTCACAAACAGAAGAGTTTCGAATGGGTTCGTATAAGGGAAAGAAGAACTTTACCCTAAGAAAAGTTTTCTGAAATCCTGCTAAAGATCTAAATTTTAAATCTCTCAGACTAAATTAAAGTGATAAATATATTATCATTTACGAATTAGATGTATTTTTTGCTTTGTTCTATGAAGTATTTCACCTCACTAACAAACTATTTGTGGTTAAAATATATATATATATATATATATATTGCTATTTTAAAAAAAGGTATGACAAAATCAAGTTATCAGGTCTGCTGTGATGGATCTGTCTGGCAGCGCAGACCTAAGGAAGCCAGACGACTGAAGCCTCATTAAGTCACCGCCAATCTTTCACCTGATGCTGATAACTCAAGGCTGAAGAAAGGCTCCCAGAAAGGAAAGCAAAGGCTTTACTGACACTTGTCTCGTATTTCAAACTTCCTAATAAATAGTGAGAAACCACTTCACCCAACGTTAATCAGTCATTTAAGATGAAGTTGCAAAGACTACATAGTAACATGGATATAAAACATGGATATAAAAACAAGTATATAAAAATGGCATATCCTATATAACTATGTTAAAAATCCAGATACACAGGGGGAGAAAACATGAAAAGAAAAAAAAAAGCAAAATGATAATTTTATATCACTGGGTAGGTGATTTTCCCCTAAAAATTCTGAAATGTTATATTGCTTTTTGATTCCTTAAAGATTACCCAAATAATTAATGCCCATTATAAAAAATTCTGGAAACACAGGAGGAGGAGGAAGATGAGAAAAAGAAGGAAGAGGTGGATGGTAAGAAGATGAATATAAATTTTAAAACTGCCTACAGTCTCACCACTTTGGGATAAGCCCTATTCAGATTTATCATCCTCTGATAAAAGTTTCTACATATACTCTGTACATTTAGATTCTGTACGTTTAATAAAAATGAGACATCATACGTGCTCTATTATTAGAGTACCACACATGCTGTTTTCCAATATTGCTCTTTTCACACTGATAAAAAAATACATCTATCTACATCTTAATTTTTAAGCTGAATTTGTATGAATAAAACCAGAATGTATTTAATCAATCCCCTACTGTTGGAATCTGGATTGTTTTTTTAGGCTTAGAAACAATACTGCTATAAACATCTTTGTAATTAAAGCTTTGTGTACATCCTTAATTACCTATTTAATTTCCTTATATCCTCATCAATACTTGGTATATATAATTACAACTTTCTTTTTGGGTCCAATTTGAACTTCCATCTGTGTGTGCTTGCTATTTACAGTTTTCTTTTATAAAGAGTCTGTTTCGGACCTCTGCCTAATTTTAACTGGTGTGTTTGTCATTTTCACAGTGATCAGTAATAGTGCTCTCTATATTAATATATTATAATGATTGTAAACTTTTTTTCCTATTATGCAATTTGCCTTCTAATTTAGTTGATGATGTATTTTTCTAGTATACTAAAATTTTTTATATTTTATGAAGTCAAATTTATCAATCTTTTCCTTTATGACTTCTAACTTTTTTGTTATGCTTACAAACATTTTCCTGCTACTATATTAAAAAAATAAATAAGAGAGAAAAGTAGGGCTAGTGGTAAGAAAACGTAAGAAACACAATCTCAGTGAAAAATCCACCACTCAGTAAGGCCTCGTCACAGTCTAGTCCCCAGCTATGAACATACACAATTTCAACAGGTAATTAAGTAGAGACAATCTGTCACCCACTTCTGTTGGTTACCCACTGTGTAAAGCATGCCTTACATTTGTACAGAGTATGCTGCAAATGTACAAAAAGACACAATCCCTATGGAATGGAATTTGGCAACCTAGAAAAAATTCAAATGCATTTACCCTCTTCACTAAGCAATGCCATTTCTGGAACTTCATCCTGCAGACAAAACAGTACTTACATGCAGACAATACATGTTTATTTAGGCACAATAATAGTTAATATTTATTCAGCTCTTACTATTGTCAGGCACTGTTCTAATCATTGTATGATATTAACTCACTGCAATATAGTTTGTAATAGCAAAAGCTTGGAAATGACCCAAGTTCCATTAGTAAGGGAACTGGCTAAATAAAGTATGGTACATCCAGACAATGGAAGATAATGAAGCTGTACTGATGTGAAAACGTACTGACAGGCCTCAAAGACATGCTGTTAAGTGAAGCGAGAGCAAGACGCAGAGTGGGGCATAAGGTGTGCTACCTTTGCTGCACTAAAACACACTGGAAGGATACAATAGAAATGAACAGAAGTGGGAAACTGAAAGAAGGGGAGGTGAAAGGAGTAGAGAGTGACAGAGGTGGAAACAAGATTCCCCTTTGTATACTTTTTTGTATTTTGATTTTGGAACAATGTAATTTTATTATTTATTAAAAGAATTATACCTTAGAAAGCAAAATAAAACAAAACACACACAGGGATCTGTAGGGAGCTTAGACTTCAAAATGCAATTTTAGGGCTTCCCTGGTGGCGCAGTGGTTGAGAGTCCGCCTGCCGATGCAGGGGACACGGGTTCGTTCCCCGGTCCAGAAGAATCCCACATGCCGCGGAGCGGCTGGGCCCGTGAGCCATGGCCGCTGAGCCTGCGCGTCCGGAGCCTGTGCTCCGCAACGGGAGAGGCCACAACAGTGAGAGGCCCGCGTACCGCAAAAAAAAAATGCAATTTTACATCCACTATCCTTGTTTTGATTTTAACCCTCACAGCAACACTACGAGGCAGGCGGGGTTGGTATGAGCTGTTTAAAGTCACATAGGCCAATAAGTAAGTAAAGCCCAAACTCAAATCCACGTCTTAACTTCAAATTTGGTCTTTTCCATGGGGCTCAGCTTCCGCACTCAGGGGGCCAAAGAGAGTGGCAGGTAGTTATGACTTTGGCCGACAGATAACTGCTTAATCTAGCTCCTCATCTAGGCACTGTCTGGAATCGGGTCCCATCTGCTCAGACACCCCACATCAAGAGCCATGAGCCCAGGTTTTGCGGGGTCCATTTATGAGGTATTTTGTATCTTTAAATCAAAGAGATGTCATGTGTTCTAAGTGCATTTATTTAGAAGGCTGGAGAACAGGATGGGCTGGACGTTTTTCAAAAAGAAACAAACCTACTACTTAAGAGACAGATATCTGGACAGTGATCTGAGGAGAAGCTTCTTTTTCCTCCAGAGTAAAACACAAACGTCTGGTGTATAGTTCAGGTTCCTGAACCTTTTGCTGATAAGAGAAGGGCTACTCTTACAGCTGGATATTACCTGTAGCCTCTTTCAGAAACAAAGGCTACAGAAGATTCTGCTTCCCTGGTAAGAAGGCAGAGTGGAAAAATGTGGTTGGGAAAGAGGGTTGTTTTGGTTTGTGGGTTGCATTTTTTTAAACCATCAAACCACAGCAAAGTTCAGTCTGCAGAAGTGCACACTTCCTGAGGAAGTGCCCTCTGCTAAGGGGTCCAGAAGAGGCCTGTCCACCTCTGGGCTGAGGAGAGAAGGCAGCACACCAACCAGTCTGATTTTTTGTTTCCCTGGACTGTGAGCATGATCCAGGCAAGTCTGAGATCACACAAAATCCTGCCAGGGTCTCTGATGTTGGACAGGAGGAGAAAACACATCTTTAGGTGTCATCCAAGGGTTGTTTCCTCATCCAAACTCAATGACTTCTCTCTAACCCCAAACATCATTACTCCTATTTGTTTCAGGCAAAGCCTGCTTTCTGATCATTCCTTAAAAGCTCCATTGATGGCAGGCCTCATTATTTCTTGGCTCCAGGCCTCGGACTGGCCTGAAGCATGCTCCACAGGTCAAGAGCAATGCTTCTCAGCTCCCCTTTCCTTGGCCTTCCACTTCGCTTCCCAAAAGAGCCACAACCCTAACATCTTTCCTAAAACTCTGCTCACCTTTGAAGAATCACTAAGGAGCCTTCCCTGTTCCAATCACTCACCATCTCTCTTGTAGTTTACCCCCTTTATTATTTTGCACTTATAATTATAAAAGCAATTTGTTTTTATAATAAATTGCTCTTATAATAAATTGCAAACACCATACAGAACAAGATCTACAGCCTCAATGGCCCCAGCTCAATTCCTGGCCTCCCCACTCCCTGTACCTAGCATTTGAAAGACTCAAGTACAAAATGCTCCTGCTGTGGCATTTATAGCACCGTTGGGCTTCTACCCTCACCCCTCCTAAAGTTTCCAAAACCTGCCTTAAAGTCCAATCCCAAAGCCTCTCCCACTGACTCATTTTCTGGCTGCCCTGCTGCAGCAGCATTTACCACCAAGTTCTCCCTGACATCACCTAGTTCCATGACTTCTCCCTAACCCTTCACCCATTTCAACAACCTCAGCTTCAATGTCTTTCTATTGTCTCCCCACTGAGGGGGCTCTACCCGGTTCCTCCTCTTTTGCTGTCATCTGCTTTCTTGGAGAAACCATCCCTTCTCTTGCTTTCCTTGGTCCACTTATCCTATATCTTACAGTCTGAGGAGTACACCACGAATGCCACTTTTGTCCTATCACAGCCCTCTTCAAATCCCCTTCCATGTCTCAGGTGAGTAAGTATAAATTCCTCTGAGGGTCAGAGACATTCGTTCCACCATGGTCTGTGCACGGTTCCCTGCATCCCATCAGTAAATGTGAGGTGATGCTATTGCTAATGGGTTTTCCTGGGTACTAGGTTTATTCGCCTCCACTGCTTTCTTTCATGCAACTAAGCCCACATGACAAGTCATCCATCCAGTAAACTGGTATGTAGTCCAGTGGTCACACGAGGGTCTTGAATTCTTAGAGACCTGATGCGAGAACCATGCGCAAGTTAAGACAGCCCTCTCCCAGAGGGAAAGATTAAGGAGCCTTATGTTCTCTCTCTCCTGCTCCCACCTGTCTACAGGTAACATTAACAAAAGTAACAACAATAGCTAATATTTTCATGCACTCCTTATATGCCTGGCACGGTTCTCACAACAACCCTATGAGGTAGGTACAATTATTAACCCCATTTTACAGATCAGAAAACTAAGGCTTATAAAGGTTAAATACCATGACTAAGGCTACAGAGCCAATAGGAGGGACTGCCAGGATGTGTTCCCAGGCATCTGGTGCCAGGTTCTGTGCTTAACCTCTATCCTCCTCAAAGCAATACAAACACACCTGGGAGACAATCTGGTGAAAATGACAGATCCTCTCTATAGGAGAAAGCAAATACACACACACAAATCTGTATTAAATGTGAAGAGATTTCTCCCTGAAACCAATGCCTGCTTGCAGGTTAGGAGAAGCCTCTGTTAAACAGTTTGTCCCCCTCTCACAAATGGTAGCCCTCTGCTAGTCACACACTTTGATAAGGAAGCAACGGTTAATCTTCCTCTGTTCCACTCACATGAACTATTTTTTAGCTTGAGTCATGCAGGTTCGTTGGTGAATGGAGATGGAGGATGAGGAGTCCCTCTGAAAGAACTCAGATACCCGAATCTGATAGTAGCAGCGCTTTCTCCAAGCCTGGAGAGACATGAAAACCCTGAGGTGACAAAACAAATTTGTATCTTGCTCTTTTACAGGAAATCAGAAGCATCCACTTTTAGCTCATATAATTTTCTCTTATTTCTGCAAATCCAGCTCAATATTGTCTATAATTTATATTATCTGTGCTAGAGATCCACTGAATCTCAAACTGATCTGCAAATAACTGGTTATCTTTCATAGGTAATATACATTTTTAGGGAAGCTGCCTGTGTCACATTAAGAAATCTGAATTCCAATTCTCTCTCTGACACTGGGCAACCTGAACAAGTCAAAACCTCTCAGCATGTTTTCATTTTTTCACATCAAACATGGGTGTTCATATCCTGAGTTACTCTACATGATGCTGTGAGGAAAAAAAATACAAATACATTAGCAAATGTTGAATTCTTATGAAGCAAGATGTTATGAACTCTATGTCCTGAGTACCTCTGACAGAAATATGGAATATTCATTGAACTTTTTAGAGTTATATAACAGTATACAGTTTGATGGCTACATATAAACTATAGGGCCTCACAAGGAAATAGTCATTATCCGTGTTACTGATAGAGAAATGTGAAACCATAAGGAGACAAATGACTGCCCAGGATCTATAATCAAGAAAGTAGTAACTGTCTCTCTTGGTTCCACCATATAACGTTATATGAAGGATAGGATGAATTTTGTGCCTAGCTTTGGACATACTGTTCCCAAAATCACATGGTGAGGCAATTTAAAGGCCATACTTTCGGTTTTTAGAAAGCAGCAGAAGTCCAGATGTAATGTGAATCAGCCACATAAATTTCTTTCCAGATTAATCTCTAACGTGCCAAAGCCTCTTTAACTGAAATCATCAAGAGACTCCCTTTTATGAGGAAGTCTGGAAATTTTACTAAAATGAAATCAGGAACAGAAAGGCTTATTTGTAAGGAAAGATGAAGAATGTGAGTTAAAAACAACTTCAAGGGCTTCCCTGGTGGTGCAGTGGTTGAGAGTCCGCCTGCCGATGCAGGGGACACGGGTTCATGCCCCGGTCCGGGAGGATCCCACATGCTGCGGAGCGGCTAGACCTGTGAGCCATGGCCGCTGAGCCTGCGCGTCCAGAGCTTGTGCTCCGCAACAGGAGAGGTCACAACAGTGAGAGGCCCACACACCGCAAAAAAAAACAACAACAACTTCAAAGTTGAAGTTGAAAGGCACAAAAGCAATCTGAAAAATGAAAACTAATCTTGGTTCAAAATGAAAATGTAGAGAAACAAATTTTTAAAAGACAAAGATTTTCCTTCAATGACCATTGCAGAGTTAGAAAATAATATTCCTCCTAACCTTACTAAAAAGTTGTATTATTCATCATATTAAGAAACTAGACTACAAGCATTAAGAACTACGTTATGATAATTCTACCTTCAGAGCTCTAATGTATCAGACTTTAGAACTGGAATATCATCTCATGACTAAGTGAACCAATCATAAGAAGAAGTTCCATAATAAGACTGGTTCATTAGGGAGACCATCCAAGAATTTAATTTATTGAGTATCAACACTTTTGTTATATGCATGGCAGAATGTTGATAACTATTGAAGCTGGGTTATGGGCACATGGGGACTTCTTAATACTATTCTGTTTATATATGCTTGAAATTGTCCATGATAAAAATTAAAAAAAAAAACAGAAACAAAAACAAAGAACCATGTTATAAAGCAGCATGGACAAAATAATCCTGGGAAATTTTTGGTGGTTACATACAGTTTTTCACTTGCCTAACTCACGATGTGCTAACTCTGGACACAAACCACTCACAAGATGCTCCATCCTCCCCTCCTTGTTCAGATTCCCAGACATAAACGGTGCTCTAAGAGCCCTTTCTCCTGACAGCAGACATTTACTCGTCTCCAGATACTTTATACAAGTTTTATGTCCCCGTAGCCACTAGTTTCTGGTCACCAAGATCATAAATTGATCTGGTATGTCCATGAGCAGACTAGATGTTAGTAGAACAGAGAAGCTTGGAGGAAGCACAGTTAGTGGTTAAGAAAACAGGCTCTAATGTCAGACTGAATTATAATTCTGGCTCTACCACTTTTTAGTGAGATGACCTGTAGGTCACTTTGGCTTAAAGATTATGCTCTTCTCAGATGAATTTCTGACTAAGAGTAAGAAGCACCAAAGGTTATCACCCCTATTTTAAATTTTTAAACATTTTACAAACTACTTGATTCTAACAAGCCTATCAACTTTTCAAAATGAAAGACAATGTAACAAGTCCCAAGGTCTGTTCCCTCATTTAACTATGAAATCCATTTCTAATATGATCCATAAACACAGTCAAGTACTCCAAGAAGTGGGGGAAAAAAGAAAGCCACGTTGGTTGTACACCATCTTAGATATGTATCCAATTTTCAGTCCATCTGACTAAGAACACTAGAATTCTAGAATATTAGAATACTTCGCCAATATGAAGTAAACCAATGGCTTCAATAAGATAAGAATTAATTTCTCCCTTTATGTGTCTAGTGGTCAGAGGTAATATTTGTCCCCTTTGGGAAACAGTCAGGTTATCTGATTTTTTTTTTTTTTTTTTTTTTTTTTTTTTTTTTTTTTTTTTTGCAGGTTATCTGATTTAATTAGTAGTCTCATGACCAATGGGAAAGGCCAAAGCCAGAACTGGGCAGAAGGAAAAGGCAGCCTGCCCAGGTATCTCTGCTCTGTTCACCTCCAGCTTGTAGTATTATCAACATCGCTTTTTGAGAAACCATCAATCTTAACAAGCAGAAACCCCATAGAGAACAGTAACAAACTGTTAACGATGTTATCTACAGAAACAAAATCCTAGCAATGCTGTTCAAGGTTGTCCTGTCTCCTGAAAGAGCATCAAAGAGGTTCTGTCTCAGCCATGGCAGCCAATGCCCACCAGGATGACAGAAGGGAGGGCCCTGCTGGGGTAAACACACATCACCAGCATAATAACATACTACGTATTCTCCTAAGGTCAGGCCAAGTGTGCCAATTAAATTAGATCATGTTTTCTTTCCTTCCTTCCTGTTAAGTCAGAAAGAACATTACCAAGAAACACATGAGAATAATTTATTTTGGCTTTGAATGAACTATTCACTACCCCCACTCAGTTCAATTTATCTTTTGGCTCTCTACGGAAATGCTTTACTCTGTATAATCTCAGGCATTTCAGTTATTCAAGAACAACAAAAAAGTTAGTTTAGTCTTAACTAGACAGCTGCAGGTTTCACTAGGAAGGATTACAGGCAGACCACAGGGATCAAGACCCCAGTTCTTGGGAGGAAGTGAGAGAGTGGCATGGACATATATACACTACCAAATGTAAAACAGATAGCTAGTGGGAAGCAGCCACATAGCACAGGGAGATCAGCTCAGGGCTCTGTGACCACCTAGAGGGGTGGGATAGGGAGGGTGGGAGGGAGACACAAGAGGGAGGAGATATGGGGATATATATATATGCATAGCTGATTCACTTTGTTATAAAGCAGAAACTAACACACCATTGTAAAGCAATTATACTCCAATAAAGATGTTAAAAAAAAAACCCAAAAAACTAAGAAGGGAGTTTCATTGTCATTAAAGTAAATTTTAAGAAGTAAAATGGTGATATAATGCAAATATAAAATGAACACGTGTTAAAGATTTTATTCAACTCACTACAAGAGTGAACCAGTAAGATAACACAATCAGTTCAAAGAGCCAAAGGACATTTGAAAATGTGTGTGTGATATAATTAGGTGTGCTTTATAATATAAATTATAAAATTCATATAATTATGTAAATAATTAAATGTTAGACTTCTGGGTTGGAAGCAAAACTGGTTAATGTTTTATAGTGCAATAAGCTATAACCTTTGAAACAAACCATAAGCTATAACCTTTGAAACAAACAAACCATAACTTTAGTCCTTTTCCTAGACACTAATCTTTATAATGACAAACCATTTACAGGGACCAAATGAGACCAAAAATGAAACAGAAGCTACAGAGTTTCATCTGAAACAATAGCTTATGTTTTAAAATGTTACAAACACCAAATCCTTCCAATTCAAGACAAGCTTTTCCTTTGTATCCACTTCTTAACCATCATCAACGGATATAACTGAATTCTGAGTTGTTTGTTTTTAATCTTTTTGCTAGTTTCCTTACACCCACCTCTACCTGATCCCAATGTTTTTGTGTCTTAAAATGAATTTATCTTATAAGAAATCACCAATTAAAAAATATGTTGCACTTTAATTCATAATAGTTAATTTAGCAAGTGCCCCATCATCGCAGAACAATAACAGAAATCACAGATGGGGGACATGCAACTACCTGATGATGAACAGATACGCACCAATAGCGCTGATATTCGTTTACATATAATCACTGAGCTGCTGAGTTTCACAGCAGATTCCAGGGATAGTTAGCCAAAATCCACCAATGAGCATTTCATGGGGAGATGAAAAGACTTGGAATGACAGATTAAATGGCCTCTAGGTGTTGGCATCACCTACTAGCCTGTGCCACTCAATCGCAGCATACTCAAGTCTTGTCAAGGCTCTTCTAAGACAGTAGTTTTCAAATATAAACAACTGAAGCCCCACCTGCTCACTTCCAAACCTCCACCTTTTACCTGTGGAAATCTTAGAGCTCTAAAGAACTTAGCTGGAAAATCACTTAAACAAAGAGGGAAGCAACAGGTAAAGAGTTGCTGAGATCACTATTTTTTTTTTCTTTCACTTTGTTTTACTTTTTTTAAAGAAAATTTCTGGCTGATTGCTGTTTGGGTGAGATAGCTTAAGTCTGATTCCAAGTGTCTGGGTAATCTCACTGGATTCCCTACCTATTTCCTTCCAGTCTTCTAACTAGTCTAGAGCGCTGTGGTTAATGTATCCTTCCTAGCCAGAATCCACTGGCTAAAAGTAAGAAGTATGGACTCTGGGAAACAGCTGCTACAAGATGTGACCAGCACATAACACACAGGCAAATACATGCTGACATGCATAATATTCTCTGGTAGTTGCCACTTTTTGGTTTGAAACTCTACAAATTAAAGCATAACAACACCTTAAAAGGCTTTTATCTACTGAATCTACTATGAAAAATAGTCTTAAGAAATATGGTCTCTAAGATTTGCAAGAATATACCCTAAACAGTTAATCAATGGTGATTGCTGGGTAGCAGGATTATTAGAGACTTTTTTCCCCTCTTTTGGCTTATCTGTAGTTTTTATTTTTCTACAATTCATATATTACTTGTGGTTTTTCTTTAAGCCTAATTACTATAATTTACTTATGACTTCTGCCTGCGTTTTGTCAGAATAAAACCGTCTAAATGGTAACCACGGCATTCTTTCCCTCTTTAGACTTCACAACTTCTCATGAGTCTCCAATACATGCCTAAAGTTTCTTGCCAATCCCATTCTCCCACTAGAAAGCTTCTGATTTTCTAGAGTTAGTGCAGTAAATGAAAATGCACCTAACTCCATACAGCAAGTGTCCTGGCAAAGGGCACTCAAACTTCTTACTGGCCAAGTGATTCTGGTACAAAGGTCTACTAGGGTCAGCACGGTTTGGAACAAATGCCAGCACATACTGATCTCAGAGCCAACCAGGGAGTTCAGGCCTACCACGTTGGTCATAGGGATCCTGGGAGCACACTAGATCCTCAGATTTTTCTCCAGAATAGTCTAGCTAATAATCTAGCTAATGGGACCAATTACTGAAAAATAAAAATGATCCACACTAGGGCAGCTTTTTCTTCACATTAGGAGGCAGAGAGTAGAGCCGACCTAGGCACTCTGAGTTAGTATTTTACCAGATTAAGCTTACCTTTGTGGCCATGGTCTTCACCCCACGAATTTTCCACTCTCCATTTCATGAAAGCACCCTCCTGATCATCCTGCAAAAGAGTGGATGACAGTGTGTAGTCTGAAAGTAGATCCGTCCTGATGAGGTGTCATGTAATTTTAGCTCTTATTCAGCCACTCAGAAGAAAGAGCCTTCTCTATACAGCAATGATATACATGACCAGGGTCGTATATCTTCCACTATAACCAAAGGGATACTCGAATAGCAGTGGAGTTTGAATCTCTTGGGGTGAAAATGCAATAAACCCAGCAAAGCGATAAATACTATTTTCTTTATATCCTATTGTATACAGAAAGTAAGCACAATAAAATACCTCTTGGCTAAGAAAAACAAAATATTAAATTACTGAAAGCAGTGAACACCATCTGAAGCCAGAGACCCTTGCTTTTAATTAATCAGCATTCTTTGCAGAAGTATCCCACTGTATTTATTTTAGAAATGATTCTAAGACCTGGTCAAGAGTTTAAAAAAGAAAACAAACACATTCTCATCAATACAGCCTACTTTTCTTTCTTAGGGGAACTGAGTAATGACACTCACCAATGTGTTCTTTTATTGATTCAGTTACACAAATATTGAATTTAATACAATAGAGACTGAATGGCAAACCAAACACTATTTTCATAAAACAAAACCCAGGCAGTTCCGTTCCTTCTATCTTCATTAATAAAATAAGCTCAATTTTCATCTTCTTAAAGGGACAACGATACTCATCATGATAACTTTCATTTATAGTCTTTATTACAGTGAAACAGAGAGGGATAAGAAGCCTGCACTTGGGAAAAGACTGTTCTCTCTCATGTTTACCCAGGGCATTAGCCGATGTCAAAACAACTTAAATCTCGGTAGCATGAGAAGAGAGCTGGCTCCTGAATTATCTCCTAATGATTTAATCTGTCAACTCCCACCTGCATAAAACTGCACGAGTCCCATCTACATGGGATTTGATTTTACTCCTGACAGTTTTCTTGAATCTCAGTAATTTTCAGTCTCAGAAATAGCCAACAATCAAACTCACAAGTTTCAAACACCCTTATCTGTACTACCTACCCCTTAATCTTAGCCCCAGGTACCTTTAAAACCACATCAATAAACTATACATTCTGGGGCTAGCTTATTAAATGTTTTGGTTTTCTATTCCCTGCATTATAGTCCATCTTTACTTTCCTTTTAAATATAACTGTTAGAATCTATATCACCTAAAGTCATTTATTATAGTAAGTTTGAAAATGTTTCTTCTTTCCTTTGCCAATGAATTCCTGCATGACCTAGATCAAGCCATGTCATCTACAAATATAGAATAATATCTGGACCTCCCTCAGAGGGATTCCAAGAAACCAGAAACAAGAAAGAATATCCCAGAATACTTACTAGCATTTATCTCTGCATTATCATTCAAATGCAGTGCAAACTAGTTTTGTAGTGGTCAAAAACTCAAAGTAGAAGGAAGAGAAAAATCTCAATATAAAATTCCAGTTATGATAGTATCGATTCTGCTTTATAATATTTACAGGTAATGTAGCTCCATTTCCCAGAGGGGAAACAAAAGCATATTAATAAACCATGCCAATGAAAGAATGGAAGTTCCAGAGAAAATGACATGGAGTATGTATGATTTTATTTCTGAAAAACAGGAATACTCTATAATAGAGATGGAAAATGATAAAACCCAAAACTCTCTTGGAAATTACAAGGTTTTTAGTTTGTTTTCCTTTTTAATAATCCTCTGAATAGTTTAAAAGTTTAACTTTAAGGAGCTTTAGTTATAAATCCACTGAATTTTACAATATAGGGGGTCCAAACATAAATATGAACAACTTAATATTTTATTCTAAGTATTTTAGTAGTATTTTATTCTAGTTTATTTACTATAGCATTTTATTTCATTATTTACAGTATTTTATGAGAAGTTCCTTCTAATATTTTGTTTCTAAGGTCAAGGTAGTTATTCTGTGACTTTCTTTCCAATTAGGCTAGGAAAAGAACACTTTTGCTTGCAGTGGTAAAGAACTAAAGTATTTTGAAGTCTTCTCTTCTTTATGATCCCTGAGCACAGGAGTAAATATCTATTCTACAGCTTAGAAATGGGGAGGCTTATTTGTGAAATAAAACTGCAGTTGTTGTTTCCAACACTGTGTCTTAGAAACAGTGATATTATTAGTCAGAGTATTTCATAGGAAATTCAACATACTTTTTACATCCAATTTCCTGAAGCTCTGCATAAATCCAGTAATGGGCATGGAGTCTACAAATTACTGTTATTGACATTTTACTGCAGAAGAATCTGAATGACAAATGAAAGGATGGTGAGTCTGAACATAAGTCATCAAGATATGAACACTTTCAGGGCACATTTTAATTCTTGATTAAACTGAAGTTATCCTCTCCCAAGTTCCCTTGCTGACCTCTTTTCACACCAAGAATTTCCAAAGTTACAGAAAAGCAGTTACTTCCTTACTCCCTGCTGACACAAATTCTGCTCCTCATGGAAAGTTTCTATTTTTATTACTTCTGAGCATCCAGCCAAACCCCAAGTGAGGCAGGTACAATGTCTTGCTAACTTTTAAAAGAAATCATATACACTATGAAGAAGCTCTGCTGGAATAAACGGTCTGCAGGAGCATGTAGATCCATCTATGCAAACACTGGAGTGGGCACGCTGAGGGTCATACCTTTTCTGAGACGGCAGTGAAGGTCATGGCGTGGGTCATAAGTGACTCACCAAAAGTCAGCCTCTCAGCTTTATTCATGTTCTTCATGGAGACACCAAACACTAACTCATGGTCATAGCTGTAAAAGAGAACAATAGCACAGAATATACAGAGTACAGTCATGGGGGATAATTGGCTTCTGGTTGTAAAAGGATCATAGAAGAACCTGAAGGGGCTTTGCAGCTCCAGATATATCTGGGCTGTAGCTCTTTAGAGAACGTGGTACATGCAAAATTTAGTCTCTCAATGGGATTCCATTCTCTCTGTGTCGCAAGAGTACTCAGAAAAATACAAAGTTATTAAACATAAATTCCCCAAATCAAAAAGTTGACAAGATAAGCTTGCATTGTCATTTTGGCAAGAAAACTTAAAAGTTTCTGAAGTAATTTCTTTCAAAAATGGTCTCTTTTGAGCCGGCAGAAGCACTCAGTTTCTGAATTCATTTAGACCACTGCTAACTGTGAAATTTAAATAAATAGTGTCAAAATATTGGAGAATATTTTCAAAGTTTAAAAAAACCTCATGAATTCTCTCTTTTAGCAGATTTCCTTTCTCCTGTTGTTAACTGTCAAGATATTTACTCAATTTCCTACAAGCAATAATTACTTACAAGTAACACTAAAGTGATATATTTTAACAGTCAAGGAATTTGAATGATTCAGTTCACAAATCAATCTTCATTGTCATAAACAACCAGGAGGAATGCTTTAAAGTATGTATGCATATTAGTCCTAGTTGTCATAAAGACAAAATACATAAGGTATCAAAGCAATAGAAGTAGTTAAGAAGGCTCAAATAGCAAACAAGAGATCTGGAAAACCTTTCGTTATATCCCCAAATGCACTAAGCAGATTTACACAGTAATCAATTACTATTATTTTTATAACCTTTTGTAATCCAACTTTCTTTTTTTTTTTTTTTTTTTTTTGGCTGCGTTGGGTTTTCATTGCTGCGTGCAGGCTTTCTTTAGTTGTGGCAAGCTGGGGGCTACTCTTCGTTGTGGTGCGTGGGCTTTTCATTGCAGTGGCTTCTCTTGTTGCGGAGCACGGGCTCTAGGCACGTGGACTTCGGCAGTTGTGGCGCACGGGCTTAGTTGCTCTGTGGCATGTGGGATCTTCCCGGACCAGGGATCGAACCTGTGTCCCTGGCATTGGCAGGCAGATTCTTAACCACTGTGCCACTAGGGAAGTCCCAGTAATCCAACTTTTAAGCTGCCTTTTTTTAAAAAAAAAATTATTTATTTGGCTGCACCGGGTCTTAGTTGCGGCACACAGGATCTTCATTGCCGCATGTAGGATCTTTAGTTGCAGCATGTGGGATCTTTTAGTTGCATCATGTGAACTCTTAGCTGCAGCATGTGGGATATAGTTCTCTGACCAGGGATTGAACCCGGGTCCCCTGTATTGGGAACGTGGAGCCTTAGCCACTGGACCACCCATGGAAGTCCCTTAAGTTGTCTTTTAAAAAGTAATTATTGTACAAAAATAAAGACAAAAAGTATGTGTTATCTTTGATAAATACTTGGTATCAAATACTTGGCATCACATTATTATGTCTTTTACAATATTACTTTGAGTGTTATTCTTTTTAAATCAAAAAAAATTTTTTTAAGTGTCTTTCTCATGTAGGATGACTTTTTAGGAACGTCCAACAATTTCAACTCAGATATGAAGTATGATCTTGACTTCCCAGGTTACAGCATATAAATATGTGGAGTTTCTGCTATGAATCCTCAAACTCTACAAAATAGAAAGAAATAGACCCACCCTCAGGCCAATCTTAATCTTTGAGTGAACCTGAGCTGAGTCACTTCATACCAAGAGTGCACTCCAACAGTCACAACCCACAAATGATTTTCTATTTTAAATTTCTTGCACTCACACATTCATGTCACTGAGGCCCAACTTGCCATTGAAGTGTTTTCCAACATCACAGCCAAACCATACAGCCTAGAAATAGAGGAAAGAAGAAGAAAGAAGTCAACATAAGTTCTTCCTATTACACCAAAGAAGTTGGAAGAAGGGTTTTAACGCCTATGCAGAAGACAAAGAAACAATACCAACCTCTCCATCTTTGATGGAGGCAGCAACCATCTTTTTCAATAAGTCAATGGGCTGGTTGTTATATAGAGTTTTCCTCCCTCCAACCATGTTGCTTAAGTAGTCCACCGTGTAAAGTTTGCTGTACTTGTGGTGGGGCCGAGGGTCATTCACTAAACAAATCTATTGAGATCAAGAACATGTTGATTAGAGCATAAAACCAGGAGTGTCAAGCAAGATACAGACCTCTCCTTTAAGTTCATATATTTGTATCAAGCTTAGCGCCTCTGCCTACAAGAACAAGCATTACACATTGTTAAATGAGAAACAAAAGGTGGCAAGGTCATGTGAGAGAGGTCCCTGTATATTCTAATTAGTATAAGGGACATATTTGGGAGTTGCAACAACCTGTATTTCCTACTGGCAGGAATCACCCCAAAACTAATTCTGCAGAACTGTGTGCACTGAGTAAGGCAAGTTGGCAATTCACGAGTCCATCACTACAAAACCTCCGCTCTCAAGTTACCAGAAAGGCTCAACATCTGGCAGTACCACAACTGAGTTGGGACTCCAATCATAATAACAACGCCATGTGCTTTTAAGACAGTCAAGATGCCAAAGAAGAAGGCTCTAGTCATCTTGCTAGGCAGGTGGAGAAGCCCTGAAGTGAGCAGGAAAAACTAGGATGGGACACTGCTCCTTTCCGCAAGAGAGTCCCGAGAGGGGCCCACAGTAGAGTGATGCTCTGAACCCATGGTAAGAAACTCCCAATATACTTTTATTGTCTTCGCACCTGAGAATGACTCAGGGCCCAAATCAGGGGAGCTTATGAGAATTAAACTGACTGCTGGCTCATAGTCAGAAAAGTCTCTGATGAGGAGCACTGGGGATCCTAATATGATCAACTGAATTGGTACATAAAATGCCTCAGAGGAAGGAGGAAAGATTTTGTTTAGTGTCTAGTTTGACGACCATGCATGGTAACCCAGGAATCGTGTATTCTTTCTTGTAGTCAACAGGCATTTGAAAGTAAACAGCCAGGGCTTCCCTGGTGGCACAGTGGTTGGGAGTCCGCCTGCCGATGCTGCCGATGCAGGGGACACGGGTTCGTGCCCCGGTCCGGGGGGATCCCGCGTGCCGTGGAGCGGCTGGGCCCGTGGGCCATGGCCACTGGGCCTGCACGTCCGGAGCCTGTGCTCCATGGCAGGTGGGGGGCCGCGGCGGTGAGGGGCCCGCGTGCACGAAAAAAAAAGAAAAAAAAAGAGAAAGTAAACAGCCAGTGGCTGCCAGTGCCAGTCTCCAACCTTATCTTCCATATTGAAGAGTGGCTTGACATGTTCCTTGTAAAACTTCAAGGGTGTTATGGGGCCAATCTTCTGATAGTTTTTATCTTTGTCTCGATACTCCCAGGTAAACGTCTCTGGTGGATTACCCAAACAGATGCACACCACTCTGAATATCTGGAAAAAAGGAGGACAGATGAGTGATGGCTAGGGGGAAGCAGTATTTTTTACCTCTTCATTTTCTTCTAGCTTGGGAAACACAAGAAATCAGTGGCTAAATTCAAGCCAGAAATTTCACAGGAAATCTAATATTGCTCCAAAAATTGGAAGGTTGATGTCCAGGATTTGATATCAGCTAACTTCTGAGTTCTTAAATAAACACTGTGAACAATACAATTCTGAAATGTTAATATTTAGTGCTTAGTATTTGCCCTGCAAGTTAAACTTCCCTAGCCAAGAAGTCACTCACCACTGATACACAAGACCTGGGTTGCTGTTCTGCTGATTATATTTCAAGTGACAAACAATTACATACATTTTATAAATGGATTTCCTTCCTTTTATGTTTCTAGGTTTTGCTTTGATTGTGACAGGGGTCTCTACTCACAGAAAAGTCATTAACTTTTTGGTGGAGCTTAGATGACAATGTCTATTAAAATTATTATTAGAACAAGACTAAATTTAGTAGTAAGGTATGAGTTTTTGGGTTGTGAGATCTAAACATACTATCCAATGATGTCATAAAACCTTCAATTAGCATTATTACAATCCAAGGATATTTCAATATTTTATATTATTTTCATCTTATAGAAAGACAAAAATAGAAGTATAGAGACATTCCTTCCTCTTCTGTATCAAATTTGCTTTATCTTTTAAAAAATACACACTATGATCCGCTTCTTCTTTCTCCACCCCAGGCACCACCCTAATCCAATTTTATTACCTGTATTATTTGCTCCATACATTTGTATTGATATACTCCAATACAGTCAAAAGAAACGGATCCTGTATTTATTAAGTGTGACTATTTTGTGCTAGATACTATATATCTGCTAGGTTAACTTAATTCTCACAGAACTCTCTCAAGGCATAATTTCCCCTCCTTTTTCGTTTCTTCCCCCAAAAGAGATAGAAACTCAAAGAAACTAAGTAACCTACTTAAGATCACATAGCTAGTAACTGGCAGAACCATGGTCTAAACTGACGTCGCACACTGTCCCCCCCCCAAAAAAGTTTTGCTCCATTGGTACAGGTTTTAAAACAAAAAAGGGAACATTTATTGACTGTTTTCTGTGCTGTACTACAATCTTTAAATATCATATCTCTCAATCCTCTCAAAAAAAAAGGTAGGTATTATTCACATTTTACAGATAAGGAAACCAAGGCTCAGGGAAATAATTAGCTTGACTGAGGTCCTAAAGCCAATAAATCACAAAATTAGGATTTGAACCCAGGTCTGACCTCAGCACTATTTCTATAACACCATGAATTAAGCATTTGTCGTTTACTGTAACTTTCTCGGTTTCCTATAACCTGTCTCTTACAAAAGGTCATAAACTTCTCAAGGATAAGGACCAGGTCATGGATATTTTGTATCTCCTATAGCATCTAGCACTATATCTGACCTAGATATGATAACTGATGTGAACACTGTTCCACTCTCCACCACAGGATGAATAATTTCAGAAGTACCACCCTTTCTTCAAGTCACTTCCTTGCTGAAGATTCAATAATGCTTTCCTATAACAAATCTAAACCCCATGACCTGATCTATTTGTCTTCTTTTTTTTACTTCAGCATAACATACATTCAACAGTTATACAAAGTGCACTAATCTTACATACAAAACTCAGTTCAATTTTTTACATAGGTATACACCCATGTAACCACCATTCAAATCAATATACAGAATATTTCCAGGGTTCCAAAGGTTCCCTAGCTCCCTTCTAATCAATAACCACACCTTCCCCAAGGTAAGCATCATTCTGACTTATATAACCACTGATTAGTTTTGCCTGTTCTTTAATTTCATATAAATGGAATCACACAGCATATTCTCTGTTGTGTATGGCAACCTTTGTTGACATAATGCCTGTAAGATTCATTCATGGTGTTGTGGATATCACTAATTTGTCTTTATTGCTGTGTAAATATATTATAATTTATTCACTTGTGTTGGTGGACATTTGAGTTGTTTTCAGTGTAGGGTTATTTATAAAGCAGCTAAGAATATTTTTATCCAAACGGTTTTCCAGAGGCTTGAAGGAATTTCCATACTCTCCAGCAAAGGAAGAAAGTTCCAGTTCTAACAATACATTCTTGCCAAGCCTGGCACTGTATTTTTAATTTTAGCCATTTTGGTGGGTAAGTAATGGTATCCCCAATGTGGTTTTAGCTTGCATTTCTCTGATGAACATGGTTGGATTTTAAAGGCTCTCTGTAACTTCACCCAACCTTGTTTCCCATCATGAAGCCTGCTCACCCGTCAGGCCTGTCTATGTCTCTCCTTACTGTCCACTCAATGCACTCAGCTCGCTGTCACCTTCATAACTTTACTGTCTCTTCTGTTCCTCAAAACCCAATCCTACTCCCATGCTATAAACTCAGTGCAGGGAATTCCCTGGCGGTTCAGTGGTTAAGACTCCACACTTTCACTGCCGAGGGCCCGAGTTCAATCCCTGGTCAGAGGACAAGACTCCGCAAGCCATGTGGCACAGCCAAAAAAAAAAAAAAAAAAAAAAAAAAAGCTCAGTGCAGGATGACCCTTTTCCAGAAAGTTTTCACTAATTAAATTTTTGTCAGAAGTATTCAGAGAAGGGAGAAATTAGTGTGAGCTAGAAAAATTAACATTTGATTCCATAATGTCATTTGTGTTTCTCTGTCTCCCCTGCTAGACTTAATCTACCAGGGACAGAAACTAGACCTTAGACGTATCCCCACATTAAAAACAGTTTTCTTAAATTGAAAGTTCTTCTCCAGTGACTGGTGTAAAACTTAAATTTAGTTCAAACTGGGCAGACCCTAAAAGCAGAACAAAAGGGAAGGCTTAGAGAATAAAACAAAGCTATAGCCTGTAAGAAATAAACCTTTCCTTCCCCTCCTCTCCTTGGACCCCAACTCTGGAGAACTCTGCTGTCCTTAACCTGACAGATCCCACCCTCTTCCCTCACTTTACCCTCCACTCCCTTCAGAAATGTCGGCTCCTGCCTCTGCTCTAGAAAGAATCACCAGAGAATGATCTATGATGGCCTGATTTCTTAATATGCCCAACCCCACCACTTTCAGCCAGAAAGACCACTTAAGGAGCTTAGTTTTTGATACTCCTTAGCTGTACATTAGTAGTTGTTTTGAGCAGCCAGGACTTCTCCAGACTGACCTTTAGGTAAATTCAGTAGGTACCCCAGTCCCTATCTGGCTTTAGGGAACACATGTCCAAGATCCCCCAATTCTAAATCGGTATCCATATGTCATCATCAGCCACTGAAATTGTATTTATTTCTCTTCATCATCTCCAGTGCATTCATTCTAGGCCTCAAAAAGCCTTGGGACAGACTGGAACCTGATACCAAGGCTCAAACTTATTCTCTGAACCAAAGCTAGAAAACTAAACATAGGCCTGCCTATGACATTAGGCCTATAATTAAGGGTAAAAAGACTCTTAATTCATGTGTTATTTTGGAAGACAGAGCCTGACTCTACCATCTTAACAGAAACAGATTAACCTACAGATGAAGTTATGTTTGCCTTTCATTTTATGTTTTGTTTCCCAAGAGAGAATCTTCCTTTACTAGGATTTACTTTGTGTTTTATGAGCCTAAACAGCTGCTCCTTAAACCACCTCTTTTTTTTTTTTTTGCGGTACGTGGGCCTCTCACCGCTGTGGCCTCTCCCATTGCGGAGCACAGGCTCCGGACGCGCAGGCTCAGCGGCCATGGCTCACGAGCCCAGCCGCTCCGCGGCATGTGGGATCTTCCCGGACCGGGGCACGAACCCATGTCCCCTGCATCGGCAGGCGGACTCTCAACCACTGCACCACCAGGGAAGCCCCACCTCTCTTTTAATGTTGCATCATTCTCAGGTTGGTTTCTAGTACAGAAAAGCAGCAGCAGGTCATCACATTAGCAACTGTAATTGAGCTAATCTAGCCATGGATTAATGAGCTCTGTTTGGGATTCATAAGGACCAGAGAGTCATTTTGTATTTGCTCAGCACCAAGGCCACAAATGGCACCTTTCATCATGAGGACGCTGCCACTGGTAACTAAAGACAATGACAATGAAAGTATATAATCAGAACATGTTTAAATAAGGAAGGTTTTAAAGACTTAAATGGTGTGTATTTTCAACTAGTAAACGTTGTCACATGTGTATGAACATTTTATATGGGGTCATCTTGATTAATTCTCAGTCATCCAAGGGTGGTTTATCCAGTTCAGTTAGGCTCTGGCCAAAAAAAGGAGGCTAGGGCTAGGCCTAATGAAGATTTAAGACAACTAAGTGAATTTCTGTTTACTTTTAAACACATTCTAAATACAAATGAGTGTTTGACACTACAATTTACATATACCTCATTATGCATTTGACTCCCTATCTAAAGTAAAAAGTGTTAAATCATTCCTTCCTTCTCCCCAAAAATGCATTAAAGGAAACCTGCATTTTAGTTATCTAAATGAATTCTATGATTAATCTTTTTGGAATACAAATACTTATGCCCTACTGCATATGATTTATAAATCTGAATTTTTATCAGAGGTACACATAAGGCATGAGTGAGGATAAGGGTGATATCTCTTTCTCTTGGATTTTAGTAAAACTGTAATTTGAGACATGTTTCTTTGTTTACCATGACTATAATTATCCAAAGCCATTCAGATTCAAGTCAGTTTATAACACTTTGGAAGGAATATTTGGCTCCCAGTCAACTAACAATAGTTAAACAAGCTCTAATTTTTTAAAACTCTCCAAAGTATAGTCTCCAGGGTCCCTGATACTACATTTCTTGATAAGAGACTCTGCTGTTCTGAAATAATATTCCCGGTTCCCAAAGTATAAAGCTGGCACTGAGTTTTGGATATCTGAGTCTGCTCTCTGGTGGGCAACTTGGGAGTGTCACCTGCTTCTCACAAGATGCACTTGGTATTCAGGACAAAAATAGATGCTGGACACTGAACACAAGTCATTATGCAGAACTGAATACTGGTGAATAATAAAACCAGGAAAGGGAATGGAAAAAAGAAAAAGGACACAGAAAGCATGAAATACAGGACATAGGGAAAGAATGTGTGGGCCCCAATTTAAAGACAAATGATGTGGGATGGATTCAATTCCTATACCCATGGCTAAACTGGGAGACAGACATCAAGTGAGAGGAGGAAGGCAGGATGCAATAGTTGAGAGTCAGTCATGAATACTTAGAAGTGTGAGAGTTGAAAGCCAGCTACAGGCAGACGCAGAATGGAGGAAACCATAATAATTAGAAATGTTAGAATGGGAAGGTAGTGCAATGGTAACAACCAAGCTACTTGTAATGGAGCAAAATTGGTAAAGCTAAAAGATTTCAGTGCTTGGAACCACTGCAGAAGTGACAGAATATTAGAATCTTCATTTGTATTTACAATACTGTATTGCCTAGGAAAGTCTAAAGCACTGTAGAAATATTACTTACTTCTATTGTTATAAAAACGCAAAGCTACAGTGCCATTAAGAAATCACCTACTCTGACTTTTTAGTTTCACTGATGGAGAATTAGGCTCATAGGTAAAATGACCTATTGATCACAGAGTTGAATGACCGCAAGGACACAAAAGTGGTCAAAGAATATAGCTGAACTTTGAAGAAAGTTCAGTGCTAAGGGTAAATGAACCAGTTACAAGAGGGAAGGAGCAGAGACCTTAGTGACTGCTGATAATGCACAGAAAGGAGAGAGAAGACAGCTCTCTACTGCTTTCTGGTGGGGAATGAAAGAAAGGCAAGGATCTGTTTTAAAAACAAAAATCTTGGGGCCTCCCTGGTGGCGCAGTGGTTGAGAGTCCGCCTGCCGATGCAGGGGATACGGGTTCGTGCCCCGGTCTGGGAGGATCCCATATGCCGCGGAGCGGCTGGGCCCGTGAGCCATGGCCGCTGGGCCTGCGCGTCCGGAGCCTGTGCTCCGCAACGGGAGAGGCCACAACAGTGAGAGGCCCGCATACCGCAAAAAAGAAAAAAAAAAAAAAAATCTTACCTGTGCCTGCAGAAGCAGGCAGAGAAGGAGATACTTTCTGGGGGCACCAAATATATTTTCAGGCAGGGAAAGACATAAGAAGGTACACTTAAAGGGTATGTGCCCTTCTGTGATGTTAAGAGAAATGAGGTCATACAGATGATAACTAAGAATCAAATGATCATCTTGAGACTACTTCTAGAGTGGTGGTTGAATCAAAGAAATAGTTAGAAATTCAGACTCTCCAGTCCCACCCAGACCTACTGAATCAATCTGCACTTTAGCAAGATCCTCAGGGGATTCAACTGTACATTAAAGTTTGAAAGCACTACTTCAGAGCACATTTATTCTTTCCCTCCTCCAAAACCTTGCTTCTTCAATTACTGCTTCTCTCACTCGCATCTGCTATCCCTTACCACACACAGGTTTCCTCATCACTGCCGAAAAGCCCTCTTTCCTACCTGTAACCCCTCCCACTTCAGACACTATACATCACGCCAATTCTTCCCTCTTCCTTGTCCTCCACATCAGCAAGTCCTGACAGCTTCACTTCCAAGATACACCCCCAAATGTATTCACTTCTCTTAATCCTCACTCTCATCAATCTGGTCGGAACCACTAGGATATCTCATCTACACAACCACAAGAGCCTCCTAACTGGTCTCCCTACTTCCTCTCCCACTGTTTTACCATCCATTCTCAAAACAGCCAGAGTGGCATATTTTTAAAACAAAAATTAAACCATGTCACTCCTCAGCTTAAATTCCCCAGTGCCTAGCTCACTTAGAATAAAATGCAATATCCTTACCATGGCTCACAGGTGCTATATTAGCCGGTTCTCATTTCCTCTGAGATCTATTCCAGCCATTCCCACTCTCTTTCCAAGCTCGAGTCACACTGCCTTCTTTCTGTTCCTCAAAAATACCAAGCTTGGGCCTCCCTGGTGGCGCAAGTGGTTAAGAGTCCGCCTGCCGATGCAGGGGATACGGGTTCGTGCCCCGGTCTGGGAGGATCCCATATGCCGCGGAGCGGCTGGGCCCGTGAGCCATGGCCGCTGGGCCTGCGCATCCGGAGCCTGTGCTCCGCAACGGGAGAGGCCACAACAGTGAGAGGCCCACATACCGCAAAAAGGAAAACAAAACAAAACAAAACAAAACAAAAAAAAAAAATACCAAGCTTCCTCCCGTCTTAGGGCTTTTGCACCCACTGTCTCCTCAGCCTGCTATGCTCTATGTCCAGATCTCTGAATGGATGGATTCTTCCTGCTATTTATATCTCAGCTCATATTTGACCTCAGAAAGGCCTTTTTATTTTTTTGGCTGTGCCATGGCTTGCAGGATCTTAGTTCCCTGACCAGAGATTGAACCCCAGGGCCACAGCTGTAAAAGCCAAGCCCTAACACTGGACTGCCAGGGAACTCCCTGGAAAGGCCTTTCTTAACCACCCTATCAATCACTGCATTCTATGTTCTTCAGAGTACATATCACATCAGATTGTTTATTTACTTGTGTATCATCTGTCTCCCTCCACTAGTATGTAAAATCCATGTGAGCAGGGACCAGGTCTGTTTCAGTCATCACTGTACCCACAGTGCTTAGAACATGCTTAATATTTAGTAGGTACTCAATAAATACTTATGGAATAAATGCGTATCAACTTCTCTCCTCTGCACTGCCCAGCTTCTTGAAACTCCCCGCCTCTCCGTGCCATGGTCTGACTCCTCTCCACCTAGCTCCTTCCCTTCTCCATTCCACACACCCTTACTCAGGAATCAGCAGCCTTTCCTCAGTCCTCAGAGTCTCTGGCCTGTCTGCAGCATCTGACACTGATGACCAGCACCTACATCACACAGCTCTGGCACTCACTTTTATAGAAATGGAAGTTTTAGGGAAACAGATTACTTTCCAGAATTCTTTACTCAGACCTATTCTATCCTTCCATTCTCCCTCAGGAATTTCAATAATTCGCAAGGTTTCAGCCACCTGTACTAGCATCATTATCACTTTTCTAGATCTAGATGATCTAGAATGATTTCCATATGCTTGAAACCCATTTCCAACTGGACAGTGCCTTGGGACTAGGCACTCTGAAGTCAATATTTCTCCTCTTCACGGTGGCCTCTGAAAAGAGCTTCTCTTACTGACGTGTGTGACCCACAGCAGCATTCTCCCAGTTGCCAGGCTTAAAACCTTAAAGTTATTCGTAATGATGAATCCTTGGCAGATAAGTTGCCAAGTGCTATGGATTTTTCCTCTGAGATCTCTCACATTTCTCTCATTTCCATTTCTATCCTCACTATTCTTGTTCAGGCCAAATTAGTACCACCTGGACTGCTGCAGCTTCTAACTGGTTTTCCTACCTCTCTTCCTTCCAGTTTCACAATTTAACTAAATCTCCTGAAGTGCAGCTTTACTTCAAAAGGGAAATGCAATTTGTGAATATAATCTATTTCCTTTAAGAACCTCAAGGGAAAGGTTAGTCCCCTATTCAGTGTCAGAAATGTCCTCTATGACTATCAGAATAATAATTCCTTTCCTCTTCCAGAATCCAAAAGAGAAGACCATATTAGAAAATGTTACATCTTAGCAGCAGTGGCTCTTAAACCAGAATCACCTGAGAAGCTTTTAATGGTGTAGATGCCACAATTCGACAAATGCCAAAACAAAATTCACCAGGAAAACAAGAGAACAATGAGATGGGGCTAACTCTACAAACACTAAAACACTATAAATAGCTTCAGTAACTAAAATACAGAATTACTGGCAGATGAATAAACACACTAAACGAACAGAATTGCATGCCTGGAGACTTCAGAAATGATAGATGGCATCTCAAATTAAGGGGTAGGGAGAGGATGGACTATTTGAAAAGATGTGGGTCAACTGGGTAGCCTTGAGAGGAAAACAGATCCATATCTCATACCCTATGCCAGGATAAATTCTAAATGGATCAGAGATTCAAACACAAAAATCAAAACTCTATAGGTACTAGAAGAAAAATGGAAGAATTCTTTTATAATTTGAGAAAAGCTTTTCTAATTAAAAACCATAAAAAACTTCAAATTTGACTATATATAAGTAAAAAATTCTGCATAGCAAAAAAAAGCATATCACAGATAAGCAACAAACTAAGAAAAAAATTTTGCATCTCATATCACAATGGGCTAATTTCTGTAACATTTAAGGAATACCTAGAAACTGATAAAAGACCAAGAAAAAAAACAAGTAAAGGATAAGAATATACAGTTCACAGAAAAGATGCTCAGCCCCACTCAAAGTAAGAAAATATAAATTAAAACTACAATGAGATAGTTTATCTATCAGACTGTTTACCTGTCAACTGTGTACCTTATCAGATCGGTAAGGATCCGATTGTTTGATAAATGCACTGCCTTGATAAATCTAAAGGGAAACAGGTTCTGTCAGATATTGCTGATGAGAGCGTAAATTGATAGACCCTCCAAAGAGGTTAATTTGGCATTATATATCAAAATTACAAATGCATATTCTCCCTGACTCAAAAATTCTATTTCTATTATGTTTTTTAAAAAAGAAATCTCTGGAAGGATGACTAACAGCTAAAACTAATAACAAAAACTAATAAAACTAATTTGGGGGTACATGGTAATTGGAAGGATGGAGAATAGGGTGAGAAGACTTCTCACTGTATATCTTCTTCTATTTTTGATATTTATGCTAAGTGAAATGTCAGACAGAAAAATACTGTATGATATCACTTACATGTGGAATCTAAAAGATACAACAAACTAGTGAATATAACAAAAAAGAAACAGACTCACAGATACAGAGAACAAACAAGTGGTTACCAGTGTGTGGGGGGGAGTGGGAGGTACAAACTAATGGGTGTAAGACAAGCTCAAGGATGCATTGTACAACATGGGGTATATAGCCAATATCTTGTAATAACTGTAAATGGAAAGAAACCTTTAAAAATTGTATTAAAAGAAACTATAGGCTTTAGAGAAAGACAAAGAAAATGAAAAAAACAAGTTATAAAACAGTGTATAGGATCCCTTTTTAAAGCTATTCTCATATGATCTTAAATGAAAAAAATATGGAAGAAAATGCACCAGAGTGTTAGCAGTGCTAACCTTTGGCTCACAAGGACTTTCTATGTCATCCTTCCTTGTGTTAGTATGTAATTTCTTATATTTATAAAGTTTAAAAGTACAAGCATTATCCATGCTCCTGGTATAACACTCAAAAGTCTCTAATGTGCAACACGGTAGAATGATTAGCAAATGTAATTCAAATATGTTGTATGTTTCAAACTAAGAAGTTAATTGTTCAGTTGAAAAAATAAAATAAATGGGTATACCTCCGAAAGAAAGATAACTAGGCCCTAATCTCAAAGAAAATGACCTTGACCTTAGGTCTGAAGCAAGCCTAAGCCCATATATTATTTTTGTTTGTTTGTTTGTTTTTGTGGTACGCAGGCCTCTCACTGTTGTGGCCTCTCCCATTGCGGAGCACAGGCTCCAGACACTCAGGCTCAGCGGCCATGGCTCACGGGCCCAGCCACTCCACGGGCCCAGCAGCATGTGGGATCTTCCTGGACCGGGGCACGAACCCGCGTCCCCTGCATCGGCAGGTGGACTCTCAACCACTGCACCACCAGGGAAGCCCCCATATATTGCTTTTAAAAGCTGAGAGCCACTGCTATAGAATTTCCTGAGTAAATCATAATGACTCCCTGTCTCTTCCTATGGCACTGATAAATATTGTTTCTGGTCTTTGTTCTATGTTTTGTTTTTTAACAGACAGAGTTTTGGTAGAGAATACACTTAATAATCCTAAGGGAATCTGGAGACTAAAAGAGAGTAGACACACTAAGAAAACACTACAACAGAAGTGACTACACGGTTCCAGATCTGCCTTGTCTGTCATCACAACAAACAACCTGCCTTTCTCTTCTCTTAGAAAGAATGCCTTTAGCATAAATACATTACATTCAAAGCTATCTGAGCTTCATGGCTGTTAAGTCATCATTTTGATGTGCCTACAAGACTAGGCAAAACATACGTACTAATTTGTGGCTTTAAAACCACAGCTAGGGCTTCCCTGGTGGCGCAGTGGTTGAGAGTCTGCCTGCCGATGCAGGGGACACGGGTTCATGCCCCGGTCCGGGAAGATCCCACATGCCGCGGAGCGGCTGGGCCCGTGAGCCATGGCCGCTGAGCCTGCGCGTCTGGAGCCTGTGCTCCGCAACGGGAGAGGCCACAACAGTGAGAGGCCCGCATACCGCAAAAAAGAAAAATAAAATAAAATAAAATAGAACCACAGCTAGACTCTTCATTACATAAGAGTCAGGTTAAATAAAGAGTTATCTAGGGGATTGTAAAAATCTAAAGACCTATACCACACAGAATTCTACAGTCAACAGTTTACCTAGAATCATTAAGTAAACAACCCTATTTATAAAACATCCATACTCAGGACTTGGTAAGGTGGTGTTGTACTATTTTTCCAAGGTTAGGAACAGGAGAGAAAAGATATGTGAAATATACCTGCCCTAATTTGTTTTTGTTTTTTCTTTTGGCCGCACCACACCACACGTGGGATCCTAGTTCCCCAACAAGGGATCGAACCTGCGCCCCCTGCACTAGAAGCGCAGAGTCTTAACCACTGGACCGCCAGGGAAGTGAACCTGCCCTAATTCTTATCAGCTAATCCCAGAGTCAGAACATGGATTTTAGACATATCATTTAAAAGATCATTAAAGCAAACATCTTAAGCCAACAGAATGCTTGTGATTTGCAATAAGTGTTATCTGAGCTGGTTTCCATAACTCTTTATAGAAACTTCATCCTTACTACATCCCACCATCTTACTATAATCATAAAGAAAGGCAAATTATGCAGGAGATATGGCCTCAACAGGAGAGATCATTCCAAGGAGAAAGAGAAAAAACTAACATTTATTGGACCACTGCTATGTACCAGGCACTACGCCTTACACTCTTATACTTAATTCCTTATTTGATCCCCACAAAAATCCAATGAGAAATATATTTTAAACCCCAAACGGAATTTCAGACAGGTTAAGTATTTTATCCAAAATCACAGAGCTGTTAAGTGATAGAGCCGGAACTGAAACCCATGTCCTACTCCAAAACCTATTTTCTTCTACTACAGTCAGATACCTCTCTTAACAAAGAACACTTAAGGAGTAAAGAAAGAGGTAAATATGAGATAATTTAAATGTATCTAGCAAAATGAAACCTCTGTATTCATCCACTGAATAATATTTAAGAAATGAATATTGTATCAAGCTAGATGTGTTGCACTTGAACAAACTGAGACTTCAGAGCTTCAGGAACCTGTCTCAGGTCACATGGCTGTTAAATGAGATTAGATAGCCTGACTCCAGAGACCATGCTCTCGACTACACTATGCTGCCTCTCTAAAATTCAAAGGAAAACACGAGTGAAGCATTAATGTTGTGCGCTGCAGTGAAAAAATTTAGGCCATCTTAACTCCATACAAACAGTCTTGAAAGTACTGTTAGTTGAGTGATTCCTAGTAATGGGCCCACTAGATGAAAAAGGGAAATGTTTGTACTTTTCTCAAAGTGATTTCACAGTTTTATACATATTCATCTGGATTATGAATAGTATTTAATAATAAAGATTTTTAACTGCCTTGATAATATTACTGCCTTATATTTGTTTAATGCTTTTTAAGTTTTCCAAAATGTTTTCACATACATTATTTTAACTGTTATAACCATCGATAGCTTCTCATCTTTATTCCTATAGAATAAAACCAAAAGATCTGGCATCTACCTAAGATCCCTCACAGCTCTGCCTTTCTACCTTAATTTACTACCAAACACACTCACAAAATGTTACGTTTCAGCTACCGTGTTCTCTGAAGATTCCACCTTTGTTCATGCTACTGTACATGCAATTCCTGTTGTCTGGAATGGTTTTCCCAGTTACCCATCTGGTACATCTTTACTGCTCTTTCAAGAGCTGGTTCCAATATCTTCCCCATGAAACCTTCAGTTCACTGAATTAGTCACTCCCTCCTTTATGACCACCAAATTCTTTATAACACATCTCTAGCATAGGATTTAATTATTCATGTGTTTCTTTTACCAAGAGATTGAGCTCCTTGAAAGTAGAGACCATGTCTTTCTCATCTTCGTATTCCCAGTGGCAAACTCATAGCACGTATTCAATATTTATGAAATGAATAAGAGTGAATTATGGAATAATAAATTGGGAAATAGAAGATATGAGTACAAGTCCCATACTAAACTGCAAAGTTTATACTTCAGCCTTTTCAGCTTTAAAATAAGTAATTTTCTTCCTTTTATTTTTTAAAGATTCTACACTTTATTTTTTATTTATTTATTTTTGGTTGCATTGGGTCTTCGTTGCTGCACGCGAGCTTTCTCTAGTTGGGGCGAGCGGTGGCTACTCTCTGTTGCGGTGCATGGGCTTCTCATCGCAGTGGCTTCTCTTGTTGTGGAGCATGGGCTCTAGGCATGCAGGCTTCAGTAGTTGTGGCACGCAGGCTCAGTAGTTGTGGCTCGCAGGCTCTAGAGCACAGGCTCAGTAGTTGTGGCACACAGGCTTAGTTGCTCTGCGGCATGTGGGATCTTCCCAGACTAGGGCTCAAACCCGTGTCCCCTGCATTGGCAGGCAGATTCTTAACCAGTGTGCCACCAGGGGAGCCCTTGTTTTTTTTTTTTTTTTAATATTTATTTATTTATTTATTTTGGCTGCACCAGGTCTTAGTGGTGGCATGCAGAATATCTAGTTGTGGCATGCGGACTACTTAGTTGTGGCATGCATCTGGGATCTAGTTCCCTGACCAGGGCTTGAACCCAGGTCCCCCACATTGGGAGCTCAGGACTGGACCACCAGGGAAGTCCCTAAAATAAGTAATTTTCAATTCAATTCAACATTACCTACAATGACCACGCTTCCCAATCAATGTAACAGATAGGCATATTCTGAGAGTTCTTTAGAAGGGACACAAAAAATCCAAATAATTGTTATTACCTCCTCCATCATGGCATCCTGTGTGGCTGAGATTTCTCCTTTGGTTGCGCCGCTGTGTACCAGGTTCCTTAGTCGTATACAGAATTCTCTCATCTATGATAGAAACTTACTCAGTTACCCATATTCAACTACAAATGAGCCTAATAGACCAGTGCTAGCTCTATTTTGAAGTATAACTCAGCCAAGACCCCAGGCAAAGTTCATAAAAGCAAATCCATCTTTCCCCAACCAGTCCACTTAAACACAGAGCTAAAAACACTCTCCATAAGGAGAAAAGACAGGAATCATTCCCCAACAATACTAGATGGAACTGCTCCTGCTCTGCAACTGATGGTACCCTCTGTGATACATGTCTGGGGATGGGGAAAACATGTAATTCCATAATGCCATCACCCTCAGAAAAAGCAAGAGACAAGCTGATTATGCCACTAAGTCACTCTAATAGATTTTAATTTACAATTTTACTGGTTGTCCATTTCTTCTCTGTAAAATCATTATGACCATGGCTATGCCAACCCCCAATATACTTTTCATTTTTGTTGTTTTCAATTTTGAGAGATGCCAAAGATAAAGGTGAGTCATAAACCTAACCACTGTGCTAAAGAGAATCTTGCTCCCACCTGAAATGGAATCCAATGCTATACTATTAATGACCTTTTAGCCTGTGGATAATATTCCCCAGTTTCCTGGGTGGAAAATAACCTACTTCTAATATTGAGGAAACACATTTACAGTTTATTTTAAAATGCAGTCTTTCTCCCAGGAATGACAAATCCAATTTTAGCCTCATAGATCAAGACAGCAGATTCTGGCAACTCCCAGTTCTTAAAAAAGATGTCTGGCTGGCAGAGCAGCATCCCTGTAGGATTCACAATCCTCCTTGGGAAAATGGGTTATGTAGAGAAGAGAGAATGATTCATTAAGACAACTGAGGCAATAAAAAGCAGTTCAGTGACTACATCAAATGTTAAGTGAATGGATAAACTACACTGATATAGTTTGGGGAAGCCGCAGAACTCTGCATACTCTCTGAGGAAGTCTTCCAAAGAGTTCTTTTTGGTTTTACTAGAACATAAAGCTGCCCCAGTCCACCTCCACTAGAACCAAGTTAGCATGCTTGTGGCTGAGAATGGGGCTTTCTTTCCTCAGTACCCATAAGAAAATATTAAAATCAATAGAAATAAAAGTGGGAGATTTTTAAAGAGAAGGAAAAAAACCACCCTAATCTCAATTATTTTTAAAGTTAATATGAGGCTACATTGCCTTGGATAGACACTGAGTAGCTATCTTGTACACAGACTGTGTATACTGAAATGCCCAGGAATGTCCCTGGAAAATCAGTTAGGAGTTTTAAGGTAAGTATACTACATGCAATCCCACCCTGCTCCATATGCTGTACCTTGTGATTCAGAATATCATTCATCCTTCTGGTTGCCTCTGTTGTATAAGATTCAGGGAAGCACTTCTTAGGGATAACACCGTATTTTTCTAAAAGAAAACAAATTTTAACGTTCAATAAAGTAAACGTATACTCCAGTGTCAGGAACCCTGGCAAAAATAGCTATTGCTTTTAAAAACAGGCCATATTGGGCTTCCCTGGTGGCGCAGTGGTTGAGAGTCTGCCTGCCGATGCAGGGGACACACGTTCGTGCCCCGGTCCAGGAAGATCCCACATGCCGCGGAGCGGCTGGGCCCGTGAGCCATGGCTGCTGGGCCTGCGTGTCCAGAGCCTGTGCTCCGCAACGGGAGAGGCCACAACAGTGAGAGGTCCGCATATCGCAAAAAAAAAAAAAAAAAAAAAAAAAGGCCATATTTTGCTAGTCTAACTCAGAAAACTTAATGACCTTACAATATTATTAAACAGGTCATTTAATCTGCCTATTTATCCATCTATCTTGAATTAATTCTGTTCTTTTTAATCTAACACACTTTGTAAAGTATTCAGCATGATGAAGTTTCTCCAAAAGACAATTTTTTGAATGAGGACATTTTCAAACAGTTGCAGTTTCAACGCGTTTCTTGATTACATCAATGGATAAGAGATAAACTTTTTCATAGAAAGTTAGTTCTACTTAATACAACCTTTTCTTCTCTAACTCAACCTTCACAGTACCTATCTCCTTACCTCTAATTTAAGAAAGGTACTTAATAGGTAAGAGTGTGAGATAAAGGTTCTTAAAGCTAACTGTATACCCCTCTGGGGACCAATTCTACTCTGTACTTAACCACCAAAGAAATGACCTGTGCCTAACTACAGAGCCTTGCTTGATCATGCTGCGTTTCTGTTTCATTAGAGAAAGGCTCTTACCAACAATATTGACAAGCATATCCCATTGTCCTCCATCATTTGCAGGATTCGTAAGCAAATACTGCACCAGCCTACCATCCTCAGGCTCCTTTTTCTGGGCTGTGTCCACAAAAGCATTTAAGAAGAAATAACAGCGTTCAACCTAGAGTAAGAGAAGTTAAATAAAATTAAAGGAGAAGAAAGCTAATATCTTTATTGGCATTATCAACAGAATATGAGTCCTGGAACTACTGTAGACCCAACAGAGTAGGTATTTTTAAACTAAAGTTGGTAATTACATAGCAGTATCTCTGGGGCTTCCCTGGGGGTCCAGTGGTTGACTCTTCACTTCCACTGCAGGGAGCATGGGTTCGATCCCTGGTCGGGAAACTAAGATCCCACATGTCACGTGGTGTGTGTGGTGGGGGAAAGCAGTATCTGGTTTCATGAGAATGTCTGAAGTGTTTTCCTTTATCTGTGTGTACACATTGTAATAGTTTATCCAAAACAAGGCACTGCTTTATTCTGAAACAGAAAAATCTGATATTTAGAGTCTTCAATCAATAAAGATCTAATGGATACATATAACATACACTTTAAAGATAAAAAACTGGAATAAAATTATTTACTGTTTTTCAGACAAGTATTACCTGGAGAAAGGGAATTAGGTCCTAGAAATACAAATAATCTACATAAAGATGCTAAAAGGGGAAATCACTGAAAACAAAATAAAAAATTTTAAATAAGAAAGAAACAAGGAAGTAGTAAGGTGAGTCATCAGACTTATTATTTCATTGCAAAAAGTAGCCACCTAACAACCAAAAGTAGTTCTGCCTTTGAAAAGAGTCAACTTTTGATACTTTGGAAATCAGAATAAATGCTGTCCCATCTATAATGGAAGGCAGACTACAACTAGAAAAGCAAGAAATGAAGAGATAGTCCCTACCAAGGTTGACATTGAAACAAAAAGAATATTTCAAGATCAGTCCCATACCTTGTCCCAGAAAAAGAGGTAAGACTGACTAAATTCAAATTCTTCAATATTTAATTTTCTCATGAATGGAAGTCTCATAACATTCAGACAAGAAAAGATCCAGCATCGCCCTGAAAAAAGAAAGCAAATCAAGAAAGTATGATGAATGTTCACATAGATTACATTGTTCCAACTGTATTTCCCAATACTGAATCTATGACAAGATCTTGGACAGTTTAAGACCAAATCAGAAAGAGCAGAAAGATACAAACACAAAAACAAGAAAGGTAGTACTTACTATTTGCAATATATATGCAAAGGTTTATATCCTTAACATATAAAAAAAATCTCTTTACGTATCACATAAAGAATCAATTACAAATCACCTAAGAAAATTACATTAGAAAAAGAAATACTGGTAGAGAAACATGAGCAAAGATCATGAACAGCTAATTTAATAGTCAAAAAAGATACAAATAGCCAAGAAACATTTTTTTAAAGTTCATCATAAGACATCTGTTAAATGGAGAAACATTATTTTTCAATTAATAATGCCCAATATTGGCAAGGACCTGGGGAAACAGCATTATTATATACCCTGGATAGGAATCTAAACAGGTAAAAAATATCTGAAGGCAATCTGGCAATATGTGGCAAAACCTTTAAAAAGTCTCCACCCTTTAATGTGGAATATATAGTATATGCTTCAATATAAGATGACTCTAACATAAGTCAATCCCCATGCCCCAACGAGAATTTTTCTTTAAGTTATTTAGTTAACTGGATTATATAAACACTTAAAAATATAGATGAAATAGTAACTGTCTGCCTATAATATTTAATTCAGTAGTTTTAATATTTAGATATTTAAAATCATATTAATATAATAAATTGATGTAGAAGCATTGTTTTTTCCACTTTGACATGTCATTTTCACACTGATCCACACTTTTCACGTGCATCTTGGCATCAGTGCCTTTACCATTATTAGATCACTCTTTCAAACAGAACACATCATCCTTCTTCCATCTACTATATTTGAGTCACAGCAATGCTTTGAATCCATGCATAATGCTGTCCCTAAAAAATGTTATGCCACCACCATATAATCATATTCGTCATTTGTCCTGTAAGTGGATAATCACAAACTCCACAATGTCACCATCTTCTGTACTTCTGTACTTCATCTTAAGTGATCTTTAGAGGTCTATTTACAAGGATATCCAACATTTCCACGTGAGGTCATGTCCTAGAAAAATATTGCATTCAAATTGTCTGCTTTTTAAAAAAAACTGATTCAATCAAATGACCTCCATAAGCATCCCAAACTAGCATGGATCAAGGTCATTTCAGAGTAATTAATGTCTTTCCCAAAATGTACTTTACTTCAAATTAAATTAACTGAGAATGCTCATGATCAAAGTCTTTGTAAAACCTCACACATAGGGTAACTCTTTTCTAAGGAAGATTCAGAGGGGAAAAACCTTGACTTTTATCTGGGCATAACTTTTTTACTAATATGAAAATACGTTCACAATATATTGGTAAGTGAAAAAGGTAGGTAGGTTACCTAACAATATGTAAGGTATCACCCATATTAAACACACACACACAGTATAAAGACCTGACAGAATACTTACTCATCGGTATTTTGCAAATATTCTACATTGAACAACAGTAATCTTACAAGAAGAAAAAATAATTAAAAATAAGTAACTACACACAGTGTTTTTCAAAAGTCACTAATGGGGCTTCCCTGGTGGCACAGTGGTTAAGAATCCACCTGCCAATGCAGGGGACACGAATTCGAGCCCTGGTCCAGGAAGATTCCACATGCTGCGGACCAACTAAGCCCGTGCACAACTACTGAGCCTGCGCTCTAGAGCCCGCGAGCCACAACTACTGAGCCCAAGTACGACTACTGAAGCCTGTATGCATAGAGCCCGTGCTCCACAACAAGAGAAGCCACTGCAATGAGAAGCCTGCACACCGCAATGAAGAGTAGCCCCCATTCACCCCAACTAGAGAACAGCCCGCGCACAGCAATGAAGACCCAACGCAGCCAAAAATAAATAAAATAAATAAAAAAAATTTTAAAAAGTCACTAATGACTTAGTATAGCTCATCTTTACCTTGGTTTTACCTGTATGCCACCTCTCTCATAAGCACACTATTATTTCCTAGTGAGGAAATCTGGATGAACTGTTAATGTGAAAACTGCAGGGAAATAACCTACATAGCTCATGTGCTATTTGTACCTCTTGCAAATAAAACTGACACTACAGGATATATAAGACGTGATCTGTTCTAGATGAACATTTCCAGGCTTTTCCCTAAAAGGGCACTGCAATCTAAACCATGTAGGACCACTAATAACATTACTAACTGGATCTAACTGGATAATTTGTAGCCTGACAGGCCACACCACCCCAAGCACTTTCTACTGTGGCAAAACATTAATTACTGCAAGATCATAATTTTTTTCTTAAAATTTAAAAATGAACTTTACTGAGGTATAATTTACATACAATAAAATACATCCATGTTATAAATGTACACTTTGAGTTCTGACTGGCTTTAAGCAAGCACTGATCTGCTTTCTGCCAAAATAAATAGACTGGAAGTAGTTTTAAAATGGATAGACTTTAAAAAGTCCTTTTAGTACAATTCTGCCATGAGAATGTCCTTATTTAGATTCCTGGATAACCCATCTTTCACTGTAGCTGTTTTTCTGTTTTCTAGTGGTGCTAGATAGCAGATAGCAAAGCAAGAGCTCTTGACCAGCAAGGCATGAGAAATGAGTATTTTTCTGTATTACAAACTAGTCTACTGGTGGTAACTTAGCCCATTAGCATATGTGTTCAAACTGCAACCAAAAGTTATACTTAAAAATAACATTTGATGACATTTTGATGCAATTACATTGTGTCTTTTCCATCCCATACATTTGTACATGGCCTTCAGGGCAACGTGGAGGTGTCCTCTAGGGCATGAACCTTTTTGCATGATCTGTTTCGTACCAAGAACATATATCTCCAAGACATGGGGCTGCAGTCACATAAGTTCAAGACAGAATGTCGTGAATTAATTCAAACAGATGACCATGGGCTAGTCAGTCACTTTAGTGCTCAAATCAAATATACTAACGAACCACAGAGCACGAAAACAAGTCACAAAGTAACCTTCTTGGCCCAGCCTGTACTTGGCGCCTGTTCTCTAAAAATTTACTACAACTTCTTTCTATCCAAACCTCTTCTCCCCTAAGGCCATTCTTAGGTAAGACACCACAATGGGACGCTGTCAAGAAAGTCAAGGGAAGTGTGCAAGAAGTTTAAAGACCTCACCTGAGCTCTTCTGGTTGGTGACAGGCTTGCCTTCAGGATGCACGGCGTGCTGGAACACATGCTGAACACCCTGGACCGTGGCCCTCTTCAGACAGATGTCCAGGAGGTCGTGGGTGGTGCCGACATTCTGGGCCAGTACGAACTGAGGATCGGAATTCAGTTTCTGAAGCAAAGCAGCTACCTTCTCCGAATTCAGTCCTGCTAAAAGACCAAACAGGATTGATTATAACATCAAAAAGAGGCTGAGAAGGGCTGACCCGGGACTCCCACACTCGGGCTCTAACTTGCTAAGAACATCCCGAGGTGACCATAGCAGCGGAGAAGCCCTTCACCGGCGTCCTCGCCCACAATGCTGCCTCCCTCCGGGCCGCTCCAGCCCACCCAGAAAGCTCTACCCTCAGCATCGCCTCGGGACCCGGCCCCGGCCCCGGCCCCGGCCCTTCCCCGCCGCCGGGCCTCCGGGGCGCAGCTGAGTCCCCAGAGGCCACCCGCGCCCCCCGGCTTACCCTCGGCGGGGAAGAGTGGCGCCTCACCCGCGTCGTTCATGGCGCCCACGCTGCCCGGCGGGGGAACGGTAGTTTCGGGGTCCTCAGGCAAGAGCCGGGGCTGCACAGCGGCTCGCTGCCTAAGCTGCCCGACCTGGCTTTCGCACCCCGACCGCCGGAAAGAGGAAACCGGCTCAGCGGCGGCGGAGGGCTGAGAGAAACGGGGTCCGCGGAGGGACAAAACTCCCCCCACGCGTTGCTGAGTCAGCGCCATCGGGGCGGGCCCCGCCCGGGGGAGGGCCGAGGGGGCGGGTCGCTGACGCACTGCAGCCGCCCGCGCCCCCGCCCCGGGCGGGTCCCCCTCAGCTCAGGCCCACGCTCTCCCTCAGCGCTGCCTGCCGTCTGCCCCACCGGCGCCGGCGTTCACAGCCAGCCGTGATTACGCTTCCTGACCACCGGGGCGCCCTCCTGGGATAAGGTCAGTCCCGAGCGTGGAACTCGAGGGTTCCATGCCGGGCCCGGAGACCGAATACCCTAGCATTGTGAAATTGGCCCCATGAAGCCCTTTCAGAGGCCAAAAGGGGGCTCAAAGGCGGTAGGGCGGGCTCAGGAGCCGCATAATTAAGCACTGGGCTTAGGATGGGTTGACTCATTTCAGAAATGAACCCGAAAGCTCTTCCAATAGGCATCCTTCGCTGACCAGTCACTGCACTTTTAATGGCAATGTTTTTGTGTTTGAGGGGAAATTGGAATCAAGCTCTTTCCTACCCACTCAGTTGCTACCAGGGTTCTACAAACATACAATTGCTGGAACTTCCCTGGTGGCGCAGTGATTAAGAATCCGCCTGCCCACGCAGGAGACATGGGTTCCATCCCTGGTCCGGGAAGATCCCACATGCCGCGGAGCAACTTAGCCCATGCAAGCCACAAGTACTGAGCCCGCATGCTGCAACTACTGAAGTCTGCGTGCCTAGAGCCCGTGGTCCACAGCAAGAGAAGCCACCACAATGAGAAGCCCACGCACTGCGTGGAAAAGTAGCCCCCGCTCGCGGCAACTAGGGAAAGCCTGCGCGCAGCCAAAAAACCCAAAGCAGCCAAAAACAAACAAACAAACAAACCCAACACCACAAAAAACATACAATTGCTCATTTCGAGGAAACTACTCATTCTGGGCTTCAGAGACAGTGAGTGTCTCCTACCTAGCTAAGGGGAGTGACAGAAGTCAGTCTAATGCATCGATACTGTTTGTCCAGCCCTCTACAAAACCTTCAAATGAGCGGGCCCTCGTCCCCAGGCTTTCAGGATAACTGAGAGGTTTAACAAGGTTTTGAGATAGTGAAGCCTTTTTATGTTGTTTTTCGTGCTCTAAAATCTCAAACCTTAGTGAGATGTTGGGATGGGACCCAAAGGTGATGAAACAAATCCAGATAGATCTGTCTACCACTGAAAAGCCTGACTCTGCTACTCAGAGCAGTGAGAGTCTTCTGTGGAACCTAGCATCTAGGTCCTAGATTGAAAATAATCTCTGATTCGAAGGAACTCTAATATCTGGGGGAAAAACCATACTCTGACACCAATCAGTCATTTGAGAAATCACAGTCTCTGTGTCCCTAGAGAGACCTAGCCAAAGTTTGGGGATATGATGTAACAACTGTCTCCAACAGAGCCCATCAGCTGTCCCATTCTGAGATTCTTCTGATGTCTGAAGAAAAGGAACAGGTTGAAAATTATGCTGAAAGAAATCATTGGTCCTTTCACAAAATGATGTTCAAGCATCCTGCCCAATTCAACTCATAAAATTTTATTCAAGGGCTTCCTTTGTGGCGCAGTGGTTGAGAGTCCGCCGGCTGATGCAGGAGATGCGGGTTCGTGCCCCTGTCCTGGAAGATCCCACATACCGCAGAGCGGCTGGGCCTGTGAGCCATGGCCGCTGAACCTGCGCATCTGGAGCCTGTTATTCTCAACAGGAGAGGCCACAACAGTGAGAGGCCCGAGTACCGCAAAAAAAAAAAAAAGAAAGAAAACAAGGGAATATATATATATATTTCTTTGCATTACGCGGGCCTCTCACTGTTGTGGCCTCTCCCGCTGCGGAGCACAGGCTCCGGACGCGCAGGCTCAGCGGCCATGGCTCACGGGCCCAGCCGCTCCGCGGCATGTGGGATCTTCCCGGACCGGGGCACGAACCCGTGTCTCCTGTATTGGCAGGCAGACTCTCAACCACTGCGCCACCAGGGAAGCCCGAAAACAAGGGAATATTAAACATCAAATTTAAGGTAGTGTTTGCCTTTGGGAAAGAGACACAGCCAGCTTCAAAGGTATTGGCAATATTGTGTTTCTTAAACTGGTGGTGGGTACATGGGTTTTCATCTTATTTGTTACACCTGATTTCATACATTATCTATATTTTTGTATATATGAAATATTTCTTCTTAAAAAGGTCACTCTAGCTGCAGTGTAAATGAGAGACTGAAGGGAGATGGGAATGTAAGCCCGAGACCTGTTAGGAGACTATAATTGTCCAGGCAAAAGGCGACTGGTGACCTTGATCAAGAGGTCAGCAGTGGAGATGAAAGGAAGTGGATGAAAATGGGATATGTTTTGGAGGTGAATCACCCTAACCCCAATCCTAACCCTAACCATTATGCTCTGGTAGAGGTTTGCATGGTGTAATGTGGAGCATTAAAGAGGAATATGTAAGTCAGACCGGGAGCTTTAGAGAGAGCTCCTTGGAAGAGAGGAGAAATTATTTGAATTTGGAACAATTAGGGGTTTGTTAAATGATAATGATTGAGGAAAGGCATTCTACTTGAAGGTAATGGCTTTTAAGAAGAATTTAAGGCAGCAAGTCTCTGTCTGGGAACTGAAGACACTGAGCATAGTTGGAACTAAAGAGCGAGAAGGCAGGGGCCAAACGCGGAGAGCCAATTGTGTCCATCAGGGGTTAAGACCTTATTCTGGAAGATGCAGGGAAATTGCCCTTGTTTTCCTTTCCTTTTGCCAGATCCTTGTGAACAACAACAAAATAAGGACCGATATAACGCTGTGAAAATCTAGCCACAAGGAGGCCCTAGCTGGGCTACTCTGAAAATGCTTCTCTTTGAACTAATCGTTTTTAGAAAATGATCACCCATGATCACCAAAACCTGAATTGTAGAATCACAGAAAGATTGAGATGAGTATGAAAAGAAAAGAAAGGCACATGGAAGAGAAAATGATAGAGATGAAAAAGGAGTAATTGGATTTGAGAGAAAATAATAAGCATCATTGGAGACCATAGATCCCTGTTTCCTTTTAGGAATGCTGTTAGACTGGTTTTCCTTAATGGTGCAATGAACAAAACCAGAGCTTTCTTTATTTCTTCTTTTGTTCATGAACTACATTCTTTGCTATCTTAAGCAAATATTTAAGTGTAATAATTATGACATTCTTGTACTCTTTTCAGAGGTATTTCTTGAGACAAAGTATAAAAATCTGAGAAATAAAGTTAATACGAAGGAGGTGGTGACTCAAATCCACCTTTTCTAATGCACATTCTTTATAATATTTTCTCATCAGATTCCCATTTGTGCATCTCATTTTATTTTTCTTTCATTTAATTTTCTTTCTTCCTTGTTCCAAGAATAATTCATAAGCTAAAAGTAAAACAACACATTCACAGGGCAAATAAAAAACTAAAAAAAGATAATATGCATCTCACCCTGAAAGTAGATGAAAAACTTGTCCTCTCTTTTTAGGACTAAAAAAAGAAAAGAATATGTTCCTTAAAAGCTCTCTGTTAGAAAGCCTGGTTTCTTCTCTTAAATAAGAAAAGCAATGTGGAGTTAGGAGGCGAAGGTTTGAAGTTCATTAGACCTTGTTTTTAAGTCCCAACTCCTGTTTATAGGTGTAAAAAATCATTTAATCTGAGGCTCAGTTTCTTCTTCTGAAAACTGGGATAGTAGCTATAATAGCTAAAATTCAGTGAGTGCTTAGTGTGTCTTACAGTGTACACGTCTCAGCTCATTTAATTCTCATAGTAACCATAAGTCAGGAGGTAGATTCTATTTCTATCCCCATTTTATAGATGAGGGAATGCAGGAACAGAGAGGTTAGGTAACTTGCCTATCACCACACAGCTAGTAAAGTGGTAGAACTTGGATATATACCTAGGTAGTCTGATTCCAGAGACTAAGAGTTCAGGCTGTCTAAGCCTAAGGATCAAAAGATATAATGTAAGTGAAAGAATTTTGAAACAAGTACTTGAGACATGTCAGTTTAAATAATAAACTTGCAGATTTATAAATTGCTGAGCGTTGTGTGTCATTTTTCAATTTGCAATGAAGTAACCATTGTGGATATTCCATTTGTGGATGGTTTAGTTTTATGGGTGCTTTTACTCTAGGCTTTGACAAATGGAACATAATCAGGAAGTTTTTCTTGGGCCCATACATATACAGCTGTTAAGTTTTCGCATTGTCCCATTTTAATTGGTCTAATATAGGTAGAAAATCATGATGACCACTCATATGACAAACAAAGATCAATGATAGAAGCCTTAATAGCTTAACAGATGCTTAACTTTTTTTTTTTTTTTAATTTATTTTGGCTGTGTTGGATCTTCGTTGCTGTGCGCGGGCTTTCTCTAATTGCGGCAAGCGGGGGCTACTCTTCATGTAGTGCGCGGGCTTCTCATTGCAGTGGCTTCTCTTGCTTCAGAGCATGGGCTCTAGGCGCGTGGGCTTCAGTAGTTGTGACTCACGGGCTCTAGAGCACAGGCTCAGTAGTTGTGGCGCACGGGCTTAGTTGCTCCATGGCATGTGGGATCTTCCCGGACCAGGGATTGAATCCGTGTTCCCTGAACTGGCAGGCGGATTCTCAACCACTGCGCCATCAGGGAAGCCCCGAGATGCTTAACTTAATAGCATTGTGGAATCATAAAACACATTATGCCTACATTTAGAGTGATTGAAAGAGGTTGTGCAGAAATCTTAAGCAAAAATATGAAATTGTTACTAAATCGTTAAATATTTTCTTAAAAACAAATATGATCCACATGTCAAATTGGGGCAAAGTCCTTTAGACTGGTGATTTCCAAGTGAGCCAAGTTTGTTATTAAACGCTTTTATGAGTACCATAACTATAAAATTCAGGAATTCAAGGCTATGATCCTTTATCGACAGCAAAGTCTATATCCTCTTTAGTGCAATGTTTTAAATGATGCCCTTGAGCTGCCTATAAACTGCTGGAGTGAAAAATGACCAGTTTTGGGATGAGAATCTGTTGCAAGAGGAACATACATTTTGCAGAATGACGCACAAGGAGGTAGTAAGACTTCCTAAGTTTTGTTACCGTTAAATTTTTTTTTTTAATGTCAGTCATATAATATGAGGGCTTGCAGGATCTTAGAGATTGTCTTTTGGTATAGTCCCTTAGTTCAGAGTCTCTGAAAGATTATGTGACACCCTTGAGCTGAGCAGCTCATTAGTGGCTGAGCCAGGAGGAGAGGCCTGTTTTTCTGTTCGTACATGTGGTAGCTTCATGTACATCTGGTAGCTGAAACTTTTCCATGAGCAATGTTGAATATATGCAGCAGAGTTGCGTTACAGCTATAAGAATCCAGCTACTCCCTTTGACCCGGCTCATGTTCAGTGATACAAGTGGGTTGCAGCTTACTCAGAGATAAAGTTCCAAAGGCAGGCAAAAATAGACTATAGTCTACACTATCATTGGAAATTCTTTGGGAAAGTATCACTTCAGAGACCCAAACACCTCCTCTTAATAAGCACTGCAGGGCAGGTTTCTATTCCAGTATGGGAAGAGATTGCTGTTTCTTCAGTTGAGAACCAATGAAGTAGTTGGCAAATCTGTGAGCACTAGATTCATCCCCAGCACATGAGATGCTCACACTTTGAGAGCCATAAGGGAATTAACTGGGACTGGCCTGGGGAGCTGATTCTCCTCTTCATCTCATGCTCACTTCAGGGCACATGTTCTTTCAGTTGAATGGCAGGTCTCATTGCAGGCACTTTTAAGTTGTTCTTCCTGTCTGTCTGTCTGTCTCTCTCTCTGCACCCTTTCTTTTTTACCCATCCTCTTTTTCCTCCCTATCTCCTAAATCTAATTTCGATTTGAATTCAAATGTTAAATGTGTCTCTTATAGGGATTAAATGAGTTTATATATGTTGTTTCCTGCCATGTAGGAAGTACTATATAAGTTAGTTATTAATGTAAGGGGCAATTTTGTCTAATGGTTAAAGACCCAGGAGCCATACAACCTTGGTCTAAATTCTTATTCAGCCACTAACAAACTGTGTGACCCAGGACGTGTGACTTAAATTCTCCGTGCCTCAGTTTTCCTCCCCTGTAAATTGGGTGTGATAAAAATAGGACCCTTCTTATGTGATTGTTATAAAGATTAAGTAAGTTATATATAAGGTGCTTAGCATAGTACAATATAAGGTAAGTGCTTATTGGAGTATAACTATTGCTATGTGATGTCACTATACTTCAGGTAACTCAGAGAACTCAATTTTAAGAAGTTCTAAAAATTACGTGTTAGTTTAATTTCTCATCTCCTGCCTCAATTCTTACTGGCATACAGTGATTACCCATAAGGCAAAAGGGCTGAATGATTGTCCTGTACAAAACTGAGAGCAATAGTAGTACTCACCTAGAGCCAAAAGTCAGGGTGATGGGAGGAGTGACTCTTCATACAAGCTGTGTGACCTTGGACAGATAACTTAACCTTTCAGAGCTTTGGTATCTCCAGTTGTACATCATAAATAATGACATCACTACCTGTCTCACAGAGTGGCTGTGAGGATCAAACAAGACATGTGTAAAATGTTTTATAAACTATAAGGTAACATGAAAATGTAAGAGATTGTTGTTAATACCTATAATTTAAACAGAGGCTGACACTATTGTTACTACCAAGATTGCCCAGAGAAATAAAGACAAATAATTCATGAGTTTCCACAGCAACACTTTAGGAATCTGTTGGCAGGAACACCAGATCTCCAATTTTTTCTTCATATGTACACGATCCTCTGAGAGCGCAAGTTTTTGAGAATTCACAGTAGTGTCCTTCATGTTTTCCAGTATTACATACACAAAAACTACCCATGATGTTTGCTGTACAACAACCTTGATGTTGCAGAGATAGGCTCTTGATAAAAGATTATATGAGTGTTAAGGAATTTGTCATTAACTTATAGATTTTATTTTCTATAGTTGCTGGCATGAGATTAAGTATAATTTGTCTTTTTTAATAAAATGAAACAAATGAATTAATTTTTTCTAGCTGCACTACTGCTGCCCTATTTCCTTAAAGATGTGTTGTCAATAGATGTAAATCTATTCAAAGGGAAAATTATGATTTTACTGCAGGTTATTCAGCATTTTATATGACTCAGGGTCCCTGGTGGGAGGGGTAGGGATTATTATGAACTTGCCCTTGAAATTAAGCATTATTTCATTAAACTAGATTAAACTTTCCCCTGAATTCTTATTATAATGAAAGTTTTATGAGTATTTGAATTATGCCAATGAAAATACCTGTGTTAGTCAGGATAGGCTAAGTTATGCTGCAGTAACATATTAACCCTAAAGAATAGTGGTTTAACACAAGGATCTATTTCTCACATACATGTGAGCAGGTAGCTCTGTTCCACATCATTATTCAGAATCCCAGACTAACAGATGTTCTCCCCAGTTGCCATGTCAGAGGAAGGAAGAAGTGAAAGAATATGCATCCATTCTGCTTTGCTTTGTCTGAAAGTGACACCGTTAATTCTATCCATAGCTCCTTGACTAGAACTAGTCACATGGGCTAGTTAATGGCAAGTGAGCAGGGAAATGTGAAGAGCACAAGGATATTCAGTGAATGATGAATCTCTCTGCTACAACCCCCAAACTCCTAAAGCAGTAAGATGTTCTCAATTGCTTTCTGGTAGCTTTATCCTAATCCTTAGTCTCCAAGATAGTGCAATGTAGAGGAAGGAGCATGGACTGTGGGGTCAAACTGCCTTGGGTTCAAATCCCAACTACACCTCCTGCTAGTTGTGTGAGTTTGAGCATGTTGTTTTGTTTCTCTAATCCTCAGTTTCCTCATCTGTAAAATGGGGATTCAAACACCTACCTGTTAGGGTTGTTGCAACAACAGGAAATTATGAGAGAAGTGGTTTGTCTTTATTATTCAACTTTTGCCCCTTCTGTGATAGCTTCTTTCCTACTCCAGGTCCCAGGCTTTGGATCAGCTTGGTATGAATTCCAGTTTAGTCACTCTCTATAACTTAGTTAAGCATTCTGAGCCCAAGTGTCCTCATCATCAAAATTGAGACAATCATGACTACTTTATAGGGTTGTTCACAGGATCAAGTAATGCAGGTGAAGTCCTCAGCACAGCGCAGGCATACTTTGTTTTATTGCCCTTCGCTTTATTGAGCATCACAGATATTACGATTTTTACAAATTGAAGGTTTGTGGCAACGCTGCATTGAGCAAGTCTATTGGTGCCATTTTTCCAACAGCATATGCACACTTCGTGTCTCTGTGTCACACTTTGGTAATTCTCACAATATTTCAAACTTTTTCATTATTATTATATTTGTTATGGTGATCTGTTATCAGTGATCTTTGATGTTACTTTTGTAATTGTTTTGGGTGCCACAAACTGTGCCCCTATGAGACAGCAAACAATTGATAAGTGTTGAGTGTGTTCTGACTGCTCCATCGACCAGCTGTTCCCCTGTTTCTCTCTCTCCTCAGGCCTCCCTATTCCCAGAGACACAACAGTATTGAAATTAGGCCAATTAATAACCCTACAGTGCCTTCAAAGTATTCGAATGAAGGGAGAGGCGCATGTCTCTTACTTTAAGCTTAACGAGGAAGGCATGTCAAAAACCAAGATAGGGGGCTTCCCTGGTGGCGCAGTGGTTGAGAGTCCGCCTGCCGATGCAGGGGACACGGGTTCGTGCCCCGATCCCGGAAGATCCCACATGCCGCGGAGCGGCTGGGCCCGCGAGCCATGGCCGCGGAGCCTGTGTGTCCGGAGCCTGTGCTCCGCAACGGGAGAGGCCACAGCAGTGAGAGGCCCGCGTACAGCAAAAAAAAAAAAAAAAAACCAAGATAGGCTGGAAGCTAGCCCTCTTGTGCCAAACAACCAAGCTGTGAGTGCAAAGGAAAAGCTCTTGAAGGAAGTGAAAAGTGCTACTCCAGTGAACACACATATGATAAGAAAGCAAAACAGCCTTATTACTGATATGGAGAAAGTTTGAGTGGTCTGGATATAAGATCAAACCAGCCACGACATTCCCTTAAGCCCAAGCCTAATCCAGAGCAAGGCCCTAACTCTCTTCAATTCTATGAAGGCTGAGAGAGGTGAGGAAGCTGCAGAAGAAAAGTTTGAAGCTAGCCAAGGTTGGTTCATGAGGTTTAAGGAAAGATGCCGTCTCCATAACATCAAAGTGCAAGGGGAAGCAGCAAGTGTCGATATAGAAGTTGCAGCAAGTCATCCAGGAGATCCAGCTAAGATAATTAATGAAGGTGGCTACACTAAACAATAGATTTTCAATGTAGACAAAACAGTCTTATATTGGAAGGAGATGCCATAGTCAGAGAACAGAAGTCAATGCCTGGCTTCAAAGCTTCAAAGGACAGGCTGACTCTCTTGTTAGGGGCCAATGCAGCTGATGACTTTAAGCTGAAGCCATATGCTCTCTTACCATTCCAAAAATCCTAGGGCCCTTAAGAATTATGCTAAATCATAATCTAAACACAAACTTTAGTTAAAATATATATATACATATAAATCAGTAGAATACCATATTACAAGTGCCCAGAAATACAGTATAAAGATCAGAAACTGTTTGGAAATATTTCTAACTCTTTTGGGGATTATACTCATAATCTAATAAAGATTATGAACTAGCACAATCATTACTGGGGCCAACATTTCAAAATTCGCCTGTCAAAGCTAGCACCAAGAGAGTATTATACACATAAAATTGAGAAACAGATAAACTTTACTTCAGAAAATAACAGTCCTACAGAGTATTGCTCTCATTATTTACCTAGTATAAGGGTCAATCTGTCTCACTGAGGCATGTATCTATCTTTGCGCTATTAACATCTTATCTGAAATGCTTTCCAGTTTTTTGGTACCTGTTGAAAACCTGTGCTCTATAAATGGAGCAACAAAGCCTGGATGACAGCACATCTGTTTACAACATAGTTTACTGAATATTCGAAGCCCACTGTTGAGATCTATGGCTCAGAAAAAAAGATTCCTTTCAAAATATTGACAATGTTCATTGACAATGCACCTGGTCACCAAGAGCTCTAATGGAGATATACAAAGAGATTAATGCTGTTTTCATGCCTGCTAACACAACATCCACTCTGCAGCCCATGGATCAAGGAGTAATTTCAACTTTCAAATCTTATTATTTAAGGAAAACATTTCATAAGGCTATAGCTGCCATCGATAGTAATTCCTCTGATGGATCTGGGCAAAGTCAATTGAAAACCTTCTGGAAAGCAGTCACCATTCTAGGTGCCACTAAGAACATTCATGATTCATAGGAAGAGGTCAAAATATCAACATTAACGGGAATTTGGAAGAAGTTGATTCCAACCCTCATGGATGACTGAGGGGATCAAGACTTCAGTGGACAAAGTAACTGCAGATGTGGTGGAAATAGCAAGAGAACTAGAATTAGAAGTGGAGGCTGAAGATGTGATGAATTGCTGCAATCTCATGATAAAACTTTCATGGGTGAGGAGTTGCTTCTTATGGATGAGCAAAGAAAGTGGTTTCTTGAGATGGAATCTACTCCTGGTGAAGATGCTATGAAGATTGTTGAAATGACAAGAAAGGATTTAGAACATGACATAAACTTAGTTGATAAAGCAGTGGCAGAGTTTGAGAGGATTGACTACAATTTTGAAAGAAGTTCTACTGCAGGAAAAATGCTATCAAAAAGCATCTTTGCTACAGAGAAGTCACTCATGAAAGAAAGAATCAATTGATGTGGCACACTTCATTGTTCATTACTGCCTTATTTTAAGAAATGGCTACAGCCGCCCCAACCTTTCAGCAGCAACCATCCTGATCAGTCAACAGCCAAGAACGTTGAGGCAGGACCCTTCACCAGCAAAAAGATTACATACAACTCACTGAAGCCTCAGATGATGGTTAGCATTTTTCAGCAATAAAGTTTTGGGTTTTTTCTCCGCTGCACCCCGCAGCATGTGGGAATCTTATTTCCCCCGACCAGGGATCGAACGCGCACCCCCTGCATTGGCAGCCTGGAGTCGTAACCACTGGACTGCAGGGGGAAGTCCCGGCAATAAACTATATTTAAATTAAGGTATTTACATCGTTTTTAGACATAATGCTGTTGCACATTTAATAGACTACAGTGAAGTGTAAACCTAACTTTTATATGCACCAGGAAACCAAAAAAATGTGTTACCCACTTTTTTGAGATGTTTGCTTTATTGCAATGTATCCGCAATATCTCTGAGGTATTTCTGCAGAACCTCTGATTTGGTTCTGCAGAACCTCTGATTTGGTTCATCGTGATCATGCTTGAGCTTTGGAGAATAGTAGACTATGAGTGAAAATTACAAGAGCTGTTTCACAAAAATCTCCATGAAACAATGAAAGCCCAAGTCAACACCAGGTTTTAACTTACCTAACAGAGAATGACACATATTGGGGTGAGAAGGTTCTTCTACTCCTAGATATACAAGATTTTTTTAAAGTTTTTTTAAATTAGGAGAACTACACATAAAAATCCAGATTTCTGACTTCTCTTACAGAATCAGAAGACCTGTCCCCAGTGGTAAATATTAGCCCTCTTTTAGACATAGATGTGCTATTTGCTACAGTCCCCACCACTCCCTATTGTACATCTAGCCTGCTTCACTCATTGATCTGCTTGACCCCTGTAAGAATATGACTTTATGACCCCTGGCTAATAGGTTCAGGAAAGTAGTCATGATCATGGTGATGACAGGCGTAAAGTTGGTGAACTATTTGGTAATAGTTGTAAGCTATTTTCAATGATTCAAAAAGCCTAACTGCAATGATTATATTGTTAACCTCTAAAAAACTGCACAGGTTAACTATAGTACGAGATTTATTTTCTTTTAAATGGAATTACATCAAGTGGGTAATTGTCTTGTCATAAAAGAAGCTTAGACTGACAAGTAGGGATCATTGATAAATGTTTTTTAAATTGGGAAAACAGATGACTCTTATTTAATAAATAAAATTTGTTTGATAGACCAGTTCTTTCAAAATATGGAGCCCAAGAAGGAGAAAAATAATAATTATGAAAGTTGTCCTTATTGATAAAAAGGTTGAGAAGGGAGCAACTGGATTTTTCTGTCACTTCTCCACTGGTATTTGTAGTCCAAAGGGTCAAAACCAGATGAGGGGATGTTGGAATTCCACGTACCTCACAGTAGGTAGAGAAAACACTGGGGAAAGGTTATGGGGTTTCTTTATTTTTTTAATTTTTTTTTTTTTTTTTGCAGTACGCGGGCCTCTCACTGCTGTGGCCTCTCCCGTTGCGGAGCACAGGCTCCAGACGCGCAGGCCCTGCAGCCACGGCTCATGGGCCCAGCCGCTCCGCGGCATGTGGGATCTTCCTGGACCGGGGCACGAACCTGCGTCCCCTGCATTGGCAGGCGGACTCTCAACCACTGCGCCACCAGGGAACACCCCTATTTTTAAAATTTTATTATTTTTTTAATTGAAGTATAGTTGATTTACATATGGAGTTTCTTTTGAATCCTGGAATTTAACATCTTTCTAAGACAGGCTCTAGGCTAACTTCTAATTTTAAATAATAGACATAGTTTTAGTACAGACTCTGTTTCAAAACTGTAAGGCAAAATGAGAGGCAATGACTATTTATAATATTACTGTGCTCTGTTAAAACTAGTTAAGGTTCCTTCTCTGTGCTAATGTCCAAGGTCATTGTATTTAACAAGGGTGAAGAAACTCTTTCCTGATGACCTGTAATTCTCAAGGATATTTATATGTTCTAGAACAAAGGTGATTCATAAGTGCTAGGCGGGGCAAAGGTATTACATTTTCAGTCTTTCTTGCCAACTCCTTTAGACATTTAACTAAACTATGTGGGAATCTTTTTAGGATCACAGAATTTTCAAGCTAAAATGAAAAATGAATCTTAATTCTCCTCTTAATCCAACCTCCTTATTTTCCAAAGGCCCAAGAGAGGGAAAAGCGCTTGCCCAAGGTACCACAGCCAAGATTGGAACTCAGATCTCCTGATTCCAAGTCCAATTAAATATGTTAAGTTTTTCTGTTTCCTCTTCCACTTTAAACTATCCCAACCCACCGTTTTTTAATTTCTCATTTCCAGGGTTCTACTTAATTGTCTAACCTTTCAGATTTTCACAATCCTCCTACCTTATCTTTACAGCATTTTCACAGGGCTTCCAAATTCTAATCTGAGAAATCCTGAATGAGGGACATGATCTGAAGGCTTCCCCACAAAACCTACTAGGGCCTCCAAGAAGACAGAGAAATCTGTGAACCACAGTTTTTTAATGGTCTCTGTCTCCATTTCATGCTGATGTTTCCAAGGAAGCAAAGAGGAGCCTAACAGGAGGATGTGTCTGTTCTTCTTAGTAACAAAAGACTGTTAAGGTTTAATACATTCTGCTCATTTCTTCTCTTTGCTTCTAAGGCAATAAAGGGATTTTAACCACCTGTCTGACAGCAGCTCTCTCTCCTTCTCTTTCACTGTGGCACATTTAGCTCCTGCAACATTAGACAAAAAAATTTTTTCTAAGATAGAGTGAGAGCACAGCAGAGACAATCAAGGGTGCTTCTGGCCAAGGCTGCCTCTCCGTATAACCCACCCCAGCTGTGTGGGAAACTGAAGCAGAGACTCTTACAGGGAAAAAAATGAAGAAAGAATGGAAGTGGGGAAAGTCAGCAATAAATAATAAGAGAGCTGCAATTTTAAATTAAGGTATATGAGAAGAGTACAGGCTGATTCATAATATCGCTGGATCTATGCAAATGGTTATGCAAAAAGAACAAAGGATACTAGGAAACAAACATGCTATCCCCTGTCCCCTGCCGTTTTCATCTTCATCACCACACAAAACTCACAAAGTTTGTGACTGTCAACCACGATAAGATGAGAAAAATAAGGACATATGTTGTTTTTTATAATACTGAATTTTTTCCATTTAAAGGAATACTTTATATTCTGAGATTATATCCTTCCTTTTTTAGTCCTAGAACATTTCTTTTTTGAAATGACAGTGAAGGTAGATATAATTGATATTACTTATGTGTTTCCTTGGCAACTTTAGAAATTGATCCCTCTATGTTGCCCCCATCCTCCAGTTTTTTTTTTTTTTTGGTAGTGTACTGATTAGTGAAACCCAAATGTCTGTTAATCTCCTACCTAGAAGAATACACACTAAATGTAAATGGTTACCAATCTTTTCAGGACAAATTTCAATTAATTAACATATCCTTCAAGGAGAAGACTTTAAAAATCTTATCTTTCAATCTTTACAGCTTTCTTCCTGTAAGTGTTCTTGCAAGTATATTAAATTAGTCATAATAACTACTGCTAAGTGCTTAATGAAACACTTCTTCATAACCTCTGACAATTTGACAGGAATGAACTTAGTAATAGCAATAAATACAGATGGGACTACATAAATCAAGGAGGTCCTGATGCAAAACTCTTGCTGTATTAGATGTCATCTTGGCTTTTTCATCTGAAATGAATCAAGAAATTAATTATAATGGTGATCATAACACTAAGAAAAAAAATCAAAACAAAATTCATACTCTTGGAAAGAATGCCTCTGTTCTTTTTAACCACTGCCCACTTCAGGTATGCTGGAGCCAACGGTCTAAAGGAAGCTCCAAAGAGAAGGCGGTATTTAGGATGAGGAATGTGGCTTCTGACCTGGCTGTGAAGGAGAATGCAGTAGTGGCTTCCCCCAGGGTAAGCTCTCTCAGACATTTACATTGTGTGGCAATAAAAGGCAGTTGCACAAGAATTAGCCTGAAATTGCTTAAAGAAAGAGTAGGCTCAAGACCAAAGGTGTTGTCATTTCCAGGCAACGTTCCAACCTAGCCTCACCTGTCTTCCTCTAAAGTGGAGGCAGATTCTCCTCCACCCTCCATTCTCCTCTGAACCACTTCACCTTCTAGCACCTTACATCTCAGGAGGAGTTTGCCCAGGATGGGCTTTATGATGCACACCATTGACTGCTACCCATCTGCTTATGGAAAATCGTTGACCCCAGCCCAGAGTACTTACAGAGCTGTTCTGCTTTGAAGATCTTTATCCTTTATGCAGAGCTAAAAGCAAACATGACAAGGGCAATGAATTTGCCTGTTTTGCTAAGGCCCATGAATAAACATTTTGAATGCATCAAGGTGGCTCAAGGGACAGGAAACCCAAATGTCTGTTAACCGTCTATGTAGAAAAATACATACCAATACAGAGGTGGCTGGGAATACAGCCACCTCTGCACTGGTCGAGGTCTTATTTCTTTGACCACATTAATCATTTTTATTTAACCTAAGAAAATGTAATTCCACACTGGCCTTTCCTTAGAGGCTTTCTGCCACATTTGCCTGCCTTTGGCACTGGATTAACTGGTGGAGTCAAATGCATAGCATTAACCTATGCATGCAGGTCCTCTGCATCATGCTAACCAACAAGGTTAACCATTCAACAATTCAAACTCCAGCCCACCACAGCCAGGGCATGTGGCTGTACTCAAGAGGTGAGCAGTAAGTGCCATCTTTTTCACACAGATCTCTGAATCCAGAGCAGATGTGCCTCTATATTTATGTATGTATGTATGTATGTATGTATTTATTTATTTATTTATTGTACCAAAGGAACCATAGCAACAATAAAGAGAAATTTAAGAGGAAGAAAAATCAGCACCTACTTCTAACACCACAGCTATTTTCATTCAGGTCTTGTCCATATGCACATCTATTCTTCTACTCTATTCTTCGTAAAGCTGTACTCATAATAGATGTACAATCTTATTCCCCTTGAGCAACTTCCATTTTAGATCTCATGGTAGAGAGACCAGATCGTTCAAGTATGGTTCCTAATTCTATAGTCACTTATATAGCCAGTTCTCTGCTTTTATTTAGATGACTTTTTAGCTTAGAATACTTAGATACCTTCATTATTCTTTTTCTTCTGGCAATCAGTCCAAATAACAAGGTCAGAAAGACCACAATACATGCAGCAATAATGGGTTCTATTGGTACAGATGAAGCTTTATCTGTTGGAAGTGCAAACACAGGAAACAAGAAAGTTCACATTTATATGCTTCTAATTTATGTACTTCTAGTATGTCCCAGCCACAGTGCCTTGAACTTAACACTTTTCCTCTTAATTAATTTCTCCAAACAACCTCGAAGAATATTATTATCATTTTTTTTATAGGCGAGGAACCAGGGGCTTTGAGTTTACTTGTCAAAGTCACAGAACTAGTAACTAGCAGAGACAGGCTTTGAATCCATTCCTTTTTGGAAGGATAATTTATTGTAATATGAATAACTCCCCAAAGTCAGATCATTTTGTGCTTGATCCATAATTTTTGCCATGCAGAAAGCAGAAGTAAGCTGAAATCAATGCTTTTTCCTACCATTTGAAAAGCCCGAAAGATGTTGGGAGGTATCCTGGAGAGAGAAAGAGAGGGAGGAAGGTTTTAAGAGGAAGAAGAGAAAAGGTGAGGAAGCTCCTGGACTAAGGAGAGAGGAACAGTGGGACCCTTGTAGCTGTGCTGTGATTGTGCTCCAAGTAGGTGACAAGACATTATACAGGGTGGTTGCATAGTGCCCCCCAGGAAAGTAGAGCTCTAAGCATCAGCCTTCCCAATCTTGGCAAAGATTTTCATCTTTCTCTAAATGATATGGAAGAACAGAGAGTCTACTTCTAACTTGGGCTAGGAAGACACCAGCCACCTAGAAGTGAAAGCCCATTCCCTTGTTTTGTGAACACCAGGTAAGCTCAGAGCCATTTTGTACTACAGGTGCAGTCCCTGTGCTTGTAAGCTTTCCAAGAGCCTATGAAAATATTTGAGACCGGAAAGAAAAGTATTGGCTCCAAAATATGAAAATAAAGTAGCAAAGTTAATCAAAATTCATAAATGTTTAAGCATCTATAAAATGTAACTTTGTGTCAACTATCACCCAACTGTTAAATAATAATAATAACATTTAAAACTTAAGAACCAAATTAATAACTTATTTATAGAAAAATTCAAAATGTATGCAAGTTTTAAATACCCTTTCAAATTTTTACAGCAAAAAAGTATACTTAATACTTCATGTTAATATATTTGATATGGGGTGAAACTTACAAAAGTAAGAGTGCTAAGTTCAACAAAGGTATTTAAATGACTCTAAGCTCCTGGATTCTGATGCCACCCTAGGAGGGAAAGGGGCTCCAATCATGGCTAAGATAAAATTTTTGGAATTTATAGGAAATAAAGAGTGTGCTATTTATTGTATAATTGAGTTTGTAGAGTGAATGAAATCAATAGATTTTTGCTAAATGACTACTGTGTGTTGGGTGCTGTTCTTAGCCCTGAAAAAATAGGACAGGCATGAAAGGCTCCTGTCTCTGAGGAGCTCATATTCTAGTGGGAGAGACTGACATTAAAAAAAAAAACTACTGCAGATTGAGATAGTATTATAAAGGACAAAGTGTTATGAGATAGTATATGAAGGGTAAAAGGAAGAGAGAAGGGGAAGAGAAGACTTTTGATTAATTTCAAAGCCCAAGCCCCATATGCCTCAAGATTATGAAATGGGGTTTATCCCTCCACAATTGTATGAGACACTATTTACCTTTTAACTGTTGTCTTCTCCATTATGTGTCCGGCTCAGGATAATTTTAGGGAGTAGATTAAGCATCCTTTACTTTTGCTCTCTCGTGGCTGTTGCTAAAAATTATTCTCATGAGGATGTGGGTGACACCAAACCTCTGGAGAAGCTCTGCTCAGTGGGATTTCTTTTTTTTTTTTTTAATATTTATTTATTTGGCTGCACTGGGTCTTAGTTGCGGCATGTGGGATCTTTAGTTGCAGCATGTGGGATCTATTTCCCTAACCAGGGTTTGAACCCGGGCCCCCTGCATTGAACCCGAGCACCAGCATCGGAGTGCTTATGCTCCTAAGGCAGCCAATAGCCAGGCAAGTAATAACGCAGGAAGAAATAAGAAAAACCAGTTGGTTTAGAAGAGCTCAACCCAAAACAGGATTCTGCCCACCTGAAAGCTAATTTGCCAAGCTGGCATCCTGCTTGCCACACAAGCTGTATGTTTAGTGTGACATAGAGAAATTATGATTCCTTCTTAACCAAGAGTTTGTGGGTTTGGTTTTTTTTTTTTTTTTTTTTTTGCAGTACGCGGGCCTCTCACTGTTGTGGCCTCTCCCATTGCGGAGCACAGGCTCCGGACGCAGGCTCAGCGGCCATGGCTCACGGGCCCAGTCGCTCCGCGGCATGTGGGATCTTCCCAGACCGGGGCACGAACCCGTGTCCCCTGCATCGGCAGGCGGACTCTCAACCACTGCGCCACCAGGGAAGCCCCTGTGGGTTTGGTTTTTAAAGCAAGTAGCCCCTGCGCATACTGTCACTGTTCTGCAGGAGAAATTACTGAACGCACCAGTAATCACAGTGATGGGCATTCAACTGGCAGCCCCTCCTACCCACCAGCCACTCTATTGGTACAGTAATAAGAAGCCCTATGGTCACATGTCCAACGCTTCTGGCTGGGGTTCAATTGGCTTCCTGAGGACTGGCAAGAAAGGCAATGAGTGGCACAGAGAGGCAAATGACAAAGTGACTGATGTTCTAACAAGATATAGGAGCCTCAGCTTGTTTGGCTGCTTCTAGCATCCTGGCCCCAGACCAGGAAATGTGTGCGTGAGCATTATCTGCATCTGCCACTCCAGGTATCTCGCCTTCCTCTTTCTATATGAGTGAAAAATAAGAGGAGGGAAAGACACTTGGAGCTTCTTTTGTTCCTTGTTATTGCAGAGATCATAAACCTGGGTAGAAGAAGCATGAAGCCAAGAGAAAGAAGCTGTTTCCCCCATTCTCCCCCACTCCCTTTTCTGATTAGCCTATAGGTTACAATTTCAGAGTTAGGAGTGATTTTATAGATCTATTTTCTTATCTAGTCAGTATATTTTTCCTCTATGTGTTTATGACTTCTCTTCCGTTTGTCACTAAGCTGTTAACTCAAAAGTCCAATTTCAGATTTCCCTGGTGGCGCAGTGGTTAAGAATCCGCCTGCCCATGCAGGGAACATGGGTTCCAGCCCTAGTCCGGGAAGATCCCACATGCTGCGGAACAACTAAGCCTGTGCACCACAACTACCGAGTTTGCGCTCTAGAGCCTGCAAGCCACAACTACTGAGTCCGCATGCCACAACTACTGAAGCCTGCGCTCCTAGGGCCTGTGCTCCACAACAAGAGAAGCCACCGCAATGAGAAGCCCACGCACCGCAACGAAGAGTAGCCCCCACTCGCCGCAACTAGAGAAAGCCCGCGCGCAGCCATGAAGACCCAACACAGCCAAATTAAAAAAAAAAAAGTCCAGTTCCTACAAACCTTGTTGCCTAAGAAAATTCATGGAAATACTCCTCCATAAAAGCCAACCAGAACTGTCTTCTACTACTTGATTCTAGAAAAGGACCTTTGCTCAAAAAGCAGTATCCTATATGGAATGGGAATAATTCCCCTAAAAGAAACAACTAGAATTCCTTGGATCGAGATAATTCTCCAAAGAAAATCCTAGCTACTAATCATAACTGTCATCATCATTAGTTGTCACAAAAAATATTTACTGAGCATCTCTCTGAGTTTTGTACTATGCTAGATAGTACAAACTTTTAAAAAAGTTACCTTTGTGGATGGACCTCAAAAGTATTACGCTCTCTGTCGATTTGACAGAGAAAGACAAATACTGTATGTTATCACTTATATGTGGAAAAAAAATAAATGAATGTATAAAACAAAACAGAAACAGACTCACAGATATAGAAAACAAACTATTGGATACCAGTGAGGAGAGGGAAGGAGGGAGGGGCAGGATAGGGGTATAGGATTATGAGATACAAACTCTGTGTATAAGCAACAAGGATATATTGTACAACACAGGGAAATATAGCCATTGTTTTGTAATAATGTGAAAGGGAGTATAATCTATAAAAATATTAAATCACTATGCTGTACACCTGAAACTAACATAATATGGTAAATCAACTATATTTCAGTAAATAAACAAGAGAGTTACCTTTGACAATAAGGTGAAAGTCCTTGGTCTTCGTTTCCATAAGTGAATTTGCAATACAGCTGTAGGTTCCGTTGTCAGATTTCTTGACTTTGGTGATTGACAGTTGAAGATACTCACTTGTCTGTTGGATTTGGTGATGGTTTTTCTCTAAATTCAAGAAGCCACTGTTTTTGTACCACATCATTTGAGCCTGGGGGTTGGATTTCACATTGCAAACCAACTTCACATCACTGCCTTCCTCAGCTGTTTGGAAGTCCTTTCCACTTAGGAGAGGAGGAACTGCAAGACGCAAGCATTTAAGTTTAATTAGCAGATAAGCAGTAGTTTATTGCCCGTGTTCAAGATGTCCCTTCAGTCTATCTCATGTAGTCATTCATTTATTTGACAAAAATTTATTGAGGGGGCTTCCCTGGTGGCGCAGTGGTTGAGAATCTGCCTGCTAATGCAGGGGACATGGGTTCGAGCCCTGGTCTGGGAGGATCCCACATGCCGCGGAGCAACTGGGCCCGTGAGGCCATGGCCGCTGAGCCTGCGCATCTGGAGCCTGTGCTCTGCAACAGGAGAGGCCGCGATAGTGAGAGGCCCGCGCACCGCGATGAAGAGTGACCCCCGCTTGCCACAACTAGAGAAAGCCCTCACACAGAAACGAAGAGCCAACAAATAAATAAATTAATTAATAAACTCCTACCCCCAACATCTTCTTTAAAAAAAAAAAAATTTATTGAGTACCTATTGTTTGGCAAGCACTGGGTTAGGAACCAGGGGTACAATGGTAAATAACATACATCCATTTTCAAACTTAATAACACTTTTTTTTTTTTTTTTTTTTTTTGCGGTACGCGGGCCTCTCACTGTTGTGGCCTCTCCCGTTGCGGAACACAGGCTCCGGACGCGCAGGCTCAGCGACCGTGGCTCATGGGCCTAGCCGCTTCGTGGCACATGGGATCTTCCCGGACTGGGGCACGAGCCCGCGTCCCCTGCATCGGCAGGCGGACTCTCAACCACTGCGCCACCAAGGAAGCCCTTAATAGCACTTTTAATGTGGTGGGGAAGACAAACCATGAAACAAATGTATATAATAATGAATCTGTATTCAATAGACAATTTGTAACACATGGAACAATAACCATACTTGCCCTGGCCAGAGATTTACCAATGCATATTTGCATTTCCTCAATGATCTTCTAGAAATAATGTCCTTCTATCAGAAGGCACTCCAATCGTGGCAACTCTGGCATCCATGGAAGATGAGCATAACCTTGAGTCCCTCTCAACCTTCTGTGTGAGCAACTTCTTATTCCCTTCATGATAAGGACATCTGTAGACCCATAGATTGTCAAACACATTTATCTTCACCAAATGATTCCAACCCTTACTACCACCAGGGCTTTCCAACATCTAGGGGGAGAAATGGCTGAACTGACTCTCCCCTCTTCTCCATGCTCCTTGCATTTTTTTGGCCAAGGTACAGAAGAGTAATAAAATGCACGAAAAGTGGGCAGTAGGAAAGAGGTAGATGCAGAGAAGGAGGGACAAAAGGAGCTTGTATAATCTGCACACTGAATAATTAGACCCTGAGTAGGCTGTGCTATTAATAGCTCTCTCAGAAGAATGACATTTTATTGCTCTTTGGAATGTGTTTGAATTCTGTATCCATGTCCAACAAGAATGTTATACGGTATTCAGATAGTTGTTCCTTTTTATTTAACTATTTAAAATTAATTTTTAAGCATATCGGCTCTACATGAGCATTCCCTTTTAAAAGTATTAGTACAGGGCTTCCCTGGTGGCGCAGTGGTTGAGAGTCCGCCTGCCGATGCAGGGGACACGGGTTCGAGCCCCGGTTCAGGAAGATCCCACATGCCGTGGAGCGGCTGGGCTCGTGAGCCATGGCCGCTGAGCCTGTGCGTCCGGAGCCTGTGCTCTGCAGCGGGAGAGGCCACAACAGTGAGAGGCCCGCGTACCGCAAAAAAATAAAATAAATAAATAAATAAATAAAATAAAAGTATTAGTACATTTCAGATAAAGTTAAGGTCCTCCTTGACTCCATCCTGGTCACTTCCTGACTCCCCAGAGACACCCCGTGCTATGAGTTTGATGTAAATACTTGCAGATCTTTTTTTTTAATAGTATTTTTAAAATACATATGATATTCCCATAGGAAACATATTGTATTGTTCTAGGAGGGTGAGAAGTGTTTACAGAAAAGACTTCACTCTCTCAACAATTGCACGCTTTGAGATATATTCATGTTGAACCACAGAATTCCAGCTCATTGCTTTTAGATTGCTATAGTATAATATCTGACTCTTTAATTATTTTATTTTGATGGGCATCAGGTTATTTTCATTTTAAAATGCTAAACAGTGCTTCAATAAACATCCTTGTAAACAAAAAAGAATGGGCTCAGGACAGAACCCTGTGTAGTGGCTATAATCTAAAGACTAAAAGCAAAAGCAAGGAGAAAAATGTGACCAGATGTTCAGCAAATATTTAAATAAAATCTAAAAGGAAAAGTCAAAAAAATCCTTGTATATGTCTCTTTATGCATATGTGCATGTATTTCTCTAAGGTTAACATCTCAAAGCAGAAACGCTGGGTCATAGGGTAGGTGCGCTTTAAATTTTGATAGATATTGCAAAAGAGGTGGTCTCAATTTACACTTTCAGGAACAACGTATAAAAGCCGTTTCTGGGGCTTCCCTGGTGGCGCAGTGGTTGGGAGTCCGCCTGCCGATGCAGGGGATGCGGGTTCGTGCCCCGGTCCGGGAGGATCCCACATGCCGCGGAGCGGCTGGGTCCGTGAGCCATGGCCGCTGAGCCTGCGCGTCCGGAGCCTGTGCTCCGCGGCGGGAGAGGCCACAGCAGTGAGAGGCCCGCGTACCGCAAAAAAAAAAAAAAAGACGTTTCTGCACACCCTCAAATAGTGTATTATCAAGTTTCCATTGAGTTCTTGGTCTGCCATTTATAACAATAATCCATAATACTTACTCAAGACTGTACATGATATTCTTGTCACTTTTATGACCTTATCTTGATTTATTGATTGATGAGTTTGTGTCAGTTATTGTCACTATGAATCACTGGCCAATTGGTTTTTTTCTATATATGTGCAACGATGATAATATTAAATGTGGAATCAGGCTGGGAAACTGAAAATCATTTTTTTAAGCCACTGAATCATATTATCGGCATTTCTACTGTGTCTCTCTTAAGGTTACAATGGAAAGAGCACTAGATTAGGAGCCTGGGGATTTGTGTTCTGTTCTCAGCTCCAGATGTGATAATTAGGGCCTTCATTCTGGGCCTCAGTTTCCTTGTCTGTCATTTTATAAGGATTACAAAAGCTCCATGGTATGCTGCTAGTCTTGGATTCTAACAAAGTTGCCAAGAGATAGCTTGTTAAAAATCACATTTTATCAATTCACAGAAAATAAAAAGCAAAGCTCCTTTGTCCAGAAACATGTAAATGATTCACTCTGGAAGCTCAAGCTGCAAGATGCCAGCAGATTCCAGCACTGGATTCCTTGGCATTTTCCCCACCCTTTTATCTCCGGAACAATGGCATCAATTTTTCACAGAAAAGTTTGCTGAGCTCATGGGATCAAATGGCTTTGACATTTTATTACTAGGTTCCAAGTCCAGAGCTCTTTCAACCAGACCACACCATATTATCACCCTTACTCACATCACCCCTCACCACACTATCCACACCCGCCTCACGTAGAACCAGTTTTCCACCCGAACCACCTAGATGATCACCTCCATAGACTCATTCAAAGGACAACTAACCTCAGATAGTTCCACCAATGGGTTACCAGTACCTGGAACCCAAATATCAAAGAGCTTCACCTTTGAGGGTTTAAGGTGATGTTAAAAGATTCCCAATGAATATCTTTCTAAGTAGAACACAAAAGCTAGAAAAACTTTTAAGAAAGAAAAGATTGGTAATTTTAAATACAGAAACATTTAAAATTTCAATATGGCAAAGAAAAGAACTATTTTAAAATGTCAAAAATAAGTAGACAAAATACTTATCATTCAAAATGACAAAAGGCTAATTTCCTTACTGTACAAAGCGCTTCTACAAATCAATAAGAAAAAGGCAAATAACCCAGTAGAAACATGGGTAAAGACATGAGCAAGCATTTTGCAGACAAGAACCATGAAAAGGTAATGCACTTATGAAAAGGTGAACACCCTCATTCCTGATTTAGAAAATGAAAATAAAATTTCAAGTCAGGCTGGCAGATTCTTTTTTTTTTTTTTTTTTTGCCGTACGCGGGCCTCTCACTGTTGTGGCCTCTCCCGTTGCGGAGCACAGGCTCCGGACGCGCAGGCTCAGCGGCCATGGCTCACGGGCCCAGCCGCTCCGCGGCACATGGGATCCTCCCAGACCGGGGCACGAACCCGTATCCCCTGCATCGGCAGGCGGACTCTCAACCACTGCGCCACCAGGGAGGCCCTGGCAGATTCTTAGAGCTTGAGGATACTCAGGCTCATGAGGGTGTGGGAAACAGGCACCCTCATGCGTTGTTGTGGGATCATAAATAGGGCAATTGGGCAGTATCAAGCAAATGTTAAAATACACATACTCTTCAGACCCAGATTTCATCTACCACTGTGTACAGGCAACACAAACTAACTAGCAGTTTCTTTCCCCTCACTCACAAGTGACATTCAGCACCACTGAGATGGACGTCGACTGATTCCTCCTCAGCTTGCAGGTAAAGGTGATGCCGTTGTCATTTTCACTGATGGAAGTGACACAGACAGAGCTTGAGTTGATTTTGTTTCCAGATTTCAAATCCACTCTCCCATCTTCGCGGTACCAGAGAAGTTCTTCTTCTCTGGTATGGTTTTGAACAGCACAGTTCAGAGATGCTTCGAGGCCAGGCTCAGTGTCCAGAATATAGTTTTCAGTTTTACCATTCACAGTTAAAATAGAACCTGGGAGTGCAGGAAGAAACTATTAAGATAGAGTGAACAATCTAAATGACCATAATTAGAGAATTGGCTAAATATATTACATCGGTACAATGAAATGCTCTGCAGTGATTAAAAATAGTCATATTGAGCTATGTGATTTTACAAGGAAAAGATCGAAAAGGATTATTAATTTAAAAAAGGAAAAGGTTAAAAAAGGGTGGTTACCAAATTTTGCTGCACATTGGAATCATCTGGGGATCTTCAAAAACGTACTGATGCCTGGCTCCCATCCCCAGACTTTCTGACTAATTAATATTAGTGTAACCTGGGCACTGGGGTTTTAAAAAAGCTCCCAGGTGATTCTAGTATGCAGAGAAGTTTGAGAACCACTGGGTTAGAAAACAATATGTATGGAATTACCCCATTTATACACACACACACATATACATATATATATGTATACATATATATGTATGGACAAGTCTTGGGAAAATCCTATCTATATATTGACTAGGATTGATAAAAATAGAGAAAATGGCAGAGAAATAGTTACCAGATCTTGGGCCTCCCTGGTGGCGCAAGTGGTTGAGAGTCCGCCTGCCGATGCAGGGGATACGGGTTCGTGCCCCGGTCTGGGAGGATCCCATGTGCCGCGGAGCGGCTGGGCCCGTGAGCCGTGGCCGCTGAGCCTGCGCGTCCGGAGCCTGTGCTCCGCAACGGGGGAGGCCACAACAGTGAGAGGCCCGCATACCGCAAAAAAAAAAAAAAAAAAAAAAAAAAAATAGTTACCAGATCTAAATTGTTTACTTCAAGTGCTTGGAAATAGCATAGTAAGGGGATGGGAGTGGGGAAATACAAAGGAGAAAGAAAGAGCAAAATGGAAAAATATTTAACATATAATATTAGGTGAATAGGCAGAATGTAAAGTACATCTCTAACAATTCCTATAAATATATCAAAATTGAATATGCATGTGGGCAAAAGCTAATTTGAAAACATTTTTGATTAGATGATGGGATTATAGACAAATTTGGTTTTGTATATCTGATGTTTCACTATTCTACTGACAGTGTAGTAAAATAAGATGTTTAAACATCTGTGGTTTGTGTGGTAAAGTTGTTGTTGTGGGGTGGATGATCAGGATATATAGCAGTTAATCTTTACCTCTGATTTTTAGAAATCCATCGTAACATCCCTAAATTTCAGTTTGTACTTTCCCCATTTAGAAGCAAGTAACAAAGCTAAAAAATGACTTTAGCTGCCACAAACTTGCCCCCTATATATCATTTGTTAATATATTCTGTAAATGCATTAACTTTTCCTTTAAAAAGCATGAACTACTGGTGATTGCTGCCTAGCATTTTTTTAAAACCTGGAAGAATATACATCAAAACGTAGAGTGGTTATCTCTCTTTTTTTTTTTTTTTTTTGCGGTATGCGGGCCTCTCACTTTTGTGGCCTCTCCCGTTGCAGAGCACAGGCTCTGGACGCTCAGGCCCAGCGCTCCGCGGCATGTGGGATCCTCCCGGACCGGGGCACAAACCCGCGTCCCCTGCATCGGCAGGTGGACTCTCAACCACTGCGCCACCAGGGAAGCCCGAGTGGTTATCTCTTGATGATGGGATTTGGGGGAATTTTTACTTTTCTTTATTCTTTTATATATTTCCTAACTTATATTACAATGACTGCTTATCACTTTTTGAATCAAGAAGGAAAAAGGTATTTCCAGGTTGGGGTGGGGAGCAAACGTAGAAAAGATTGTCATGTATGTTGTATGCTCAAATAAAGAGCAGAGGTTTATTTTAGATATGATTAGTAATGAAATGCATTAAAATGTAGGAAAATTCTGGCTGTGGCTCTGGAGAGAATAAAATACTTCACCCTGTCTTATAATATTAGAACCATAAAAATATTTTTCCACTTAATTTTTCACTATTTTATCTGACTTCTGTACTCTGAGCCATATCAACTGTGTAATCATTCCATTTTGGATTTTGTATTTTCCCAAAGCCCCCAATCATTTTATAATCTGAAATTTTCTTTATTTAAAAAGAAGCCCAAAAGTATTAACTTACTTGTCATCTCATGTGGCAGAAATAAAATCACTAAGAGAAGAAATCTGTACATTTGCATTAGGCTGCTGGTCTTCCATGCCATGTTTAATGAATTTAAGTCTGATCTGCTGGGGGAAAAAGAGTGCATTTGGTTCTGCACTTTGGTCTACACTGAGCTTATGAACCTTCCTCTTGTCTATTATATATTTAAAATAAAGTCCCAGATGAGTCATCCCAGTTATAATGGTACTATTTCTAGTTTTTAATTAAACAATCTTGTTCTGACTACTAAGTTCAAAGTACTTCTAGTATTAGGTTTTCTTTTTTTTGCGGTACGCGGGCCTCTCACTGTTGTGGCCTCTCCCGTTGAGGAGCACAGGCTCCAGACACGCAGGCTCAGCGGCCATGACTCACGGGCCCAGCCGCTCCGCGACATGTGGGATCTTCCCGGACTGGGGCACGAACCTGTGTCCCCTGCATCGGCAGGCGGACTCTCAACCACTGCGCCACCAGGGAAGCCCGTATTAGGGGTTTTTTAAAAGACAGCAAAACACGAAACCACAGGAAATAGGCCATAAAATAGAGGGCAGCTACAGAGCGGCCCCGAGGAAGGTGAAACCAGTCTTCCCTAGAGACATTGATAGAATGTCATTTTAACAGTAAGAAAAGTGAAATTTCCTTTCTGCTCAGATAGCCTCTGCTGAACAAAGTAATTCTTGTCTTGAAAGCCTCTCTTGGGACATTTTTCATAAAGTTGCTCTCTGCTAATAGAGGGTTTTTTTTTTTTTTTTTTTTGCTGTACGCGGGCCTCTCACTGCTGTGGCCTCTCCCGTTGCGGAGCACAGGCTCCGGACACACAGGCCCCGCGGCCATGGCTCGCGGGCCCAGCCGCTCCGCGGCATGTGGGATCCTCCGGGATCGGGGCACGAACCCGTGTCCCCTGCATCGGCAGGCGGACTCTCAACCACTGCGCCACCAGGGAGGCCCTAATAGAGGGTTTTTGAAACTGTTCCAAATCACATAGATTCAAATGGTTTGTACCTTAGAAAAGGCTGAATGTGAACATGGCCTCTAGTCTTTTTTTTTTTTTTTTTAAGATTTATTTATTATTTATTTATTTAATTTATTTTTGGCTGTGTCAGGTCTTAGTTGCAGCGCACGGGATCTTTGCTGTGGTGCGTGGGCTTCTCTCTAGTTGTGGCACAGAAGCTTAGTCGCCCCGTGGCATGTGGGATTTTAGTTCCCTGACCAAGGACTGAACCCGCGTCCCCGGCATTGTAAGGCAGATGCTTTACCACTGGACCACCAGTGAAGCCCCAGCCTCCGGCTTTAAACCACATTAATCTCTGCTTTCCCCCTTCCCTCCACCCCTCATAACACTCTTCCCCCTTGACCCAGCATGGGCTAAAAAGAATAAATAACAAAGACCTCTTTTCTCCCTTCTTCTGTGCTTTTCCTGCTGCCGTCTCTCTCCCAAAGATATTCCCTGCTTCCATCTGGGAGAAACATGTATTTATTACTTCCTTTCAGGAGTATCACTATAAATACAGTAGAAACACATGTGGACTGTTTTCTAAGCAACAGGCAGTGTGCTAAACACTTCACATACATTATTTCAATCTCAGTTAAGCCCCTAACAAGCTTCTTGAGGTCATTTCTAAAGGTTTTGAGAGATTATATAATTTGACCAAATGTCAAATTACATGATCTGTAAATGTCAGGGTGACGATTCTAACCCAGGACTCCTAAAGCAAGGTTCTTCACCATGCTGCTGCCTAGGTAAACATTATCTTCCTTAAAGAAACTGCTGTTCATCCCTTCCTGTCCCTGTCCACTCCAAAGACCTCAGCAACTTGGAGTTTTGTCCTCTTCACACAAATATAAATCTTCAAGAGCTGGAACATACCTATGACTTTTGGGGGCTGGCTCCGCTCCTACCCATGCCAGGCCTGTCCTGCCAGGAGCAAGTTTCATTCCTGCCAGGCTCACTCTTTCTGGCTGGCAAGTCTTCATCAATCTTTCAGTAAGATGCTATTAGAAATAATATTGATTCTTTTATAATTTAAAAATTTTGTCAGTAAGATTTCCAGTACAGCACTGTTAACAGTGATGATTTCAGAATTTGGTCATTAATAGAGTTTTCTCAAGCACTCTCCACTGTAGGTGCTTAGTAAACAGTGAGAGTGTGGGCTTCTTAGCAGACCTCACCCACCCTATTAAGGAGGATGATTGCTGTCTCCCTTTATCTTCCACCCCATTAAGAAAACAAGTTTTCAAAATGAATTTCTCTCACTTGACTTGTTTTTAATTTTCATGACTCTCTACTTTCTATGCAAGACAAAGTCTTACCACTTACCCACTGAGCTCTGAAAGCTGACTTCCTTGGCCAATTGTTCCTCCGTCTGGGAACCTGAATCCTTTTCCTGTTACCATCTTTATAATACTTGAATCTGAACACTTTATGACAGTAGGGTCAAGTAAATAAGATACATTGGGTTCAAAGTCTGTTTCTCTTTGTGGATTCTTAGAGAAGACAGTAATTGGGAAAGGCATCTTCTTAAGATCCAAGTTTTTCTGTGTACTTAAGTTACTGGGTGGGGCCAGGTATTACTAACAAGGATGTAATTGTTCCAAGAAAGCCTGACCTTGTGCAAAAATTGTAGCACATCTCACTGAGAGTTGTCATGCTCAAGTTAGATAGCTGTGCTTGATAATCTGACAGCCTGAGAATTGTGATAGGGCAAGTCTGAGGGGAGTCTGATTTTCACAGCAGCTGAAACACTGGAAGATTCCACACAACTTAAATAATGCTGGAAAAATAATACTTACCACTGGCAACCCAAGTGTAGTATATAAGCTGTGCTAAGACAGGCATGGCAGGGGAAAGTTTTATCCCTTTGAGGCTCTCAACTGACTGGGAATCCTTGCTTTACACTTTTAAGAATTAGCAATTTGAAGATAACATTTTTATTTATTTGTTTGTTTGTTTGTTTATTTTTTATTCAGCAGGTTCTTATTAGTCATCAATATTATACACATCAGTGTATACATGCCAATCCCAATCTCCCAATTCAGCACACCACCATCCCCACCCTCCCACAGCTTTCCCCCCTTGTTGTCCATACATTTGTTCTCTACATCTGTGTCTCAATTTCTGCCCTGCAAACCGGTTCGTCTGTACCATTTTTCTAGGTTCCACATATATGCATTAATATACGATATTTGTTTTTCTCTGACTTACTTCACTCTGTATGATAGTTTCTAGATCCATCCACGTCTCAACAAATGACCCAATTTCGCTCCTTTTTATGGCTGAGTAATATTCCATTGTATGTATATATGTACCACATCTTTATCCATTCATCTGTCGATGGGCATTTAGGTTGCTTCCATGACCTGGCTATTGTAAGTAGTGCTGTAATGAACACTGGGGTGCATGTGTCTTTTTTTTTTTTTTTTTTTTTTCTTTTTGCGGTATGTGGGCTTCTCACTGTTGTGGCCTCTCCCATTGCGGAGCACAGGCTCCGGACGCGCAGGCCCAGCGGCCATGGCCCACGGGCCCAGCCGCTCCGCGGCATATGGGATCCTCCCAGACCGGGGCACGAACCCGTATCCCCTGCATCGGCAGGCGGACTCCCAACCACTTGCGCCACCAGGGAGGCCCTGCATGTGTCTTTTTGAATTGTGGTTTTCTCTGCATATATGCCCAGTAGTGGGATTGCTGGGTCATATGGTAATTCTATTTTAGGTTTTTTAAGGAACCTCCATACTGTTCTCCATAGTGGCTGTATCAGTTTACATTCCCACCAACAGTTCAAGAGGGTTCCCTTTTCTCCACACCCTCTCCAGCATTTGTTGTTTGTAGATTTTCTAATGAAGCCCATTCTAACTGGAGTGAGGTGATACCTCACTGTAGTTTTGATTTGCATTTCTCTAATAATTAGTGATGTTGAGCAGCTTTTCATGTGCTTCTTGGCCATCTGTATGTCTTCTTTGGAGAAAAGTCTATTTAGGTCTTCTGCCCATTTTTGTATTGGGTTGTTTGTTTTTTTAGTATTGAGCTGCATGAGCTGTTTATATATTTTGGAGACTAATCCTTTGTCGGTTGATTCATCTGCAAATATTTTCTCCCATTCTGAGGGTTGTCTTTTCATCTTGTTTATGGTTTCCTTTGCTGTGCAAAAGCTTTTAAGTTTCATTAGGTCCCATTTGTTTATTTTATTTTATTTTTTATTTTTTTTATTTTTTGCTTTATAACAAATTTAATCAGTTATACATATACATATGTTCCCATATCCCCTCCCTTTTGCGTCTCCCTCCCACCCTCCCTATCCCACCCCTCCAGGCGGTCACAAAGCACCGAGCTGATCTCCCTGTGCTATGCGGCTGCTTCCCACTAGTTATCTACCTTACGTTTGGTAGTGTATATATGTCCATGCCGCTCTTTCACTTTGTCACAGCTTACCCTGCCCCCTCCCCATATCCTCAAGTCCATTCTCTAGTAGGTCTGTGTCTTTATTCCTGTCTTACCCCTATGTTCTTCATGACATTTTTTTTTCTTAAATTCCATATATATGTGTCAGCATACAGTATTTGTCTTTCTCTTTCTGACTTACTTCATTCTGTATGACAGACTCTAGGTCCATCCACCTCATTACAAATAGCTCAATTTCATTTCTTTTTATGGCTGAGTAATATTCCATTGTATATATGTGCCACATCTTCTTTACCCATTCATCTGATGATGGACACTTAGGTTGTTTCCATCTCCAGGCTATTGTAAATAGGGCTGCTATGAACATTTTGGTACATGTCTCTTTTTGAATTATGGTTTTTTCAGGGTATATGCCCAGTAGTGGGATTGCTGGGTCATATGGTAGCTCTATTTGTAGTTTTTTAAGGAACCTCCATACCGTTCTCCATAGTGGCTGTACCAATTCACATTCCCACCAGCAGTGCAAGAGTGTTCCTTTTTTTCCCACACCCTCTCCAGCATTTATTGTTTCTAGATTTTTTGATGATGGCCATTCTGACTGGTGTGAGATGATATCTCATTGTAGTTTTGATTTGCATTTCTCTAATGAGCAAAGATGTTGAGCATCCTTTCATGTGTTTGTTGGCAGTCTGTATATCTTCTGTGGAGAAATGTCTATTTAGGTCTTCTGCCCATTTTTGGATTGGGTTGTTTGTTTTTTTGTTATTGAGCTGCATGAGCTGCTTATAAATTTTGGAGATTAATCCTTTGTCAGTTGCTTCATTTACAAATATTTTCTCCCATTCTGAGGGTTGTCTTTTGGTCTTGTTTATGGTTTCCTTTGCTGTGCAAAAGCTTTTAAGTTTCATTAGGTCCCATTTGTTTATTTTTGTTTTTATTTCCATTACTCTAGGAGGTGGATCAGAAAAGATCTTGCTGTGATTTATGTCAGAGAGTGTTCTTCCTATGTTTTCCTCTAAGAGTTTTATAGTGTCCAGTCTTACATTTAGGTCTCTAATCCTCTTTGAGTTTATGGTGTTAGGGAGTGTCCTAATTTCATTCTTTTACATGTAGCTATCCAGTTTTCCCAGCACCACTTATTGAAGAGACTGTCTTTTCTCCATTGTATATCCTTGCCTCCTTTGTCATAGATTAGTTGACCATAGGTGCGTGGGTTTACCTCTGGGCTTTCTATCTTGTTCCATTGATCTATGTTTCTGTTTTTGTGCCAATGCCATATTGTCTTGATTACTGTTCCTTTGTAGTATAGTCTGAAGTCAGGGAGCCTGATTCCTCCAGCTCTGTTTTTTTTCCCTCAAGACTGCTTTGGCTATTTGTGGTCTTTTGTGTCTCCATACAAATTTTAAGATTTTTTGTTCTAGTTCTGTAAAAAATGTCATTGGTAATTTGATAGGGATTGCATTGAATCTGTAGATTTCTTTGAGTAGTATAGTCATTTTCACAGTATTGATTCTTCCAATCCAAGAACATGGTATATCTCTCCATCTGTTGGTATCATCTTTAATTTCTTTCATCAGTGTCTTATAGTTTTCTGCATACAGGTCTTTTGTCTCCCTAGGTAGGTTAATCCTAGGTATTTTATTTTTTTTTGTTGCAAAGGTAAGTGGGAGTGTTTCCTTAATTTCTTTTTCAGATTTTTCATCATTAATGTATAGGAATGCAAGAGATTTCTGTGCATTAATTTTGTATCCTGCAACTTTACCAAATTCATTGATTAGCTCTAGTAGTTTTCTGGTGGCGTCTTTAGGATTCTCTATTTATAGTATCATGTCATCTGCAAACAGTGACAGTTTTACTTCTTCTTTTCCAATTTATATTCCTTTTATTTCTTTTTCTTCTCTGGTTGCCGTAGCTAGGACTTCCAAAACTATGTTGAATAATGAAGATAACATTTTTAATTGGTTAAAAATACATATGTTTATGATATCACTTATATATGGAATCTAAAATATGACACAAATGAACTTATCTACAAAACAGAAACAAACTCAGAGACACAGAGAAGAGACTGTGGTTGCCAAGCAGGAGGAGAGAGGCAGAGGGATGGACTGGGAGTTTGGGGTTAGTAGATGTAATTATATATAGAATGGATAAAAAACACAGTCCTACTGTATAGCACAGGGAACTATGTACAATATCCTGTGATAAACCATAATGGAAAAGAATATGAAAAAGAATGTATATATATGTATAACTGAATCACTGCTGTAGAGCAGAAATTAACACAACATTGTAAGTCAACTACACTTCGATAAAAGAAATTTTTAAAAATACATGTTAATGGTGTTGTTGCAACATGAATTTTATCTGGCAAGTACTGTTGTTCCCATTCATACAAGAATAGAATTAAAAAATATTTATGGTCATCTGTACATTTTAATACATTGGTTAAGAACACCAGAGATCTGCTGCTTGCTAGCTGTATGACTTCATAAAGTTATTTTACTTCTAGGGTCCTCAGGTTCTTCATCAATACAATGGGAATAATAATAGTGTCCTCTCTACAAGGTCACTTGAGGATTAAATGAAATAAAGCATGTGAAGCAGCCACACAGTAAGCTCTTATTAAGCAGTAGCTATTATTATTATTAATAGAGGTTGGGCAGGGCATAATAAATAAACACAGCCTCACTATAGCATTGTTCCAGTAAGAATCATAACTAAGGGCATTTCCTGTTGACTGGGTTGCAAGCACCATCTAAGCAGGTTTTGAGTTTGCTTCTGTATGGATCTAAGGGCACTGTGTTTTGCTATCATTTTAAAGACTTTTACATTTATTTATTTATTTTATTTATTTATTTTTGGCTGTGTTGGGTCTTCGTTGCTGCACGCGGGCTTTCTCTAGTTGCAGCGAGCGGGGGCTACTCTTCGTTGTGATGCGCGGGCTTCTCATTGCAGTGGCTTCTCTGGTTGTGCAGCGTGGGCTCTAGGCGCATGGGCTTCAGTAGTTGTGGCACATGGGCTCAGTAGTTGTGGCTCACGGGCTTAGTTGCTCCGCGGCATGTGGTATCTTCCCAGACCAGGGCTTGAACCCGTGTCCCCTGCATTGGCAGGTGGATTCTTAACCACTGTGCCACCAGGGAAGCCCTTGCTCTCATTTAAAAATGAACTTAGCAGAGGATTGATGTCTTGGTTCTGGGTCCCTCCAGAGCAGACCTGAAGATAAAACTTTGCATGCAAGTAGTTTATTTAAAGGTGATCTCAGGAAGCACAGTAAGGGAGTGAGATAGGGAAGGAAGGAAAACTAATAAAGGATGTGTTAATGAACAGGTTACTATGGGTGACTGTTGCTGTGGACCCTTTGACAAGCTCTGTCGAACACACCTCAGAATCAACTCATGCGGGGGAAGGAAGCTTGAGTATCTGTCTACCAGCTTTCCTCCATCATTGGTTAAGGGGCACTCTTGGGGTGTTGACTCCCCAGCACTTCCAGCCCGCCCTGTGAAGGCAGAGTGCACTCTCTTGATCTGGCTGTGAATGTCCAGGCAGACCCTCAGGAAGTCATTGGCTATATGGGAATTGTTTGCGGGTGACCTCTAGGCAGGCCAAGGGATGTGAGTAGGGCACCAACATCAACTTCTACAAGTGGGTATTAGGTGGTTAGGAAATAACGGTTAATTACTCTTAGGTGTGATAATGGTATTGTTGTTATATAGGAGAATGTCCTCATTCTTAAGAGATGCCTGCTGAAATATTTATGTGTCACAGTGATTGCAACTAACTTTCAAATGATTCAGCAAAAATAAATAAACACACTCACAAAGCAAATACAGCAAAATGTTAACATTTACTGAATCTAGAGTCTAGGTAGTGGTCTATAGATATTCATTGTACTATTCCTTCAACTCTTCTGTATGTTTGACATTTTCATAAATAAAATGTTGAGGAAAAGTATTTAATATTTATTGAGTGTCTGCTATGTGATGAATACTCTAAGCAATGGGGTTGCCAGTCCCATCCAAACCAAGGCGGTAGCTTTGTCATGAATTAGTAAGACTTGGCTTTTCAAGTCACTCTCCCGCCATCTGTGGAGAACTGTTTTAATAACTATACAATGGATAATGTCTATAAAACGAATGGTGCTCCCTTAACTCCACAACATTAGGTTGGTACCCTGGGAGATACAAAGATGAGCAAAACAAAGCTCCTGGTCTTCAAGCGTCTTACATTCTAGTGGGGTAACAATGATTAGGAGCCAGTTAGAGTGCATTTTCAGATTAAAAAACGTTATCATGGCGCCCCTTCTGGAGAGTCAAAGAAGTGACGTGCTTTGTCCAAGACCATACAAATTGTCCCTGGAACATTCCTCTTTCCTAGGACCGACAGAGAGAGGAAACCATTTTGCTATAAGTAGTTAAGCCCAGTAGTTAACCATTAAGCCTAAGTAGTTTGGCTGGTTGGAGTATTAACAGAGTCCAATACTCCACGTCCTCCACAAGTGGCTCAGGCCCAGAGGGAGAGAAGACAGGCAGCCTCAAATGTGGAAATTCCTGGGAGTAGATACAGTCTGCTCCACATCAGGCCCATGTACTTCTGGGCAGAGGAGGGGGTCCAAGAACTGGCAGCCATGGCCATCTGATTTAAGTGAGCCCAAGAAGCACCTGTGGAGTCTCTGGGCACCTTTCCTTCATCAGGAATCTCATTTTTAACAAACTCCCAGGTGACCGACATGGTGGTTCAGGGGTCTCATTTTGAGAACCATGGACTATGGGACTAAGTATTGATGAGGGTGATGAAGGTAGAAGCCCCTCAGCTCAGGGTAAGTGCCTAGCACAGTGCCTAGTGCATGGTGGGTACTCAGGAAACAGTAGTGAAAGGAAGGAAGGAGGGAAGGAAGGAAGGAAAAAAGGAAGGGAGGGAGGGGGGGAAAGATGGGGAGGATGCCTGCTCAGAGGTAAATGGGGTGCCCTTCCCCGGAAGAGAATGTGTACACAGGGCTGCCCCGTGGGAAAATGACTCTGCTGGTGCACAGACCTCACAGTACTTCCTGCTGTGTGGGAATGAAGAACAGGGAGGGAAACAGACAACCAGGGGGAAAGACCCGATGGGCAGCACAGCTGACTGCTGACAAGTGCCATCCCCAAAGGCCTTTGAGCTGCAGCCTTCACATCTGCTGTCACCAAGCTTGATGTGACAGAGGCCGCAGCTCAGCAAATGGGTGGAGGGTCACAGGCCATCAGGGTCATCTGGCCAGGTCACTGGAAATACAACTGAGGGTCTTAATGTAAAAGAAAAATTAGAAATCTGGTAGTCACAGCCTTGCAATGACAGAGTGGTTCTTTGAGCAATGCAGGGACCCAGTGTGGTGCCTTTCCATCTAGAATCTGACACAGTATCAACTAAACTGCTTAAAATTGGTCATAGAACTTCAGAATTTCCAGCTTGTAAACAGTAATTAATGATCCTCTAACTTCCCATCCTCCATTAGGATTCCTTCATCCCCCAAAATCCTAGACCTTAAATCAAGACCTGAAAGGCCACCTGTCTAGGGTTGCCAGATTTAGCAAATAAAAATACAAGACACCCATTAAATGTGGATTTCAGATAAGTAACAACTAATTTTTTAGTATAACTATGTCCTGTGCACCTACTATCTGTTAATTTATGACAAAGCCAATATTTGGAATATATTTATACTAAAAAACCCTTTATTTATGTGAAATTCAGATTTAACCAGGTGTTCTGTCTTTTATGTGGCAACTCTACTTCTGTCTAATCCTCCTGTTTTTTAATAGGTGAGGAAGTGAAGTTCAGAGAGGTAAAGCGACTTGTTCAAAGTGACACAGGGTTAGAATCCATTCAGGATTCCTCGCTGCCACACTGTATCCTTTTCCAAATGCCTTACTTCAGAGTTTCTTAACTTGGCTTCTTGAACCACTAGGGATGAATTTTAGAGTGTCAGTAAAATCCCTGAATTTTAGGCAAAAACGTGTGCGTGTGCGTGTGTGAGTGCGTGTGGGTATTTCTCTGGGGAGGTCATCTCTGCTTTTTCAATTAGCTTCTCAAGAGTCAAGATTTTAATAAAATATTAAAATATACTATTTCAGGGACTTCCCTGCTGGCGCAGTGGTTAAGAATCCATCTGCCATTGCAGGGGATATGGGTTTGATCCCTGGTCGGGGAAGCCCACATGCCACGGAGCAACTAAGCCCGCGAGCCACAACAGCTGAGCCTGCGTGCTGCAACTTCTGAAGTCCACGCGCCTAGAGCCCATGCTCTGCAGCAAGAGAAGCCACCGCAGTGAGAAGCCCGCACACTGCAACGAAGAGCAGCCCCCGCTCGGCGCAGCTAGAGGAAGCCTGCACGCAGCAACAGAGACCCAACGCAGCCAAAAAATTTTAAAAATATAAATAAATAAAATAAAACATACTCTTTCACAGTACTACGTTCTGCTTTCAAAATGCAGAACATCTACTACTTTGGGCTGAAGTCACATTTCTGCTTCCCCTATATCCCTTCATTCCCTGGCACAGCACTGGGTCCAATCATGCTAGGAGATGAATAGATTTTGAGTGCAAGTATACGGAAAAACATCCACTACATCTTCTACATGCCATGCAGTGGAAGCCATCTTACCATCCACAACCTACCTATATCAAAATGCAAAATTCCTCTCAACTATCCTATACTTTCCTTCCTCCACTTCTTAGACTGGCAACCCAGAGTTGACAGGTCAGAACACCTTTCAGAGGATAGGTAGAAGGTCGCAGTGATGTGACCTTTGAGATTGACCACTAGAGGTCCCTTCTTATCCACAGTGATTCTGAAGTTAGACTTTGCTAGGGGTTAGAGAAGATATTTCCTTGGACCAATGGGGCAGATCTCTGCCTGTCACAGGCATAACTGGCGTATTCTGTATCAAGCAGTGGGGAAGTAGCCATGTGATACAGCAGGAATGATGCAGAATAAAATAGCTTCCTAAGAAGAAATTGGATAGGGCTTCCCTGGTGGCGCAGTGGGTGAGAATCTGCCTGCTAATGCAGGGCACACGGGTTCGAGCCCTGGTCTGGGAGGATCCCACATGCCACGGAACGGCTGGGCCCATGAGCCATGGCTGCTGAGCCTGTGCGTCCGGAGCCTGTGCTCCACAACAAGAGAGGCTGCAACAGTGAGAGGCCTGCGCACTGCGATGAAGAGTGGCCGCCACTTGCCACAACTAGAGAAAGCCCTCGCACAGAAATGAAGACCCAACACAGTCAAAAATAAATAAATTAATTAATTTTAAAAAAAAGAAGAAGAAATTGGATAATGTCTTCCAGTGTCAGGCTCGAAGGCAGAGTTTTTAAACAGAAACAGGGGTCTGGAGTTTCCTCATCAACCAAAAGGAAAAAAAAATGCAGGACATTCCACCACTCACCAACACCAGGCAAACATCCAATTTCCTTTTGAGTGTAGTCTGGCTCCAGGGGCATATTTACTGGAATCTAATGATGCTTCTGCTGGAGACCCTCATTTGCACAGGCTCATTCTAAAGACCCTGACCTCAGTAGCTTTATATTTGTAATTATATTTGTAATTCTTTTCCTTAAAGAAGACCCCTGAGTATATAAATGTTAGGCCCCATAGGGCTTGGATCTAGCCCTGTTTGGCTCCAGGATACAGGATGTCAGGGAGGAAGGAGGTGGGGGAGAGTTTCAAAGTCCCTGGAGACTAACCAGAGTTTTCTGTGGGATGAGGAAGAGATTCATACATGTGCCAAAGAACCAGACAGCAACTTAATTTCCAAAGAATTGTAACTGTGAGGGCACCAGAAGTGAGGGGGCTCCCTCTTGCCTGCTCAGAGCTTTCCTTGGTCAGTAGAAGTTTGCCAAATCTTTAGGTGAACTAACAAGCCTGTAGCATCCTGTTGACTGCTTTCTGAATAAACAAATGGTCTTGCCAACCATTGTGTAGATTTCGGAGGAAAAAATCAACCAAACAAAACTCTGGTTCCAGAATTCCTGTGAGCCGGGATAAGCCATGAAGTTTACAAAGGACTAAATAATCAACCAGGGTTGAATGAACAATTCTGTTTGGGACTTATGGATTGGATTTTGGAATAAAAGTTAAAGCCATATACACAAATTTAGAAGCAGGTGAGTGTAAGGAGTTGCTTCTGTTTCTGAAAGAGAATGGGGCTGGAAACCTGCAGCCAGCAACGTGGTGGAACTGCTAGTACCGACTAGTAAGAGCTGCCTCTGCGCTTTTCTTCTCAACTCTGCATTCAGTGACTTCAACTTGGTACATTGAAATTGGCCTGGTTGGGAGCATTTACACCATTGAAATTGACAACTGTTACAAATCAGGGCTCTCCTCTCCAGGACGGGCTGTTAGACCTTTACCAGCACATTGTTGCCTGCACCCCACCCCTAACCTACTCTCCCCCTCCTGCCCCACTCCACCCACTGACACATCACAGAACTTGCAGGCACATCCCCCTGAGTATTTGTATATGTGTAGACACACAGAGGATCATATATGCACACTTTCCCCTTTACGGCCAGCTTGGATGTCAGCAATCATCCTTGCTCTGTCGCGCCGACATCTTTGGTGTTTTTCTACTAATTACATTGTGATCTCACACAGTGATCTCTCTCTCTCTCTCTCTCATTCACAATTGTTCTCTCCCTTGAATCATGAGGCCCTCTGTGCCTCAGGGATTAAAGTAGCCAATTGTGAAATTTCTGAGGCAATAATACTAGTCAGGAGAGCAGATTTACCTTAGCTATCCATAAGTGAGCAGTAAACATGACATGAATAACTGCACAGTATCATCCAAATGGAAACCATGTTAATACTTGGTCAGTGTTCTTTCACAATGCTCAGTTTTCACCAGTGTACATCCCGTTCTTGTAGCACTCAGAGAAATCTGAGATGAGCAGCTTTGTGTCAGATGGACAGAAGCAGGCAAAGAAAAGTCATGTGACTTGCTCAGGCCAGTCAAACCCAGGAACGGATGTCACTTCTCAGCCTGAAGACCTTGAGCTACAAAATATTACATGGGAGACAGAGGGGAGGGACTGACATTTTCATGCCTACTTTATGCCAGGTACTCCTGTAATAAATAGTCATTATTCCCAATTTCCAGACAAAAGAACAGAGGCCCAGGGGATTTAATCTATTCAAGGATATATAGCTAGTAGGTAGTAGAATATTTTGTTGAGAATTTAAAATTTTTTATATCTAAGAAAGTGTGTGTATATACATATCCTAAATCCACTCCCCAAAGGAACTCTTTTCAGACTTTTACTGTTTCTTCTGGTAGTCATCTTAATGTCTCCACCTTTAACCAATAGGCTTATTAGTAGAATGATGAGTACAGTGGCTTTTTTTAGTTTAGTATTTTATGTTTGTATCCTTGATACCTAGAACAGTGCTTGGCACATCATAAACATGTGTTGAAAAAATATCATTATTTCTTTTTTAAAATTCTTTTCCATTGCAGTTTATTATAAGATATTGAATATAGTACCCTGTGCTATATGGTAGGATCTTATTGTTTGTCTATTTTATACATAGTAGCTTGCATCTGCCAATCCCAAACTCCTAAGTTATCCCACCCCCCTTTCCCCTTTGGTAACCATAAGTTAGTTTTCTTTGTCTGTGAGTCTGTTTCTGTTTTGTAAATAAGTTCATTTGTATCATATGTTAGATTCCACGTATAAGTGATATTATATGATATTTGTCTTTCTCTGTTTGACTTACTTCACCTAGTATGATAATCTCTAGGTCCATCCATGTTGCTGCAAATGGCACTATTTCATTCTTTTTTATGGCTGAGTAATATTCCACTATATATATATATATATATATATATATATATATATATATATATACACACCATATATATATATCATATATATATACACACCATATATACACACACACACACATATATATATACCACATCTTCTTTATCCATTCATCTGTCAATGGACATCTATGTAGCTTCCATGTCTTGACTATTGTAAACAGTGCTGCTGTAAACACTAGGGTGCATGTATCTTTTTAAATTAGAGTTTTCTCTGGATATAAGCCCAGGAGTGGGATTCCAGGATCATATGATAACTCGATTTTTAGTTTTTTAAGGAACTTTCATACTGCTTTCCATAGTGGCCACACCAATTTTCATTTCCACCAACAGTGCAGGAATATCATTTCTTGATTTATCAATTGACCTCCTGCTGTGAGAGAAAAGGCTCTAGTGCACTAACAGCATTTCCCTTTCATCTCCCAAGCTGCTTCCCCGTAAGGTTTTATCAATATTTTTAGTTCTTCAGCTGGTCATCTTGTAACTCTAGGTAATGGATGTACTCCTTCATTTCTAGTTCCACACCTACAGATAGTATCTTTGGACTCCAGTGTGAGAGTCTTGATCTCAGTGCAGGTCTGCCTGACTTGAGGACCCAAACACTTTGTATTCCACACTGAGCCTCCCACACTGACCCCTTCTGGACCAGTGAAGGTCCCTTTGCCTGATTTTGGGAAATGTATTTTAAAATAATTGGCACTGGTAATGGATTTTGAACAAGAGGCATTCTCGGGCCAGTGCATACCAAGATAGAACAGTCTGAAGATAATGGAGTAAGTTTATCAAACTAAAGTTAAATTTAGTTCAGAAGCATTCAGAAAAGTGTGCATGGTCCAGAATCTTGACAGTAGGTAATAAATTTGCTGAAACTCTCCTGTTCCTTAAGGTGAATTCCTGCTCTTTCCATAAGGCTGGACTTGCATTTTACAATAGGAATACTTTGAGCCTAAGAAACTGGTGGATACCTTGGATCCTCCACTGCTCTCATAGGCACAAAATGCCCCAGAAACATCCCTTGTGTGTGCCCTGAGGCAAGTTATTTCTTGGTATGCCGTGAAAAGGAGAGTGAGAGCTGAGCATAGCCCTGGCATAAGCCTGGGTGTGGGTTTCACTAGGGAAGGTCATTGATACCGTAGAGCAGAGGCTGTGAAAGGAAAACAGACATGGGCTTTGTTTCCCAGGGCCCTCTGGCTGGCATTGCACACACAACGCAAACACTGTGCACGTTGGTGCTTGATATGGGTTTTTGTTTGTGTCTATTCCCTGCCTACTTTCAGAAGACAGCTTTGCTTATCTTTTATCTGTACTTCCTTGTCCCTGGCAATTCCCACCCCTTGTTCTTAAAGGTACCTGCTGGCTCTGCATATCTGAGTTAGACAGGGACTTGACCTACAGATCATAAACCTGTCAGGCCTTTGGACTTAGGCAGCACCCATGGCAGATGGCAGGAGAGCTCAGGGTCCCACAGCCTCCTGCTAGTCCTGCTACCCGAAGAGAACCCCAAGGACTAGCCCCTGCCCTGATGTAGCCCCACCCCTGTGGTTCAACAGGTACATCCAGCTCACTGCAGATTGCCCCATAATCTGGATACAGCCAGTCAGCCCATCCTAGGTCCTCACCCATTACCAGTGGGAACCTGGCAACGTTTGCTATAGCTTTTTGCCCTATACTTGGAAACAATACCTGCCCACTAGGAGAGAAGTAGGAAGTAGTGGGGCAGCTCAGGTCATAGCAAGACTAGATGTGAATTGCATACATTTAGGATCTGCACTTGGACAAAGCCACATCTGTAGTTAGGATTAGCTTCAGTTAGGAGTAACAGAAAAATCAAGACATGGCTCAAACAAAAATGCAAATTTATTTCTCTTTCACATATAAGAAATCCAAAGATAGTCATCCCAGGATTGATGTGGTCTGCCAGAGAGTCCTTCTTTCATGTTGTTTCACCCTGCATAGCTTCTACTCCCAAGGTGAACTCAATATGACTGCTAGAATTTCAGTCACTACATGCATATTCTAGCTAACATAAAGGAAAAAGCCTATAGAAGGGTATACTGCTTTCCTGTAGGCCCACTTCCTCAAAATTGCTCACACCATCTACTTATATTGCTTATACCAACTATGCTTATATTTCATTGGCCAGAGCACAGTCACATGACCACATCTGACTGCAAGAAAACTGACCATTGTTGTCCTTTCTCCTGGCAGCCATGTGCCCAGCTAATAATTGAGATTTTCTTACTAAGGATAAAGAGGAAAATGGAGATTGGAGGATGACCAACAGTCACTCATCCCTGGTAAAGTAGATCAGTAAAAGACTCACTGCCCTAATTCAAGCCACTCTTATTTGGGTTGACTGGCCAAAACAAAAAATGCCCAAAGTTTGAAAGCCTGCTCCCAAGCCATAATGATGGAGAATCCTCTCAGGTCAAACCCACTCTATTGCTGTTTCAGTCAGGTCAGACCAACTCTATCTGAGGAACTAGGATGAATCCATTTCTCAATACATCCCAGCTGAAATGGCATGCTGACTGAAGACAACCTCTATTCCTGCCATGGGAAGGAAGAACAATAGGTTTAGACCTCTCCCACCAAACAGCCATGCCCGCTGAAGGGGGCGGGGGAATACCCACCAGCTCTATCGTACACGTGTACGCACAGACACTGGACTTCTAAATGAGGTTTTGATTTAGACCTTACACCCATCTTCAGCAACTGACATGGCTGGTCAAGTTTGGCCTCCTGGATCACAGAACACTGAGAATTCAGCCCATGCCAAATGGAGAAGTAGAGAGCTTCACTGATCAAGACTTGGTGAATTGTGTGACACCTGGTCCAAGTAAAACCACACCCACGAAGTATATGGATACAGGCAGCCTCTGAGAGGGCCCTAACGATCCCTACCTCCTGGTCTCCATACCTGTGTGTAATCTCCTCTCCTTGTGCCTGGGCAGGACCTACTGACTCATTTCTAACAAATAGATTAGGGCAGAAGGGATGGATGTCACTTCTGAGGTTAGGCTTACAAAAAGACTGTGGCTTCTGTCTTGCTGGCCTTCTCTTACTCTCTTACTCATTCTGAGGGAAGCCAGCTGCCATGTTGTGAGATGGCCTCGGGGTGGGTGGAGGGGCACGTGGCAGTGGATGAACTGCCATCTCCAGCCAACAGCCAGGGATGACTGAGTCCTGCCAACAGCCGCCCAAGTGAGCTTGGAAGTGGATCCTTCTCCAGTCGAGCCTGAGACAACCGCAGCTCCAGCCAATAGCTTGACCACTGCCTTGTGAGGAACCCTGAGCCAGAGGCACCCAGCTAACCTGCACCCAGATTCTTGCCCCACAGAAACTGTGAGATCATAAATGTTTGTTGTTTTATACTGCTGAGTTTGGGGATAAGTTGTTATGTAGCGACAAATAATTAATTCAGCTTGTTTATATCTTCTTAAGAAATTCTGCTGGTTTATTTTCAACTTTTAAAACTTGTTGCTATATCCATCTTGAAGTGACAGGTTCAGGCCATGCGAGACTGTGAACACAGAGCTGAGATAATCCACTTGAAAATAGAGAAATGTCTCTGCAGGCATTATGAGTGTCACGAAGAAATACCAAAAATCCCTTCCTTTATTTAAAAAAATGTGTGGGAGTGACTTTCTTCAGCAGACAACACGTCTCCACTTAGAAAAGCAGAATCTTGTTTCTTCTCTCTAAAAAGACATTCACTCAGTGGTTGTGACCTGAGCATATTTGCGACCTTCACTCTTTCCTTCATCCTTGATTCAAGGTCAGGGTGCATGTTGTCTGCTAATCATTCTCTAGGAATGAAGCAGAAGATTGGCATTCAAGTGCAACCTTTCTTTGCTAAACATATGGCCAGGTTTCCATCAGTACCGACTCCAACATATATTTTCTCAAAAAATAATTTTTGTAGATGAAAAATTTCTTCTCCCATATCATGCATCTGTAGTGATAAATAGAATTAAATGTCATGGAGCGTTTTCCCCTCATATATGTAGCACACATATGTCAAGGGCTGATTTGTACATAGCATATCAGCCGTTTCCTTCCTATGCAATGGGCAATAGCTTCCAGGATGCACACATGATAGTAATTGCTCTTTCACATTGTATGCCATTGAATTTTTGAAGTTGCCTAGACTTTATAAAGGACTTTTGTTCACTTTCTCTTCAAGCACAAAATGTGTCATTAGCTTCGTAATTGGATTTATACCTATTTGGCAATAGAATGATTTACAGCCTTATTTTGCTGAAGAAAGGTAGATTTCATTACTATAGCAATGATGTTGCTATAGTTTTGATATTTTCTGCCTGCCTTTAGAAACAAAATTCTTCAATTTGGAAAGTATGGTTTTGTTCTTATTCTAGAAAAATATTATTTCCTTACTAGGCAGGTCACTTTTGTTTGAAAATGACAATAAAAAGTCAAGGGTGGCTTTATGCTCATATATGAACAAGTTCATAATAAATAATACACTGAGGAATACAGATGAATAACTTGCTAGCCCAGTAATATCCAATTTTCAGATACTCATCATCCCTTTTACTATTTGCACTGTTATCTTTTGCTTACTGGTGCAATTTAATCGTATTTTCAGACGCTTATTCTATAACACACAGAATCATACTCTATATTTTCACTAGAGTCCTGTTCACTATTTGACTTTATAATGCTATTCTGATTTATGGTATCACATTACCATATTAATGATTTGTTAAAAAAACTTTAATAATAGGTTTATTGATATATAATTCACGTAAAATTTGCCCTTTTAAAGTGTGCAATTCAGTGGTTTTCAGAATATTCAGTGTTGTGCAACCATCACTATCTAATTTTAGGATATTTTCATCACTCCAAAAAAAACCCTGTGCCTCTTAGTAGTCACTGCCTATTTCCCCCTTCCCTCCAGTCCGGGAAAAACCACTAATCTACATCCTGTCTCTATGGATTTGCTTATTCTGGACATTTCTTATAAATGTAATCACACAATATGTGGTCTTTTATGTCTGACCTCTTTTACTTAGCATGATGGTTTCAAAATTAATCTGTGGTGTAGCATGTATCAGGACTTCATTTCTTTTGATGGTCAAATATTATTCCATTGTATGGATATACCACGTTTTGCTTATTCATTCATCAGTTCATGCACAATTAGATTGTTTCCACTTTTTAGCTATTGTGAATAATGCTTCTATGAATATTCATGTACAGGTTTTTGTGTGGACTATGTTTTCATTTCTCTTGGGTATATACCGAGGAGGGGAATTGCTGAGTCTTATGGTAACTCTATGTTTAACATTTTGAGGAACTTTCAAAGTGACTGCATCATTTTATGAACCCACCAGCCACATATGAGGGTTGCAATGTTTTGACATACTTGTCATCGTTTGTTATTGTCGGTCTTTTCTATTTTAGTCATCCTAGTAGGTGTAAAGTGGCATCTCATTGTGGGTTTTTGGTGATGGCTTTATTAAGATATAATTCATCTGCATACAATTCACCCATTTAAAGTGTACAATTCCATGGGTTTTAGTACATTCACAGTTGTGCAACCATCACTACAATCAGTTTTGGCACCATCATCTCCAAAAGAAACTCGGCACCTTTTAGCAATTTCATTGTGGTTTTCATTTGCATTGCCCTAATGAGTAATAATGCTGAGCATATTTTCATGTTCTTATTGGCCATTTGCACTTGTTCTTTGAAAAAATGTCTATTCAAGTCTTTTGCCAAATTTTCACTGAGTTATTTTTCTTCTTATTTTTGAGTTGTTAGATTCTTTATATATCCTAAATACAAATCCCTTATCAGATATATGATTTGCAAATATTTTGTGGATTGTCTTTTCACTTCTTATTTATTCATTTATTTTTATTTAGTTATTTATATTTTTTCTGTTTCTTTTTTCCCCTGTGTCCTGGCTCTTGAGGATAGAACCGGCAGACTAGAAGCCGCCGGTACCGAAGACATGATGTCAAGGGGCCAGAGCCATACCTCTTTCCCTCTACTCCTTGCATTACGGGGACCAGGACCGCAAGCCCCATCCCTGCCAAGAAATGGAGGGTGCCTTTTTACTTTCTTGATACTGTCGTTTGAAGCACAAATTTTAAAAATTTTGAGTAAGTCTAATTTAACTATTTTTTTCTTGTGTCACTTATGCTTCTGGTGTCATATCTAAGGTACCATTGTGTAATCCAAGGTCATGAAGATACACTTCTATGTTTTCTTCTAAGAGTTTTACAGTTTTAGCTCTTATGTTTAGGCCTGTTATCCACTGTGAGTTAATTTTTTGCATATGGTATGAGAGCAGAGTCCAAAATCATTTATTTGTATGTGGATATCCAGTTGTCTGAGAACATTTTGTTGAAAAGACTATTTTTTCCCCACCGAATGGTCTTGCACCCTTGCTAAAAATCAGTTAACCAAAAAATGAGAAGGTTTATTTCTGGACACTCAATTCTATTCCATTGATCTATGTGTCTATCCTTATGCTATTACCACACTATTTTGATTACTGTAGCTTTTTACTAGGTTTTGAAATTAGGAAGTATGATTCCTCCAACTTTGTTCTTCTTTTTCAAGATCGTTTTGGCTATCCTAAGTCCCTTGCATTTCCATACGAACGTTAGGATCAACTCACCAATTTCTGCGAAAAAGGATGCTGATAGAAATTTCACTGGATCTGTGTAGCAATTTGGAGTAATGCCATCTTAACAACGTCAGATCTTTTGATTCATGAACATGGGATGTTTTTCCAGTCATTTAGATCTTCTTTAATTTTTTTCAATATTTTGTAGTTTTGGTGTACAAGTCTTGAACTTCTTTTGTTAAATTGGTTCCTGAGTATTTTAACTTTTTTGATGCCATTGGAAATGGAATTATTTTCTTAATTTCATTTTCAGATTGTTCATTGCAGGTATACAGAAATACAGTTGATTTCTGCATGTTGATCTTGTATCCTGCAACCCTGCTGAACTCATTTATTAATTCTAGTAGTTTTTAGTGGATTCCTTAGGATTGTCTGTATATAAGTCATATCATCTGCAAACAGAGGTAGTTTTACTTCTTTCTTTTCTACCTGGTTGCCTTTTATTTCTTTTTTTCTTTTCTAACATCCTAAATGGAACATCCAGTACAATATTGAAAAGAATTAGTGAAAGTGGACATCTTTGACTTGTTCCTGATTTTAAGGGAACGTGTCAGCCTTTCATCATCAAGTATAATATTAGACGTGGTTTATATTAATATTTTAATGAATCACTTTGAGCTACTAATCCTTTTTTTTCATTTTAATCTCTTTCTTTCTTTCTTTCTTTTTTTTGCGGTACGCAGGCCTCTCACTGTTGTGGCCTCTCCCGTTGCGGAGCACAGGCTCCGGACATGCAGGCTCAGCGGCCATGGCTCACGGGCCTAGCCGCTCCAAGGCATGTGGGATATTCCCAGACCGGGGCACGAACCCGTGTCCCCTGCATCGGCAGGCAGACTCTCAACCACTGCGCCACCAGGGAAGCCCAATCTCTTTATTTCTTATTGAATTTTTAACATTTCCCTTTTTCCATTTTCAACTAAGTGATTGTCAAATGTTTATCCACTCCTGCATTCTTTAAAATTTAGTCTTCTAATGTTCTTTTTTTTAAAAAACAGCAGGTTCTTATTAGTCATCAGTTTTATACACATCAGTGTGTACATGTCAATCCCAATCTCCCAATTCTCACACCCCCACCCCCATTCCCCACCACTTTCCCCCCTTGGTGTCCATACGTTTGTTCTCTACATCTGTGTCTCAATTTCTGCCCTGCAAACCAGTTCATCTGTACCATTTTTCTAAGTTCCACATATATGCGTTAATATACGATATTTGTTTTTCTCTTTCTGACTTACTTCACTCTGTATGACAGTTTCTAGATCCATCCACGTCTCTACAAATGACCCAATTTCATTCCTTTTTATGGCTGAGTAATACTCCATTGTATATATGTACCACATCTTCTTTATCCTTTCATCTGTCAATGGGCATTTAGTTTGCTTCCATGACCTGGCTATTGTAAATAGTGCTGCAATGAACATTGGGGTACATGTGTCTTTTTGAATTATGGTTTTCTATGGGTATATGTCCAGTAGTGGGATTGCTGGGTCATATGGTAATTCTATTTTTAGTTTTTTAAGGAACCTCCATACTGTTCTCCATAGTGGCTGTATCAATTTACATTCCCACCAACAGTTCAAGAGGGTTCCTTTTCTCCACACCCTCTCCAGCATTTGTTGTCTGTAGATTTTCTGATGATGCCCATTCTAACTGGTGTGAGGTGATACCTTATTGTAGTTTTCATTTGCATTTCTCTAATAATTAGTGATGTTGAGCAGCTTTTCATGTGCTTCTTGGCCATCTGTATGTCTTCTTTGGAGAAAAAGTCTATTTAGGTCTTCTGCCCATTTTTGGATTGGGTTGTTTGTTTTTTTAATATTGAGCTGCATGAGCTGTTTATATATTTTGGAGACTAATCCTTTGTCGGTTGATTCATTTGCAAATATTTTCTCCCATTCTGAGGGTTGTCTTTTCATCTTGTTTATGGTTTCCTTTGCTGTGCAAAAGCTTTTAAGTTTCATTAGGTCCCATTTGTTTATTTTTGTTTTTATTTCCATTACTCTAGGAGGTGGATCAAAAAGGATCTTGCTGTGATTTATGTCAGAGAGTGTTCTTCCTACATTTTCCTCTAAGAGTTTTATAGTGTCTGGTCTTACATTTAGGTCTCTAATCCACTTTGAGTTTATTTTTGTGTATGGTGTTAGGGAGTGTTCTAATTTTATTCTTTTACATGTAGCTATCCAGTTTTCCCAGCACCACTTATTGAAGAGACTGTCTTTTCTCCATTGTATATCCTTGCCTCCTTTGTCATAGATTAGTTGATCATAGGTGCATAGGTTTATCTCTGAGCTTTCTATCTTGTTCCATTGATCTATATTTCTGTTTTTGTGCCAGTACCATATTGTCTTGATTACTTGATTACTGAAGTCAGGGAGTCTGATTCCTCCAGCTCTGTGTTTTTCCCTCCAGACTGCTTTGGCTATTTGGGGTCTTTTGTATCTCCATACAAATTTTAAGATTTTTTTGTTCTAATTCTGTAAAAAATGCCATTGGTAATTTGATAGGGATTGCATTGAATCTGTAGATTGCTTTGGGTAGTATAGTCATTTTCACAATATTGATTCTTCTAATCCAAGAACATGGTATATCTCTCCATCTGTTGATATCAACTTTAATTTCTTTCATCAGTGTCTTATAGTTTTCTGCATACAGGTTTTTTGTCTCCCTAGGTAAGTTTATTCCTAGGTATTTTATTCTTTTTGTTGCAATGGTAAGTGGGAGTGTTTCCTTAATTTCTTTTTCAGATTTTTCATCATTAGTGTGTAAGAATGCAAGAGATTTCTGTGCATTAATTTTGTATCCTGCTACTTTACCAAATTCATTGATTAACTCTAGTAGTTTTCGGGTAGCATCTTTAGGATTCTCTATGTATAGTATCATGTCATCTGCAAACAGTGACAGTTTTACTTCCTCTTTTCCAAGTTGTATCCCTTTTATTTCTTTTTCTTCTCTGATTGCCATGGCTAGGACTTCCAAAATATGTTGAATAATAGTGGTGAGAGTGGACATCCTTGTCTTGTTCCTGATCTTAGAGGAAATGCTTTCAGTTTTTCACCATTGAGAATGATGTTTGCTGTGGGTTTTTCATATACGTCCTTTATTATGTTGAGGTAGGCTCCCTCTATGCCTAATTTCTGGAGAGTTTTTATCATAAATGGGTGTTGAATTTTGTCAAAAGCTTTTTCTGCATCTATTGAGATGATCATATGGTTTTTATTCTTCAATTTGTTAATATGGTGTATCACATTGATTGATTTGCATATATTGAAGAATCCTTGCATCCCTGGGATAAATCCCACTTGATCATGGTGTATGATCCTTTTAATGTGTTGTTGGATTCTGTTTGCTAGTATTTTGTGGAGGATTTTTGCATCTATATTCTTCAGTGATATTGGTCTGTAATTTTCTTTTTTTGTAGTATATTTGGTTTTGGTATCAGGGTGATGGTGGCCTCATAGAATGAGTTTGGTAGTGCTCCTTCCTCTGCAATTGTTTGGAAGAGTTTGAGAAGGATGGGTGTTAGCTCTTCTCTAAATTTTTGATAGAATTCACCTGTGAAGCCATCTGGTCCTGGACTTTTGTTTGTTGGAAGATTTTTAATCACAGTTTAAATTTCATTACTTGTGATTGGTCTGCTCACATTTTCTATTTCTTCCTGGTTCAGTCTTGGAAGGTTATACCTCTCTAAGAATTTGTCCATTTCTTCCAGGCTGTCCATTTCATTGGCATAGAGTTTCTTGTAGTAGTCTCTTATGATGCTTTGTATTTCTGCAGTGTCTGTTGTAACTTCTCCTTTTTTATTTCTAATTTTATTGATTTGAGTCCTCTCCCTCTTTTTCTTGATGAGTCTGGCTAATGGTTTATCAATTTTGTTTATCTTCTCAAAGAACCAGCTTTTAGTTTTATTGATCTTTGCTATTGTTTTCTTTGTTTCTATTTCATTTATTTCTGCTCTGATCTTTATGATTTCTTTCCTTCTGCTAACGTTGGGTTTTGTTTGTTCTTCTTTGTCTAGTTCCTTTAGGTGTAAGTTTAGATTGTTTATTTGAGATTTTTCTTGTTTCTTGAGGTAGGCTTGTATAGCTATAAACTTCCCTCTTAGAGCTGCTTTTGCTGCATGCCATAGGTTTTGGATCGTCGTGTTTTCATTGTCATTTGTCTCTAGGTATTTTTTTTATTTCCTCTTTGATTTCTTCAGTGATCTCTTGGTTATTTAGTAACCTATTGTTTAGCCTCCTTGTGTTTGTGTTTTTTATGTTTTTTTCCCTGTAATTCATTTCTAATCTCATAACGTTGTGGTCAGAGAAGATGCTTGATATGGTTTCAATTTTCTTAAATTTATTGTGGCTTGATTTGTGACCCAAGATGTGATCTATCCTGGAGAATGTTCCATGTGCACTTGAGAAGAAAGTGAGGTGTTAAAATCCCCCACTATTATTGTGTTACTGTCGATTTCTTCTTTTATAGCTGTTAGCAGTTGCCTTATGTATTGAGGTGCTTCTATGTTGGGTGCATATATATTTATAATTATTATATCTTCTTCTTGGATTGATCCCTTGATCATTATGTAGTGTCCTTCCTTGTCTCTTGTAACAGTCTTTATTTTAAAGTCTAGTTTATCTGATATGAGTATTACTACTCCAGCTTTCTTTTGATTTCCATTTGCATGGAATATCTTTTTCCATCCCCTCACTTTCAGTCTGTGTGTGTCCCTAGGTCTGAAGTGTGTCTATTGAAGACAGCATATAATGGGTCTTGTTTTTGTATCCATTCAGCGAGCCTGTGTCTTTTGGTTGGATCCTTTAATCCATTCATGTTTAAGGTAATTATTGATATGTATATTCTTATTACCATTTTCTTAATTATTTTGAGTTGGTTTTGTAGGTCCTTTTCTTCTCTTGTGTTTACCACTTAGAGAAGTTCCTTTAGCATTTGTTGTAGAGCTGGTTTGGTGGTGCTGAATTCTCTTAGCTTTTGCTTGTCTGTGAAGCTTTTGATTTCTCCATCGAATCTGAATGAGATCTTTTCCGGTAGAGTCATCTTGGTTGTAGGTTCTTCCCTTTCATCACTTTAAGTATATCATGCCACTGTCTCTGGCTTGTAGAGTTTCTGCTGAGAAATCAGCTGTTAACCTTATGGGAGTTCCTTTGCATGTTATTTGTCATTTTTCCCTTGCTGCTTTCAATAATTTTTCTTTGTCTTTAACTTTTGCCAATTTGATTACTATGTGTCTCGGCGTGTTTCTCCTTAGATTTATCCTGTATGGGACTCTCTGTGCTTCCTGGATTTGGGTGGCTATTTCCTTTCCCATGTTAGGGAAGTTTTCGACTATAATCTCTCCACATATTTTCTTGGGTCCTTTCTCTCCCTCTTCTCCTTCTGGGACCCCTATAATGTGAATGTTGTTACATTTAATGTTGTCTCAGAGGTCTCTTAGGCTGTCTTCATTTCTTTTCATTCTTTTTTCTTTATTCTCTTCTGCAGCAGGGAATTCCACCATTCTGTCTTCCAGGTCACTTATCGGTTCTTCTGCCTCAGTTATTCTGCTATTGATTCTTTCTAGTGTATTTTTCATTTCAGTTATTGTATTGTTCATCTCTGTTTGTTTGTTCTTTAATTCTTCTAGATCTTTATTGAACATTTCTTGCATCCTCTCGATCTTTGCCTCCATTCTTTTTCCGAGGTCCTGGATTATCTTCACTGTCATTATTCTGAATTCTTTTTCTGGAAGGTTACCTATCTCCACTTCATTTAGTTGTTTTTCTGGGTTTTATCTTGTTCCTTCATCTGACATAGCCCTCTGCCTTTTCATCTTTTCTATCTTTCTGTGAATGTGGTTTTTGTTCCATAGGCTGCAGGATTGTCGTTCTTCTTGCTTCTGCTGTCTGCCCTCTGGTGGATGAGGCTATCTAAGAAGCTTGTGCAAGTTTCCTGATGGGAGGGACTGGTGGTGGGTAGAGCTGGCTGTTGCTCTGGTGGGCAGATTTCAGTAGGGCTGGGTTCCGTCCCTGTTGGTTGTTTGGCCTGAGGGGACCGAACACTGGTGCCTACCTGGGCTCTTTGGTTAGGCTAATGGCGGACTCTGGGAGTGCTCACGCCAAGGAGTACTTCCCAGTTCTTCTGCTGCCAGTGTCCTTGTCCTCACCGTGAGACAGAGCCACACTCTGCCTCTGCAAGAGACCCTCCAACATTAACAGGTAGGTCTGGCTCAGTCTCCTGTGGGATCACTGCTCCTTCCCCTGGGTCCCGATGCGCACACTACTTTGTGTGTGCCCTCCAAGTGTAGAGCCTCTGTTTCCCCCAGTCCTGTTGAAGTCCTGCAATCACATCCCGCTAGCCTTCAAAGTCTGATTCTCTAGAAATTCCTCCTCCTGTTGCCAGACCCCCAGGTTCAGAAGCCTGACGTGGGGCTCAGAACCTTCACTCCAGTGGGTGGACTTCTGTGGTGTAAGTGTTCTCCAGTCTGTGAGTCACCCACCCAGCAGTTATGGGATGTGATTTATTGTGACTGTGCCCCTCCTACCATCTCACTGTGGCTTCTCCTTTGTCTTTGGATGTCTTTGTATCTTTTTTGGTGAGTTCCTGTCGATGACTGTTCAGCAGTTAGTTGTGATTCTGGTGTTCTCGCAAGAGGGAGTGAGAGCACCTCCTTCTACTCCGCCGTCTTGAACCAATCTGCTACTAATCCTTTTTTAAATTTTGGAAATATGGTGCACTGTGATAGAAACAATGAAAATGCAAATTTAATCATTGTTCAGTCAGAATTCTTAGTTGCAAGCAACAGAAACTAGGTGGTTTAAGCACAAAAGAAAATTTGCCAAAGGGCTATTGCTAGGAAGGATGGAGAAATAGGCTCTGAAAATGGTCAAAACAAGAAGTCGGGGTGGTGGGGGGTGGCGGCAGTCCCAGCAGCAGTCAGGACCACAGCCTAAATGTTGCCATAAGTCAGTCCAGGAAGATTCTGTGATGACAAGTGCTGAAACATTGAATGCCACAGGCTGGACCATGGTCCTCAGAGGCACTGGACACTGCCCCACTGCTGAAACTGTAGCCCCTGCAAATGGATGTTTCTCCCACCAAAGCTGCCACTGGGCACCATATCCAATTCTGGATTCATTGTGTCACTTGCTCTAAGCTCAAAGTTGAGGGGAGAGGTGTGCAAGTGCACTCTTACTCTTCTCTTTCTTATCTGTTGACACTTGCAGTGGTGAGGAGGTATAGCACTCCAGGGTTAAGAGCACACCTTTGGAATAAGACTGGACCAGATCAAAGATACAGCAATCTGGAGGAGGTCTTGTGTTGAAATTGCATTCACAGAGTTGTTTTTCCTTAGATTGTATATTTATTTGAGGTATTTGAGGTTGCTTTGGGCAAACTAATAGAAATTATGGAGAGACAGTGGTTGGAGCATTCCTCCACACCAAACCATCCTTTATCATACGTAATTCAGACATACCTAGGTTCAAATCCTGGCTGAGCCACTTAGTTTAGCCATGGGGCTTAGGAAAATGGCTTCATTTTTCTAAGCCTCAGTTTCTTTGTCTAGAAATTGAAAGCATAACAGTACCTTCTTTACAGGGCCACTGTAAGAGTTAAAGGGACAATGAACGTAAGGTGAATAAGACAGTGTTTGGGACATAGTAAGCATTAACAACTGGTGGCTATTGTTCATATTCCTCTGTCACCCTATTCCTTGGCAACCAGATCCTTTTCCTTGGACTCAACCATAGTCTCTGTTTTTCACTCTAGCTTTTGAACCATTTCTGGCTCCCAGTCTTTTTTCATATTTCAACCCCCAACCAGTGCCAGTGTTTCTGAACTTGAGTATCTGATCCACTCAGAAGCAGCACTGCCTCATATTGAACTTGGGATCGGCCATGTTATTGGCTGAAAGCTGTCTGACTTAGCAATGCCTCTCCACCCCTGTTACAATTAGCCATGACAAGTTGGCATGAGACAGGGCAGAACAATGAGATGCTATAAGCACAGGCTCTGGAGTTAAACTGCCTAGACTCCAACCCACCCACCTCTACCATTTACTAGTCAGTGACTTTGGGGAAGTTGTATAATCTCTGTGTCTCAGTGTTATCTTCTGTAAAATGGGGATAATAATATTATTTTAGAGAGTTACGAGGATTAAATAAATGTATGTAAAGCACGCAGAACAATACTAGGCAAGGAGTAAGCTCTGTAGTATTTGTTATTATTGCTGTTGTTATTGCTTTATCTATTTACCTATCTATCTGTCTATGTATCTATCATCTATTTATTTTAAATCCAGGACTCAAATCCAAGCATTGACGAATGAGGACACAAGGCGAGAAAACCATAACTGGCAACTAAGTTGCTAAGGTCAGACTGTGCCCAGTAGAAAGACTGGCTCAGGCCAAACACTGCGTTGCTGACGTTGGCCTCCTGGCAGGAGAGGGACAGGGTCAGAGCAATGTTTTACTACAGTGGCCTCCAAAGAGGGTACCTGTGCTCCTTCCTGAGTGTACATTAGATGCTGCCTTAGGATACAGAAAAAATATTACAATTTCTATTTATTTTTCTTAAAAAAAATAAACTTTACTGATATCTATCGATTCATGCTGGTAGCCACACTTGTCTGTACAGAAGTTGTGTCATAATGGTAAGAGAAATCTCCTGAGAGGAATTTTTGTGCTCTAGGGTGTCATTGTTAAGAGCATTTTCATAAAAACAAAAACAAACCCCCCAAATTTTTAAGTGGTAGAACCTTTATAATATTGTAACGAGATGGGGAGCAACAGTAAAAATCAATTGTATCAAACAGGTTCACGGGTCACTTGAGGGTAAAGGAGTTAAAAGAATTGTCAATTTAAAGATGAATGACTTATTCTCTTACAAAAAGACTGGTGTTCCAAAATTCCTGACCTTTTCTGTTATGACAAGTGACTTTCAATACTGTGCTACCTAACAGATATTAAAATAATAAATACATTTATTTAGCCAGTACCTTTAAGGAAAAGATAGTGTTAACAATAAATGAAAAAGTAACTGCTTTTGCAAATAAACACTTTTTATTGAGAGAGCATTTTATTTGAAATGCCTGGAAATGTTTCCATTATTATTTTATTCCTGAAATGAATACAACTGTATCATTGCCTATGAAAAATTTATATTTGCATGCTTAAAAAAATTTGGAAACAATCTTCTAACCTATTAATATTCCAGATGTAGACTTATATTATCTTTCAATTAGCTTGCAAGAATAACTCTTTGATGGGACTTCCCTGGTGGTGCAGTGGTTAAGAATCCACCTGCCAATGCAGGGGACACCGCTTGGAGTCCTGGTCCAGGGAGATACCACATGCTGCAGAGCAACAAAGCCCATGCACCACAATTACTGAGTCTGCGCTCTAGAACCGCAAGCCACAACTACTGAAGCCCACGTGCCTAGAGCCCATGCTCTGCAACAGGGGAAGCTACCATGAGAAGCCCATGCACCACAACAAAGAGTAGCCCCTGCTCGCTGCAACTAGAGAAAGCCTGCACGCAGCAACGAAGACCCAGTACAGCCATAAATAAATAAATAAAAGATTAATTGTAAAAAAATCACTTTGCATAATTGGTGGACGAAAATGAATAATAGGATTCAGTAATGCATTTTTGGTGCATTTGGTACTATGTAACTCTGTGAATATCTTCTTTGGCTATGATGACAATTAAAACCTATTTTCAAAAGACAGTGAAGTTAGAAACATACTTGTGAATCTCTGCATCACAAATTATTAACCAATAATTTAAAAAAACAGTGACATTTATTCAATTATAGGGAGAACAAAAATGATTTTGTACCTTTAAGAAAGCAAATAAAAATTTAAAGTATTCATTTCCTCTCTATTTCCTTTTACTTTCTATTTTTCTGTACGTTTTACAAAGTACATGTATGTTTAGTCATATGTGTACATTAGTTAGAAATAAATAAATATAGTAGGAATTCATGCTCAAGCATTTTTATTGGTAGAGTGTGCTTTCAAAAGGGTTTGAAGACCACTGCTTAGAAAGACAGGTCTGAACCTGTGTATGAGATAAAAGTAGAGAGAGGGCACAAGGATGACAAGACAGGAGATTAATCAAGCCCTCGAACAAAGCAACATTCCAGGTCAGGGCAGAGGCTAGATTAGAGTGGTGATATTTTGAATGGAAAGGAACAGATTCAAGGAAATGAGGGAATGAGGAGAGTTCCCTGGTGGTCCAGTGGGTTAGACTCTGCGCTCCCAATGCAGGGGGCCTGGGTTTGATCCCTGGTCGGGGAATTAGATCCCACGTGCATGCTGCAACTAAAAGAGTTCGCATGCCACAACTAAAGATCCCTCATGCCGCAACTAAACATGCCGCAACAAAGATCCCACGTGCCTCAGCTGAGACCCAGCACAGCCAAAATAAATAAATATTTTTAAAAAAAGAAAAAGAAAATGAGGGAATGAGAAGACAGGAGCAATAAATTTTGATGACTAATGGTACGTAGAAAGCAAGGGGGAGGGAGGTGTCAGTGAATAAACTGGGAGGAAGAAAAAGTTCTTGGGGGCAAAACAATGGATTTCCCTTTAAATATGTTGAACTTGAGTGCCCTTTGGAACGTTAACTGAAAGGATCTAAGGAACAGTTGAAAAAAGACCAGGTGACAGTGACTAAAAATGACTTTGTAGAGAAGTTTTACATTCCATATGTTTTACAATTCTGACATATATTGCTGTAAAGATAATATGCATTCGTGGGAACCAACAGATTTGACTTCTTAAAATATGAATACCCTTTAGAGGCACACACATCTCTTTTTTTCCTTCAGGACTTCCCACTATAGCAGAAGATGGGAGAGAGAGAGGATTAATGTGGAAACACTGCTTTGGGAAACTCTGGTTCCAAACCCACTCTACCATTTAGCAGTGAGGCAACTCTGGAGATTTATTTAACTCTTCTGAGGCTTGATCTCTTTATTGAATCATGGTCTAATAATATTTGTTTTTTATAGTTATTTTTGAGCATTGAATGAGTTAACACATGTAATGTGCTTATGTCTTTGCCTTGTACAGTTTTGAAGCATTATTTAATGTTAACTAAAAATTAGTTCTAAATATTGCTTGGTCACTGTAGTTCTTGGAAAACAAACTGACTACTGTGTTATCTTTTATCTCAGCCTACTACATCATTATCACACATTCGCATGCTTATAAAACCTGGACTTTGTGGTATGTCTGTTCCTAAATAAACATTATTTTCTCCCCTTCAATATTGCTGTAAACAGTGGCACACATGTAGCATATGTTTGATTTTTTTTTACTGTTTCATAAGAAAAGTACATACATGCTCAAATGTGTACACACACACTCAAACACACACTAAAGGTCATTCACAAAGTTTTTAGTATCTGAGACCTGAACTGAGAAAGAACAGTAAAATTCCCATATTTGGATCACACTTGTAACAATAATTATGATCCTTATGTTCTGGACTAAATGTTTGTGTCCTCCCAAAATTCATATGTTGAAATCCTAACCCTCAATATGATGGTATTAGGAGGTGGAGTCTTTCGAGGTGATTAGTTCATGAGAGTGGAGCCCTCATGAATGGGATTAGTGCCCATACAAAAGAGACTCCAGAGAGTTCTCTTGCCCCTTTGGCCATGTGAGGATACAGTGAGAAGATGGGCATCTATGAACGAGGAAGTGAGCCCTCACCAAACACTAAATCTGTTGGTGCCTTGATCTTGGACGTCCCAGCCTCCAGAACTGTGAGAAACAAATTTCTGTTGTTTATGAGCTACTCAGTCTATGTTATTTTGTTGTAGAAACCTGAGCTAAGACACCTTACAACTACATAGGATTTTGCTGTTATACGAATGATATACATTGATAAGTGACAAGAGAAATCCACTATATAAATATATTTGGTGTCCCTGAGGTAGAGAGTACAGCAAATGGAGAATAAAAGTATTCAAAGAGAAAAGTATACTTTCCTGAAATGAAGAACAGAATCCACAAATTTAAAGGATACACTGTGTTGTAGGAAAAATTAACACAGAAGCATAGAAATATGACATGGCCACATGAAATGACTAAACTCATGAATTAAGTAAATAATCCTATGTATATCTAGGCAAAAAACCACAAGTCACTTGTAATAGGAAGAGGTAAATCTGGGTTCAAACTTACAGCAATGATCCTCACTAGAAGATGATAGAGCAATGTTTACAAAGTTCTAAGGAGAAATGAGGTGACCCAAGAATTTTATACCCAGCCAAATTTCTGTGTATGAAGGAAACCAACAAATAGTCTCAAATATGCCACGGCTTGGGTCAGGTAAGGCACATACAAATACTTTTTGAAAAAGTTGGGGACTTCCCTGGTGGTGCAGTGGTTAAGAATCTGCCTGCCAATGCAGGGGACACAGGTTCGAACCCTGGTCTGGGAAGATCCCACATGCCGCGGAGCAACAAAGCCCCTGCGCCACAACTACTGAGCCTGTGCTCTAGAGCCCGCGAGCCACAACTACTAAGCCTGCGTGCCACAACTACTGAAGCCCACGGGCCTAGAGCCTGTGCTCCACAACAAGAGAAGCCACCGTAATGAGAAGCCCGTGCACCGCAACGAAGTGTAGCCCCCGCTTGCTGCAACTAGAGAAAGCCCATGTGCAGCAACAAAAACCCAATGCAGCCAAAAACAAATTAAAAAAAAAAAAGCTACCTGATGATAAAATCCAGGCAATTAAGACATTTCAGAAGGGAAAACTAGGGAATGGGGAAAATAGGATATAACAAGGCTTGTCGTGAAGTCGAATCTATGTAAATCTAGAAATAAGGCAAAACAATTACAGATATTGCAAAATATGACCTACATGTTTGAACAAGGAGGATAAGCTGGCAAGCAAAGTGAGGAGGACATCCATGCAATGGTGCAACCCAGTATGGGGTGTCAGAGCCTGAGTGGAGCAAGGAGAGCATCCCCTCAGGGGAGCAACTCAGCACAGGGTGGGTGTCCGAATCTGAGCAGGGTGCCTCTGGTGGAATGCAAGGAGCTGCAGCCTGTGCAAGGTGAGAATGGTGTCCTCATGGAGCGGTGGTGATGGTGGTGGCTCAGAGCAGGGTTTAGAGTCTGAGCCAGTTGAGGAAAATGTCCGTGCATATGGGTGACCTGGTGAGGGTATCAGAGCCCAAGGAGGGTGGAGGAGAGCCACCCTATGGGTGCACAAACTGGCATAGGGTTTGAGAGCTTGAGCAGGATGAAAGGGAATCCCCGCTGGAGGGACATAAAAAAGTTTTTGTTCTTATTTATGATTTTTCTGAAAGTATGTTATTTTTTAAAATGTGTCTTAACACATCAGATTTTTTTTTCTGATATTGCAGCTACTTACCTGGGAGGAAACAACATACAAAATATATTTAAATTCTTATTTGATGTACTATATGTCTACAAGCGCTGGGATTATCATATAAAATCACACGACACCGATTCCTTTCAACTGTATCTTGCTTTCATAATATATAAATCATTCTGGATGTATCAATAAGAATTTTGCTGTGCTAATTTAATAGAATATTTTAATGCTACTTAAAGAATGTGAAGTCAGTAGAATGCATATAGACCCAGAAAATTCCTGGACTTTGCAATGCCTGTTCACCTCTTTCCTAAACGGGCGCATGAAACTTAGTGTTCAGGCACCCAGAATTTTCTGGGACGCCACTCACTGCAAAGGTTGAACCTTGGAACCAGCTCTGAATTTCCTTGTGGTTTCACACTTACTGCATTTTCTTCTCACCTTGCCACTTCCCACGCAGACTCAGCCTTCCTGGCTGTGTCAACTTTGGGTTGCTTCACTTCCTGGCTTCTGTGAAGTTGCAGCTGCAAGAGCTTTTGCACGCTAAGCAGGCGCCCTATAAAGGCCCCCAAATTAGAACACAGATGCAGGAAAGTCACAAGTGTGCTTTCTGGGGGTGTCAGGGTGAGAAGAACATTGTGTCCCCAGCCCTCACTGTCATCCTCTGGTGAAGAGGTCTCTCTGATCTTCAGTCTTTCAGAAGCTGTCTCTGGGATATTTTTGTGTGATAGTCTCTACACGTGAATGAAAACACGGTTTCAGGACACCGGAAATGTCATATTGGGTCAAATAATGGTTCGGTGGGCTCGGGCTTTTTATCACTGCTTTTGGTGCCATCCACCCCCACTCTGTAGTAACTAGTGGTAGCAGTTCCAAACTCTGGTCTCCAAACAGCTGCTGATATGGGAATTTTTTTTAATTAATCTGTAATGAAATAAGAAGAGTAAGAATAACATGGGAGAACATGTTCAAATGTCATTTGGGGGTAAAGAACTGTTCTTTATCGTGAGACTATGTCCTTCTTCCATTTTTTTTACCTTCAAAAATATCCCTCCTTTTGTGAAATGCAGGTAATAGTAGATGGTGGATTATTTGTTGTTTTTTTGTGTGTCTTACCTGGCAAAATAAAAAGGAGACAATCATAGTCCCTGTGCAACTTTTTTCAATAATCTTTTTAAAAAAAAATGTGCTGACAGAGAGATCAGCTCGGTGCTCTGTGACCACCTAGAGGGGTGGGATAGGGAGGGTGGGAGGGAAGGAGATGCAAGAGGGAGGGGATATGGGGATATATGTATATGTATAGCTGATTCACTTTGTTATAAAGCAGAAACGAACGCACCATTGTAAAGCAATTATACTCCAATAAAGATGTTAAAAAAACTGTGCTGAGGTACACATAACTTAAAATTTACCATAATTTGACTGAAACTTTTTCAAGTATACAGTGCAGTGGTATCAAGTACATTCACAATGTTGTGCAACCTTCACCAACATCCATCTCCAGAACTCTTTCCATCTTGCAAAAAGGAAACTCTGTACTCATTAAACAATAACTCCCATTCCCTCCTCCCCTTCCCAGCCCCTGGCTACCATCATTTACTTTCTGCCTCTATGAATCTGACTATTCTAGGTACTTTATATAAGTGGAATCATACAGTATTTTTCTTTTTGTGACTGGCTCCTCTCACTTAGCATAATGTCCTCAACGTTCGTCCATGGTGTAGAGTGTGTCCGAATTTCCTTCCTTTTTTTTTCTTTTTTAAAATAAATTTATTTATTTATTTTTGGCCGCGTTGGGTCGTCATTGATGCGCACGGGCTTTTTCTACTTGCGGAGAGTGGGGGCTATTCTTTTTTTTTTTTTTTTTTTTTTGCTGTACGCGGGCCTCTCACTGTTGTGGCCTCCCCCGTTGCGGAGCACAGGCTCCGGACGCGCAGGCTCAGCGGCCATGGCTCACGGGCCCAGCCGCTCCGCGGCACATGGGATCCTCCCAGACCGGGGCACGAACCCGTATCCCCTGCATCGGCAGGCGGACTCTCAACCACCTGCGCCACCAGGGAGGCCCGTGGGGGCTATTCTTCGTTGCGGTGCGCGGGCTTCTCATTGCGGTGGCTTCTCTTGTTGTGGAGCACGGGCTCTAGGCGCGCGGGCTTCAGTAGTTGTGGTTTGCGGGCTCTAGAGCGCAGGCTCAGTAGTTGTGGCGCACGGGCTTAGTTGCTCCGTGGCATGTGGCATCTTCCCAGACCAGGGATCGAACTCATGTCCCCTGCATTGGCAGGTGGATTCTTAACCACTGCACCACCAGGGCAGCCCAGAATTTCCTTCCTTTTGATAGCTGAATAATGTTCCATTGTATGTATACACCACTTCTGTTTATCCATTCTTCTGTCAATGGGCACTTGTATTGCTTCCACCTTTTGGCTATTGTAAATAATGCTGCTATGAACATGGGTGTACAAATATTCTTTTTTATTGAGGTATAATTTACATAAAATGCACAGACTTTAATGAACTGTTTGATGAGCTTTGACAAATATATAGATCAATGTAACTGCCACCCTATAGAACATTTCTACGACCTCAGAAATTTCCCTTGTGCCTATTTCAGTCAATGTCTCCTCCCAAACAAACTCCTCCTCCCACTCTCCTGATTTTTATCACCATAATTGGTTAGTTTTGCCTGTTACTAGAACTTAATAAAAATGGAATCATACACTATGTACTCTTGTGTCTGGCATTTTTTGCTCAATATAAGTTTTTTGAGATTCAGCCACATTATTGTGATTCATTACCCTTAATTGCTAAGTGTTATACCATTTTATAAATATATACAATTTGTTTATCCATTCTCACTTGAGTTGCTTCCAGTTTGGAGCTATCATGAATAAAGCTGCTAAGAACGTTCTTGTACATCTTTTTGTGGACATATATTTTCATTTCTTTTGGGTAAAGACCTAGAAGTGGAATCTCTCTCATAGGAAAGGGGTATGTGTAACTTTATTGGAAAATGACAAAAAGTTGTTTTATTTTATGTTTATCATCTTACCCCTTGTCCTCAGCAATATCTGAGAGTCCCAGTTTTTCCACATTTTCGCCGTTTGGTATTGTCAATTAAAAAATTTTTTAACCATTCTAGTTGATGTATGGTAGTACCTGTGCAACTTTTAATAAATTCCTCAGGCAATTAATTTCCTTCAGTAATATTGCCAGATGGCTTTGCTAGGATAGGATTCTTTGGATAAAAGTTAAAGAAACACAACTTAAACTAGTCTAAGTGGAAACAGAATGTATTGCCTCTTGCAACCAAACCATGGAGGTCAGAGGTGGAACTGCCCTTCCCATCACTCTCCCGTGTGTCCTCTCCTCTCTACCTCTCTTTGCATGTTGGCTTCATTCTCCAAATTCCATCGTCCCCATGAAATTGGAGCTTTGTCTTCAAGCAAGTCTAAGCTTTCATCCACATAGCCTTCCAACTGAACAGAGAAGAAATCACCTTTCCATCTGTTGCAGTTAGAGAACTCTGATTATCCTGGCTTGGGATTCATGCCATCCCTGAAACCAATCATTCTTCAAATCACTGACAACCACAGTCAGAGATACAGCCCAGACACTTCTTCATTTTTTTATTGGCCATGCTGCACAGCTTGTGGGATCTTATTTCTCCGATCAGGGATTGATCTTATTTTCCCAACCCAGGCCCTGGACAGTGTGAGCACAGAGTCCCAACCACAGGACTACCAGGGAATTCCCCCAGACACTTCTTTTCAAAAAAAATTGTTTTTATTGAGTATAGGTGATTTACAATGTTGTATTAGTTTCTGGAGTACAGCAAAGTGATTCAGTTATATATATATACACATATATACATATTCTTTTTCATATTCTTTTCCGTTATGGTTTCTTACAGGATATTGAGTATAGTTCCCTGTGCTATACAGTAGGACCTTGTTGTTTATGTATCTTATATACAGTAGTTTGTATCTGGTAATCCCAGACTCCCAGTTTATCCCTCCCCGACCCCTTTTCCCCTTTGGTAACCATAAATTTGTTTTCTATGTCTGTGAGTCTGTTTCTGTTTTGTAAATAAGTTCCTTTGTGTCATATTTTAGATTCCACATATAAGTGATGTTATATGATATTTCTCTTTCTCTTTCTAACTTACTTCACTTAGTATGATAATCTCTAGGTCCATCATGTTGCTGCAAATGGCATTATTTCATTCTTTTTTATGGCTGAGTAGTATTCCATTGTATATATGTACCACATCTTCTTTATCCATTTGTCTGTCAACAGACATTTATGTTGCTTCCATGTTTTGACTATTGTAAGTAATGCTGCTATGAACAGTGGGGTGCATGTACCTTTTCTTTTTTTTTTCGCATGTGTATTTTTTGAATTAGAGTTTTCTCTGGCTATATGCTCAGGAGTGTAATCTAGACTCTTCTAATCTCACTTAATTTGTTGCACATCTCTCAGCTATGGGCATACTAACCATCTATGAACCAATTCCATTTAGGTTCTGGCTTGTATGGCCTCTCAGGTGAACTTAGGAACTGGAAGAGAAGTGCCACGTAAGCAACATTCTGTTGGGCCCAGTAGCCAAAATCCCATCAAGGCTTCCTAGCAGGCCTGCCACACCTTGCTAACATGTTGACATTCTTTCATATTCTCCTTTGATTTTTTAATCTTGCCTTTAGAACCCAACTCTACACAGTAAGTCATTGGTTTTTAACTCCTCTTCCACTGTCCAGCTTTTTAAAAAAAATTAATTAATTTATTTATTTATTTATGGCTGCATTGGGTCTTTGTTGCTGTACATGGGCTTTCTCTAGTTGCAGTGAGTGGGGGTTACTCTTCATTGTGGTGCATGGGTTTCTCATTGTGGTGGCTTTCTTGTTGCGGAGCAAGGGTTCCAGGCACGTGGGCTTCAGTAGTTGTGGCACTTGGGCTCAGTAGTTGTGGCTCGCGGGCTGTAGAGTGCAGTCTCAGTAATTGTGGTGCATGGGCTTAGTTGCTCCGCTGCATGTGGGATCTTCCCAGACCAGGGATTGAACTCGTGTCCCCTGCATTGGCAGGCAGATTCCACTGCACCACCAGGGGAGTCCCCAGCTCATAACTTTGGAAACTTTCTTTCTTTACAGTTCTCAGGTTCCAAGCCTAATTATTTTAGCTATTGGAATCCATCTCAGGAACTCTCTTTTCCTCCCTGGTCTTGACCCGTACCTATACTGCTTTTCTGTGGACCTGCCATTCTTCAAGTCCTGCCTGGTTTAACATTATTCTCAGACTTTAGCCACGGGATTCCAGTGGTCCCTGAGGTCAGTTATAAGAAGTGATCTCTAATTCTAGTGTTCAAGGATATGATGGACATGGCCACATTTGCTGAAGCCATAACTTTATGGTTTGGGTCATATAATCTCCCAATTTTTATATGTTTAGATAGTGTTAAAAGTATGAAATGATTTAGTTTATCATTAAGATGGAAGTCATTTCATCCCTCTGATATCTTGGTGTTCCTCCTCTCAAAACCTTCGGCACATCTTGAAGCACAACTACTGAAAGTTCATTCAGTGTCCTGATGTGAGAGCCCAAATGATTTTGTGGGATTTTTGTCATCAAGAAATCTGGTCCCTTTTCCAGCATATTAATTCCTCCCCTTGTTGCCATCCTATTCTCCTTCCACTCATTAACAACCATGGTGGTTACCAGAAATTGGGAAAGAGAAGAGCAGCCATTGTAGCCAGAAAGGCAAGCATCATCCTCCCTCTTGAGAGCTTTTTAAGGGCTGGGAAAAGGCTCATAGCTAGGTTACCCCTTAAGGCACTGGCAAAGCAGGAACATCAAAATGAGAGAAACATTCATCTTTAATGTAATCTGAACTTTCTAATCCTCAAACCTAGAAGGAAGCTATTTTGATTCTAGAATATATATAAAGTTTGTGTCATTTTGAAAAATAAAAATTTAATTTGAGTTTTATTTTGGGAATGGGATACCATAATTCTTTAGTTCTTAAGGTGCGGAGGCTCTTCTTAATCTGCCCTTAATTGTGTTTTCCTTACTTCTATGTCCAGAGCCTTGTACTGGATCTGGAACAGAGACTGTGCTTAGTCAAGTTCTATTGCATGAATTAATAAATGGATGGAAGACTTGTAGAGTAGAAGGAAGTGCTGGGTAAGGAGCAAAGATGGGAGTTGGGGGTAGGGTGGCATTGGGAAGCAGCATTAGAGAACCTGACAGGAACATCTGCTCTGGTGTCCCTAGAGATTTGCTATAATTGCCATCTATGCTGTCTTGTCTTTGGTTGCATCAGTTCCACCTGTTTTATCTGGTATCATTGTCATTCTTTCCTTTCTGCATAAAGTGTTTCCCTTCTCTATTGAGCATATGAGCTAGTAATTCCTTCTTATAAGGGTCATTTTGCAAACCCACTGCTTTGTTCTGTGTCCCTGGCACTCAGGGTCTCCTGGGGAGCCTTGGCTTTTCTGTGGGCTTGCAGCATTTCAGTAACTGCTTTGTCCTTGTAACTGCTATCATTCCCTTACACCGTTTTCACCCAGACCTGTAACAGGGAGATGACTACAGATTGTTCCCATAAATAGTATCAATCTCTTCACCTTCTGGCACTTCTTCATCTTGTACCCTTGAGATAGAGTCCAGCTGGCTGGGTGTGAATGTGCTTTGTTTGTGCCAATCCAGTCTCGGCAAGTATTTTCATCAAAATTAGAGGCTGCAATTGCTGACTGCCAGAGCATCCCTGGTAACAATATTTTTCTGGTTGGGAGGTGTGAGTTGTGCTCTGGGGCCTTTATGCAAGAGCGCACAGTCCTAGTTTATTGCTGTTTTTATTGGAAGATGTCTTTGGATCGGGGCATACCTGACTATGTCTGGGCAAGAGAGCACTTGGTCCCATTTGAATTTGTTGCTAGAATCTAGGACCAGCCTTGGGCAGACTTACACAATAGGTATAAGTTATAACCCAAGTAAGACTAAGATCTACTCAGCCCTGTCTCAGCATGGTCACATCCAAAGGAAATCCAAATCCGATTCCTGAAAATTATGGTAAGTCTTCACTGACGTTATCTTTTTTTTTTTTTTTTTTTTTTGGTTGGTTTTTTTGCGGTATGTGGGCCTCTCACTGTTGCGGCCTCTCCCGTTGCGGAGCACAGGCTCCAGACGCGCAGGCTCAGCGGCCATGGCTCACTGGCCCAGCCGCTCCACGGCATGTGGGATCTTCCCAGACCGGGGCACGAACCCGTGTCCCCTGCATCGGCAGGTGGACTCTCAACCACTGCGCCACCAGGGAAGCCCTGACGTTATCTTAAAGGTGTGTCTCTCCTAAAGTCTCACACTTCTCAGGAATTTCCTCCAGTCTTCCTTTTCTCTCTGAAACTCCTCCACCCTCATACATGCTCTTTATTACCTCCCCACTCTCAGGGAATTCAGGGTGCTAGTTGTTTTTTTTTTTAATTTTAGCTCACATAACATAAAATTAACCATTTTAAAGTGTACATTTCAGTGACATTTAGTACATTCACAATATTGTAGAACCATCAGCTTTATCTAGTTCCACAATTTTTTCATTGCCCAAAAGGAAACCCTGTATCCATCAAGCAGCCACTCCCATTCCCCCCTACACTTGCATTTTCAAAAAGCTTCCAAGGTGGGCTTCCCTGGTGGCACAGTGGTTGAGAGTCCACCTGCCGATGCAGGGGACACGGGTTTGGTGCCCCGGTCCGGGAAGATCCCACATGCCACGGAGCGGCTAGGCCCGTGAGCCATGGCCGCTGAGCCTGCGCGTCTGGAGCCTGTGCTCTGCAACGGGAGCGGCCACAACAGTGAGAGGCCCGCGTATCGCAAAAAAAAAAAACAAAAAACAAACCTCCCAAGGTGATCCTAAGCAGGGTTGAGAACCATCAGTATGAAGCAATCTAGTCTTTCCTGGGGCTTCCCCTACTGACATCTCCACTCTTTACCCCAGTGGGCTAAGTAGAGAAGCCAAAGATCCTCCTTAGAAATGTGAGGGCAAGTTCTGTTTTTAGTCCCAGTCTCATGGAAACCCTATTCCTCCTCTTTTAGTGTTTTTCTCCCTCTCCTGTCCCACCCACCTGTATCCCACTCTCATGGGCCCTTACTCTTAAGCAGCTGTTAAACAAGTCCATCCAGGTGTCAGCTGACAAGACCTCAGGATCCCTGGAGTGTTTGCCTTTTAATGGAGGGAAAAGCCTTTCAGACTCAGAAGAACCTCTCTCTAGTGGTACCCTCGGGTACCAGACAGATGGGGAGAGAAAGGGACTATTTTGCGAATGAAGGAGTCTTTCTGTTTCTCCTTTACCTGTGAATGAGGCATATGGTGAAAAAAGTATGCGTTTGAAGTTGGAAGATAGTGTGGTCCTAGGTACAAGTTACTTAATCTCTCAGAGCCTGTATTCTCACCTGAAAATGAGGATGATAATGATAATACTGACCTCAAAGGGTTGTATTTCACTAACTTGCAGCCTCAGAAACTGATTCTGATTAAAAACAGGTTTATTGAAAGGATATTGGTTGACTCGCAGAATTGCTGGAAGCATTGGAAAATCAGAGGTTACACAGATAGAACAAAATGCTCCAAAACGAGCAGCAGAATTGGCTGCTACTGTCACCAGGTACCAACTGCTGCAGCTTGTCCCCCTACCACCGGCACTGGGAGCTGGATGTCCTTTCTGTTTCCTCTGTCACCCCAGAAATTGTATGTTGCTGCCACCCTCACCCACCACAGCCAAAAAGAGTTATCCACAGTCTCTGCTTCTTTGTGTCACTGGCTCCCAGTTCAAAGTCCGTCACAGGTTCATCTGCTTGACCAAACCGAGACTATGAGCCCATGTTCCAGGAGACATTTTCAGCCTGAATAGTAGGAGACCCTGCTCTCCACCAAGACCCCTAAAGTGGAGGGTCCCCCAAATGAGGGGAAGGGGTTCAGATACTGGACAGCCAAAAATAAGGACAAATATTCCCTTTCCAAATTGTGACGATTAGTGAGACAAACTGCAGATTGTAAACTCTAAAGCCCTGTGCAGGGCTTAGTTATCAGCACTTTGTACATACTGTTACTTATTTCACTGTGTTACAGCACTTCCTCTTCCTTCTCCCTTTTTTCTTCTTTCACATGCCCCCACCCACATCCCCGGACAGGGCACACAGATACGCCTCATAAATGTTGAGTGAATAAAACATTCTGCTGCTTTCACTTGGTTGGTGAAGCAGGTTGGTAATTGACTGGCTGTCTCCCCAGCTCCCATCCCCCCTTCTGCCTTGCCATAGGCCCTAATTTCCATTTGGGGAACCATGTAATTTTTGGGAATCAGATTCCACCCCCAGCCCCAGCAATGGAGTTCATATCCTAAGCCAAGCCAATCAGCATACTCCATCTCCCTGGCCATAGTGATTGGTTCGGGGTTAGGCATATGACCTAAGCTGATCCAATATGAGTGTAAATTAGCAAAATCAATAGTACAAGGGCATCCTCTGTTTGTTGCTGAGTATGAAAAGAAAGCATGTGGCTTTAGGACCTTCTGGCATGTGGCTTTAGGACCTTCTGGCAGCCCTCTTGGGACCACAAAGGGAGTCAGACTTAGAATAAAGTGAACATTGTAGAAGGCAACATCAAGGGACAAGAAGAAAGCAGGTGCCTGGTAACCATTTAGCCACAGGATAAAGCTATGCCTGAATCCAGACTTCTCCTTTGGACTTCTCAGTGATATGAGCCAATACATTCCATTTATTATTCAAACTAGAATGAGTCAGGTTTTCTGATAGGTACAACCAAAAGTAACTGATACCTGCTTCCCTCCTTCTTTGCCACATAAGAATAGAACTGCTGTCCATTTGGTGCTGGCACATAGTGAGTTTTTTTGAAATACTGATCAAAATCGTTGTCATGGCCTCAGGTTTGGGTGGCAGCATGTCTATGCCCTAGAATTGGGCCTGACTAAAATTAAAATAGAATGGGCCTACCTAACCAAGGGCAATTTTTGAAAGTGGTTTCAATAAACATCTTTCATTTCTCTTTAGTCTGGAAAGATAAGGACTCTGAGGAAGTAAGACCAAACTCTGTAAAAACCAAAACAAACCCCTCTGTTCCATGTCCCATTAGCAGGTCCAGATGACATGTTAAAAAACTGCTGGTCCTTATTAAGTGTCAATGGCTGAAAACTATTACTCTCCATTTCTCTCTCCCACTCTTTGAGATAATTATTTCACATCTTTCTCTCTTTCCTCAAACCTCCAATACCACCACCACATCCTTACTCTCAACTGACAGCTACAACATCCCGTTTCATTAAGAAAACAAAAGCAATCAGCAGAGAATAACCACCAGCTCTCAACATGTCACATACCCACTTAATTGTACTTATGCCCATACATTCTGCCTTTCCACTTGTGACTACAGGTGAAGTGTCTGTGCTCTTACTTAAGACCAAGCCTCCAGTGGTGTATTAGATCCTATGCCCTCTCAAAGGCTTGGCTCCAGCAATTCTCCCTCCTCTCTAATGAATCATTAAAATTTCCCTCTTTATTAGATCATTCCCATCAGTATATAAACAATCTGTAGTTTCTCCCATCTTAAGAAAAAAACCTAAAGCCCCCAAAACTCTCTTGGCCTTCCATCCCCATTCAGCATTGTCTCATTTTTCTACTCTCCTTTATAGACTCCTCAGAAGAATTATTTCACCAACTCCACTTCATTACCTTCTAGTCTCTCTTGAACCCCCTCCATTCAGGTTTTCCCTGCACCATTCCACGGTAAAGGTCATCAGTAAAGGGACTTCCCTGGCGGTCCAGTGGTTAAGACTCCGTGCTTCCACTGCAGGGGTGCAGTTTCCATCCAAAAAGTAAAAAAAAAAAAAAAAAAGTCATCAGTAACCTCTGCATTGCTAAATCCAATGCTCAATTCAATTTAGTCCTCAGCTCAGAAAGATTTTTCTCCTGCCTTCCTTGTCTTGGATGCTGGCAAGGCCAACTCATCTGGTCATCTTCACTAGTTGTGAAGTCATCTTTTACTTCCTCTTCCCTCTTATCCAAGCAGTTGCTTAATCTTGTCAACCCAATAACCCAAATATCATTCTAATTTATCTTCTCCTTTCTGTCCTCACTAATCTTGTCAGAATCAGCTCCTGTCTGGATGGCAACTGCATTTTGTTTTGTTTTTTTGCCATGCCACGCGGCTGGCAGAATCTTAGTTCCCCGACCAGGGATCGAACCTGCACCCTGAGCAGTGAAAGTGTGGAGTCCTAACTACTGGACCACTACGGAATTCCCGGCAACTGCTTTTAAGTCTGCCCCACACAGCTCCTGGAACTCTCTTGCTAAAGCCCGGATATGATCCACACCACTCTCTTCATAAACAGCTCTGTAAGTTTTTCATATGCTGTGGAATAAAGCAAAAACCCCTTAGCATAATAGTTAAGGCTTTTCATCATCTGGCACCATCCTTCCTTCATAGCTATGGATTCTGCTGCTCCTCCCAACACATCTTATATTCCAGCCACCATTACTGCATGCTTCTGCCCCTCTATCCTCACTGGTCCCACTGCCTGGAGTGTTCTTTTCTCCTTTTTTGTTTTTTTTCCTGTTTGAGAATTCTTCTTATTAAGCACAATAAAAATCATGATGATTTCTGAAAATCTCTTATATGCCAAGTATCAAGTATTACATTAAATATTATACATGTATTATCTCATTTAATTCTCAGAAAAATGAAATAACTTCCCCAAGTTGAAACAGCTAGAAAATGGTTGATCTAGGATTTGAACTCAGTTCATGATCTAACAGTATTGATGAAGTTTTCTCTGACTCCTCATCACAATTAGTTGCTTTTTCCTCTGTGTTCCTATAGAAGGTTCTTTTTGGTTTTTGTCTTTGTTTCATTTTGTTTTGTTTTAGTTCACTACATAGAAGCAGTTTTATCACAGTGTAAACACACGGACTCTGAAGCCAGACTCCCTGAGTTTGAGTCCTGGATCTGTGGCTTGCCAGCTGTGAGATCTGGTGCCTCAGTATATTTATTTATCTTTGAAACGGGAAAGATAATAGTACCTATCTCAGGATTGTTGTGAAGATTAAATGCATCAACCAATGTAAAGGGTTTAGCACAGTGCCTGTTACATAGCACTGGCCTCATGGGAATATTCTGTCCTGTCTATGTTATATCTCCCTCACTAGACTCTGACCTCCTAGAAGAGGACAATCTTTCATTCATCCTCCAATCCTCCTGCACCCAGCACAGCAGACCTTTCACTAGATGGGTGCTCCATAAACATTTGCCAACTTGAATGTGTCAGTCTGTGGGTGTTTCTGCCAGACAGTGTGACATTTACAGGTTCATGATCTATGGTGTGCTTCAATTACCTAAGAGTCTTTTTAGAAAAAGTGGTTGCTGAAGTTGGGCAGGCCATTCAAAAGCTCTGCCCTGTTTTCAAAAATCCAGGTCATTACCACTCTGCTTCTGTGAACCGGAAGCCTTTCCCCAAGTTCCCTCACTTGTGAGGCCAAGACTTTCCTTGTGGGAAGGAGAAAAGGGACACCTGTCACAAGGTTAAGATTTCTCAGGGGCAGCTGGAGTTATTTAGTTGGAGTTTTCCCCTCCAGTGAGCAGTGACCCGGTTGGGAGCTTTGGGTTTCACTTCTAACCACCAGCACCGGGTACCTGCTTAGGATGGAGACTCCAGACCCAAAAGAGGCAACAATCACAAGGCAGGAGGCCCGGGGATTCCTGGGAGGGTGGTGGCTCAAGTTACATCACATTATTTCACTGCCTTCACACGTTTATTTATCGCCTCACTAGGCGAGGCTGCAGGATTGAGTTGGCAGGAAGAGGCTTCAAAGGAGAGTGAAAATGGTAGAAAAGGAAATATTTGATTAGAGGTTAACATGTCCCCTGGGGCTTCTTTGATTTGGATTATTCTAAAAGTGCACAGTGTAATGATTAAGTTCCGGGGTGGGCGGCGGGGGGGGGGGAGGGGGGAGTGGTCTCTGTACAGAGTTGGGGCTTTGTTTCTGATGAGTTGCAGCTGCTGTGTAAAAGGCGCACTAAACCAAGCAGGCAGGGAGGAGAAAAGGAGCTCACAGGACCAGAGTGACTGTGCTAAAGTCATCATCTTCACCTAAGCCCACACTTTCTCCTGTCCTACACCTCAGTGAACACCTGCAAGTTGCTTTGGCTATAACTTGAAGTCAGCCTACAACCCTCTGTCTCTCTCTGTCACCAGATCCTGTCCACTTTCTCTCCTAAAGTTCTTTCAAATCCATTTCCTTCTTTCTACCTCCACTGGCACTGTCCTTGAGGGTTCAGAGCCTCATGTCTTCTTGGATTATATCTTCCTTACAGGGTTCTTGGTCTCGAGTCTTAGTCCTTCCACTCCATTCTCCATGTTACTGTCAGAAGGATTTTTCTAAACTAGCTTAAAATCCATCAGTGGGTCTCCATGGTCTTACAGATCAAGTGCTCCCCAGAGCCTGGCTTGTGAGGTTCTTTGGGTTCTGGTCCTGCTTCTCTGACTTGTGTCCTCCATACCTGTGAGCTCCTTTACAATCCTGCTCTGCATGCAGTTCCCAGAATGTGCAGTATTTGCTCTCAAGCCTTCGGCGCTTGCTCTTCCTTCTGTCCAGAATACCTCCCTTCCTCCCCTAGTTTCTCTTTTTCTCCCTTACTCCTCCTTGGGTTGAATGAGGTTTCCCTCATCTGGGCCCCCATATCCATATTGTACCACTTATCACAAACTGTATCCAACCTCTAACTGAGCAGAGTGAATTGCTTACCAGCACGTAGCTCTAGCACACAATAGTTGCTCAGTAAAAATCTGATAAATGAATGAACTCTTTACTATTCATATTAGGGTTCAATCATAGTTCAAGGAAGGAGACTTGAATCTCCTGGCTCTGAGAGAAGGAACCAGAACAGTTATTGCAATTACATTCTTTGTTGGGTAGAATTTCACACTTGATAAAAGGATTGTGAGGTTTTGTGTTTCTTCAAGCTAAAGTGATTTAAGCCTACTTTGAAGACCAGTTTAAAGGCTTCTTCTCCAGACGATAAAACAGGGTACTTGTCAGCTTTGAGGCGTTCCGGAATTATTCTCACCAAGCGTCTCCAGAAATGTCATACCTGCTGCTTTTAAAATGTTATTTTAAGGCCACAGTTAAACAAGTATCTCGCTCAGGAGAGGTGTGAGAGGTGGGCAAGTGAATCATGAAATGAAATCTGCCTACAGGGCTGAGAAAAGCACACACAGGAACCAATGGCAATGAAATAAACTGGGGTAACACCAAGGAAATATATTCATTAACCCAAAGGGAGCCTACTGCATAGCAGATTTCCACTGTACATAAAGGAGACACCTTCTTTCAACATAGAGACTAAAAACTGAAATGAGGTAGTGAGCTCTCTGCCACTCCAAGTGTCCCAGTCTCTTCAACCGCTGCCGGGGCGCTGGGCGACAGACTCCGATGGAAGGGGTGCAAGGTGCAAAGGGCTGAGGCGTCTTTTGGCTCTTCCCAGGTAGATTCTTTAGAACCTTTGGATTTTTTCGAGTCCTTTGATTCTCTTGATTCTTTCAGCTCTCGTTTCTAAGCGTTAAAGCGCCGCTAGGAAAAGATGGGAAGGAAGCTAGTGAGAGTACTCAGAGAAAAAGGGGTGAGAATTTAAGGGGTAAGCCAGAAAGAAGAAACTGAGGGAGTATAGGAGAAGCGGAGCAAACGCAGAAGGGAAACGGGGAGGAGGGAAAGAGAGCGACAGGAACCTAGACCGACGAAGAGCGTGAGCAAACTCTTCCCCGAGAGGACGAAGGCACGCCCAGAGGGAATCGGCTGCTTTAAGGACAGCCCCGCCCCTCGGCGTGACGCCGCAGCAGGACCGCCCGCGAATGGCTGCGGCCTGGAGGGCGGGATGGGGTTGCTGGGAGCGGAGGGGATCCGGCTGGCCAAGGCCTCCTGGAGCGCGGAGCCGAGGGAACGGAGTCCGGGTTTGCAGCGCTGCTGGAAGATGGCGAGAGGCTGGGACGCGCGGCTGCTCTGGCGGCCAGGGCGCGTCCCGCTGCTGCTGTGTCTGCTGTTGCTGCTGCTGCTGCGGAGCCCGGCCCGGGCAGCGCACATCAAGAAGGCGGAGGCGACGACGACGACGACGAGCGCGGGCGCCGAGGCGGTCAAGAGCCAGTTCGACCGCTACTACCACGAAGAGGAGCTGGGCTTGGCGCTGAGGGAAGCGGCGGCCGCGGGGCCCCCGGGCCTGGCCCGCCTCTTCAGCATCGGCAGCTCGGTGGAGGGCCGGCCGCTGTGGGTGCTGCGCCTCACGGCCGGCCTGGGGCCGCCGCCTTCTGACGGCGATACGGGGCCCGACGCGGCGGGGCCGCTCCTGCCCGGCCGGCCGCAGGTGAAGCTGGTGGGCAACATGCACGGCGACGAGACCGTCTCGCGCCAGGTGCTCGTCTACCTGGCCCGCGAGCTGGCGGCTGGCTACCGCCGCGGGGACCAGCGCCTGGTCCGCCTGCTCAACACCACTGACGTGTACGTGCTGCCCAGCCTCAACCCCGACGGCTTCGAGCGCGCCCGCGAGGGCGACTGCGGCTTCAGCGACAGCGGCCCTCCGGGGGCCAGCGGCCGCGACAACAGCCGTGGCCGCGACCTCAACCGCAGCTTCCCGGACCAGTTCAGCACCGGTGAGCCCCCGTCCCTGGACGACGTGCCCGAGGTGCGCGCCCTGATCGAGTGGATCCGCAGGAACAAGTGAGTGTCGTCCTCCCTCCACCGCCGCCGCCTCCCCCACGCACCCTCCCCATCCAAGTGAGCCTCCAGAGCAGAGGCTGGGTCCGGCACTCAGTAAGCGCTCAAACGGTGCTCTCAGGCCTAAGGGACGGGGGTAGTGAGGGCGGAGAGCGACACCCCGTAACAGGGACAGGGCCCAGGCCGCTTAGCCTCCTGTCCGGCTCATTGTCCGAGAAGCGCTGCCTAGAGGCTGTCATTTGTTCAAAGGATGCAGAGAGCGCTGTTTGGCTGGAGGGGAGACTCTTCTAGCATTCTGGCCCCTGTTCTCACAGGATCGTAGAATATGAGCGACGGAAGAGACATTAAGGATGACCTAGGTCAGCTCACTTATTTTATACATAAACTGACAAGATTGCGATTATCTTATTACTACAGGCACTGTGCTAAGCCCTTTCCGTGGACTGCATGATCTCAGTTTATGCTGGCCACAACCTGATGATCAGACAGCATTAACATCCCTGTTCTGTAGCTGGGACTTCAACTCACGCATTTAGTCAGTGCTCTTAACAGGCATGGAGGGAGACTGTAGCCTAGAAATGACAGATGACACTCCTGGGGTCTTCTTCTTGGTTATTTAACAGAAACTGGTTCTCTTCCCATCTTTACCTCTGACTCAGCTACGGAGCATATAGATATGGCTGGCTGGAGAACTTGTACAGATCTGGAACCTTCATCTGTAAGCAGCTTCATTTTAGACTCTGAAGGGTTTCTGCTGCCACTTGTGCACATTATTAGTGGGCCAGGGCCAAATGGCTAATTGTCACAATTAATAGACACCTTAAGTGTTAGTAACTGCTCTGTGAGATTTAAAAACTTAAAGGAAGCACGAGGACCTGAAGAAATTGGTGTATAACAAGAAAATATTATAAATATATATATGGTGTGTTTATGTACCCAGTTAAACCTTACAGGAATTGTTCCTACTGGCAAAATGTGTGTGGGCTGCAATAATATGGGTCATCTCTGTGGAGAAGGTAGAACTTGAACTGAGTCTTGAGAGATGGGTAGGATTTTCAGCAAAAAGGTGGAGGAGCAGAATAAAGGAAGAAGGAACTTATTCCAGATGGAATAATATCTGAAGTGACCATGCACCTCTTCCTTTTGTCAAGCATCGGCTTTGCCAGCATATCCCCATTTTTGTGTCTTCATAAGGCTTGTGAAGCAATTAATCTTTCCATCCTGATTAGAAGAAGATATCTGAGTGATAGATAAGATACAAGCAATAATGAACAAAGAAGTTTCCCTGTAGGACTTGGAATCATCTCTTCTACAAGGTTCAGCACATATAGCAGACCTTGAAAAATTCATGGCCATTATGACAATTCTAGATTCTTTTTATCTCCTACCTTTCACTTTACTCCTTCTGAGATCCCTTGTAGGTATTAATTTCACGTGCTTTCTGGGAAGATTTTTCCTTTAAAGATAGTGGTGTCGGGACTTCCCTGGTGGCGCAGTGGTTAAGAATCTGCCTGCAAATGCAGGGGACACGGGTTGGAGCCCTGGTCCGGGAAGATCCCACATGTTGCAAAGCAACTAAGCCCGCAAGCCACGACTGCTGAGCCTGCGTGCCACAACTTCTGAAGCCCACGCGCCTAGAGCCCGGGCTCCGCAACAAGAGAAGCCGCGGCAGTGAGAAGCCCGCACACTGCAATGAAGAGTAGCCCCAGCTCGCCGCAACTAGAGAAAGCCCAAGTGTAACAATGAAGACCCAACACAGCCATAAATAAATAAATAAATTTAAATAAAATAAAAAATAAAAAAATAAAGATAATGGTGTCAGGACCTCTGAACATTTACATAAGAAGTGTGACTTTAACATACAACTTATTGTCAGAAGCTGTGAAGGCCAGGGCCTTTCTGAGATGATATATCAAATTCACTGTTTGCATTGCTTAAAGGACATGTTTAAGAAGCCCCATCATGACCTTTGCAGGGATGTAAATTCTGTGAGTAGATTTTTCTATTCAGTATTACTTCTGCTGTGACCAGAAATAAAAATGAGCTTTGTCTTGGTGCAAGTCACCTTGAGACTATACTGAAAGCTTTAAATTTTAAATCTAGGACCAAAAATGTGCTCTTTGGATAACTCTTTCATATCACCAGTATTTAATGATTAAAGTTATGGTCTGGGCTGGCTAGTTCAATGATAGGAGCTTGTGAAGATTTTAAAAGCTCATCTGTGTCAGTTGGTATTACAAAGAAAGTGGCTCTATTTTGTGGCTATGGACTACCCTAATCATATCCGCCCTCTTTTCAAATGTAACTCTAATCAGAAGGGAAAGTAGGTGAGTGTATAGGGTGAAAAGTACATCCTTCCATCCTCAATCATAAATAACTCAAGATGCATATTATTTAATGATTAATCAGTAACAAGGGACATTGATATGTGAATAAAGTAAAAAAACAAGTACATACACGATTTGAGATTGATTCCTAAATATATAGAGTCAGCTTTATGGATAGGAAATTCTAAAACCACAGACATCCGTCTCGACAGGGAAATTACCTTTTTCAATGTATTTCGTGAAATAAATCATTTGAATAATTTCTTGATATCCTAATCACCCAGCTGTATTAGAAATAGATTTTTGTTGTTGTTTTGGATACATAACAATTTAAGACTCATTTCCTCCTGCTTAGGAAAGTGGAGTTTATTTTCTTTGTTTCACTTTATACTTCATCCAATCCGTGATTTTGTACTACTGATAGTTGACTCATCTGCTCAAGAAAATATACAAGATTTTAACTCCATCATTAAAATAAAGATTTTATAGTTTACTTCACCCTCATATTTTTGGCACAGTTCTTTAATTAAATATACCTGCTTAGACTTTAATAGGAGATTAGCATGTAAATGATTTTTTGGGTATGTTTGTGAAAAGAATGATCATATTGTTGGGGTAGGTGTATAGCTACAATTTCCTGAAACCTTTAGAATTTAGTTTATCAGACATCAAGTTTTCTTAATTTTTTAAAGTTATTTACAGGGTTATCTGGGGACCATAATAAAGTTAACTTGGAGATTGACTTTTTAATATCTACAGACTCTTCTTTATAATTTTTATATTTACCAGTTACTTTAAATCTTACGCAAGGAATGATATATGATATTGAAGTCAAGTGTGAGAAATACTTAAGAGAATTGATTTGATTGGAAACCATAAAATACCCTTCAAATAAAATTGGATCGATATACAAAGTTGGTTTGACAAAGACTAAAAGAAATAATTTTACGACCACTATAATAGATATCACTTTCTTTTGAAATCGCCCTTACCAGAGTGGCATTGGTGCTTTTAAAACTATGTGAGTAGGGTAAGGAAAATCTAATAATTTAATTTTATCACTCAAGTAGATTGCAAATATTTCATTGTTCTAAAAGTATTTGGTTAGGCCATTTTAACAGTATTTCTGAGAAGTGTTAGAAGAAATGTCAAACAAAGTGAAAAACAGCATTTAATAGAGAATCTTGGAATTTAAAATTTTAATTGAACACGTATGAAGTAACATGCTTCACTTATTTAGAATATTCAGTTACCTTTTTTTTTTTTTTTTTTCCCACTAGACTGTGAATGCCATGAGGGCATTTTTGTATTTGTTTCTTCACTGATACATACCTTAGTGCCTAGAACATTTGGCTTATAGTTGACACTCAAGAAAATTTGTTGCTCAGTTGATTGTCTGAGCTGGGCCAGCCTTCTTGTAACTTTCCCCAAGTCAGTGTGGGGTGGTGGGGAAATACTTAAATTATTTTAGGCATAGAAACCAAAAAGTAAATTGTTAATAACTTGCTATGGAGGAGGGATGGGTAAATTGGAGTTAGAATAGATGCTTAGTTTTTGTTTCTGTTACATTGTAGCATTGCAACTGGTGAGTAGAATGATAGTCTGTAAGGCAGTGATTCCCTAAGCAGGATGCTAGATGTCTCCAAAGGAATGAACATTTGTTGCGCAGGGGCTATAAAGCAGTCACTGTGCTGGAAGATAATTGTACGTGTATTATCGTATTTAATTCTTGTAACAACCCTGGGAGGCAGGTAGCATTAATCCCCATTTTACAGATGAGAGAGAGACTGGGGTTCAGTGGATTTAGAGGCAGCAACTTCTGATCATGTTACTGGTGAGTGACATGTCTGCAAAACCAAATGTTCTTACCCATATTTGCCTGGTTTTAAAGCCTGTGCTATTGCCGCTATACCAAATGGCATTCCCCTCTGGTATCTAGAACTGTGCTAATTTTAGTTATATAAAACTAGTCTTCTTTCATAGTCTATTCTGGTGTTTAATCCCTGTCTTTATCAGCTAAATTCTGTCTTCTGATGAATAGATTCTGTGTTACAAGTAATTTTCATTGTTTGACCTCCTCTGGGAAGTACTGATCATACTTAACCTTTCAAATTAAACATATCATAGACTTAATTTTCTTTCAAATATGTAGAAAGAAATGTTATAAATCAACCCCCTTTAGAATTACTGTAGGTCAGTTTATTTCAGCCACAAAAAGGCAGAAGCAAAAAATCTAATTTTGAGTGCAAAGAGAAAAGTGTTTAATCTCCACTCATAGTAATGGTTTGAACTGTTACCTGAGTGAAAAATGTATAAATAGGACTTCGGCATGTTTTTGCCTTTACCTTTTACCATAAAAGGCCTTCTTCAGTATTTATATATCTATAAATTTGACCAAATTGTAAATGGGTTCGCTTAAAAGTATCAATAAAAATGCAAAAAGTTTAAAATGTTTCTTTTATAGAAACAGCCTTGTCTCCATGTCAGTTTATTTTTTTTATTTATTTATTTATTTTTTTTTTTTCCTTTTTGCGGTATGCGGGCCTCTCACTGTTGTGGCCTCTCCCATTGCGGAGCACAGGCTCCGGACGCGCAGGCCCAGCGGCCATGGCTCACGGGCCCAGCCGCTCCGCGGCATATGGGATCCTCCCAGATCGGGGCACGAACCCGTATCCCCTGCATCGGCAGGCGGACTCTCAACCACTGCGCCACCAGGGAGGCCCCAGTTTATTTTTTAATGGTCCAACCAGGAACCTTGCACCTAGAAAGAGAGCTGCTTTTACAGTGATGCAATGTGCTGTATTGTTTTTATCTGAAAGCAGCTCAGGTCTTTCCCCACCCCTGAATTTTCTCAACTATGGCTTCTCTCCTGAAAATGTGAATTTAGTGTACTGTGAAAATGGAATGAGGCAAAGCACATCCTGTTTTTTTTTTTTTTTTTTTTTTTTTTTTTTTTTTCTTTTTGCGGTATGTGGGCCTCTCACTGTTGTGGCCTCTCCCGTTGCGGAGCACAGGCTCCGGATGCGCAGGCCCAGCGGCCATGGCTCACGGGCCCAGCCGCTCCGCGGCACATGGGATCCTCCCAGACCGGGGCACGAACCCGTATCCCCTGCATCGGCAGGCGGACTCTCAACCACTGCGCCACCAGGGAGGCCCCAGTTTATTTTTTAATGGTCCAACCAGGAACCTTGCACCTAGAAAGAGAGCTGCTTTTACAGTGATGCAATGTGCTGTATTGTTTTTATCTGAAAGCAGCTCAGGTCTTTCCCCACCCCTGAATTTTCTCAACTATGGCTTCTCTCCTGAAAATGTGAATTTAGTGTACTGTGAAAATGGAATGAGGCAAAGCACATCCTGTTTTAAATTAGACTCCCTATCTTAAAAATTCTCTCTGGACAGTAATATAAAAAGCATGAAACTTATTAACTTAACTCGTATATTCAACAAATATTTATTTATGCCAGCCATGCTTTCTATGAAATTAACACAATATGAAGTACAAGAATTAGATTGAACTCTATGAACTCTATGAAATTGTCATTTTTGTAGGTCAAAACATGGTTGAATAGTGGCAAGTTCATATTGTTCAACTTAATACATGATTTTACAGTCCCCTGAATAAGACATCTCCTGAAACATTAATTTACACTGTGTTATGCAGCTATTTTTTTCAGTGATGGGGAAATTATTTAAAGTTATTTGAAGTTAACTTGGACTGTAAAAACTGTTTGGAATTTATTGAATTAATAATACTTTCTTTCCATTTTCTTTTTTTTTTATTGTTGTTAGTTTGTTTTAACAGCTGATAGAGTTGTCTTCTAGGTGTCAAGAAGAATATCTAAGTTCATTTATGAAAGATGTAGAATTTTAAAATGCATGTTTTCTGTGCCCTTTAAAAAGTGATATGTGATTTGGTTATGTTTTCAAAGGTTTGTGCTTTCTGGAAATCTGCATGGTGGCTCGGTGGTAGCAAGCTATCCTTTTGATGATTCTCCAGAACATAAGGCTACTGGAATCTATAGCAAAACCTCAGATGATGAAGTATTTAAATACTTGGCAAAAGCCTATGCTTCAAACCACCCCATAATGAAAACTGGTGCCCCTCATTGTCCTGGAGATGAAGATGAGACTTTCAAAGATGGGATCACAAATGGTGCGCATTGGTATGATGTGGAAGGTATGTAAAGCCCTGAATATGCTATATTTCCCCCTGTGTTCATTTAGCATTCCTAAGTATACTCTGGTAGAAAGAGGAAATTTTGAGGAATTCTGATTTTTTTTTTTGGCCGTGCTGCACAGCACGTGGGATCTTAGTTCCCTGACCAGGGATCAAACCTGTGCCCCCTGCATTGGAAACGCAGAGTCTTAACCACTGGACCACTGGGGAAGTCTGAATTCTGATTTTTTTAATCTTTTTTTTTTAATTTTAAAAATTTCAAACCCACGGTAAAATTGAAAGAAAACTACATGAATACCTGTATATCCTTCATTTAAATTCACCGTTATCTTACCCCAAATGTTCCCCCTCCTAACCCCTCTCACGTGTATGCACATGTGCGCACACACACACACACACACACACACACACTCTCTCTCTCTCTTTTGCCACATGATCCAAAAGTAGGTTGCAGATTTTATGACACTTCACCTGTAAATACCTCCCAAGTATGTATTTCCTAAGTACAAGGACATTCTCTTGCATAACCCATGTACCATTATTGTAACTGAGAAATAAACAGTAATTCAGTACTATCATCGCACATGCTGTTCATAACTCAAAATTCCTCTGTAATCCCCCAAATATCTTTTATAGCTCCTTTTTTTCCAGATCAGATGCAGTCAAGATTCCAGCATTGCATTTGGCTCTTGTGTTTTTTTAGTTTCCCCCATCTTGAACAGTCATATCAGCAGTCTCTTTTCTTAATGATGGTGAAACTTCTGAAGTGTTCAGGCCAGTTGTCCTACAGAACGTCCCATATTCTAGATTTGCTGCTTTCTTCCTGATAAGATTATCAGGTCAAAATTTCCAGCAAGATCATTATATCAATCACATTGGGAGGCACATAAAGTGAGGCTGCAAGTGGCCAAGTTGGACAGCTTGGTTAATGTGATGACCACCACTTCTCTCCATTTTACATAAAGGCACATTTTCCCTTTGTATTTTAATATGTGGGATGATTGTAGAATGCTGTTTTTTAAAAATTGTGGTTGAAAAATACATATATATCATAAAATTTGACATTTTAACCATTTTAAAATGTAGAATTAAGTGGTATTAATTATATTCACAATGTTGTACATCTGTATCACTACCATCTACTTACAAAACTTTAAAAATACCAGACAGAAACTTCGTAACCATTAAGCAAAAACTCCCTATTCCCCACTCATTTCCCACCGCCACCCCCCCACCCCAGCCACTGGTAACTTCTAATCTCCTTTTTATCTCTGTGAATTTGCCTATTCTAGATATTTCATATAACTAGAGTTAATATATTTGTCCTTCTACATCTGGCTCATTTCACTTAGCATAACGTTTTCAGGGTTCATCCATTTAGCAGCATGTATCAGAACTTCATTTCTTTTTATGGCTGAGAAGTATTCCATTGTATGTATATACTACATTTCATTTATCCAGTCATCCGTTGTTTCCACCTTTTGGCTACTATGAATAATGCTGCTATGAATGTTGGTGTACAAGTATCTACTTGAGTCCTTGTTTTCAAATCTTTTCAAATACTCAGGAGTGGAATTGCTGGGTCATATGGTAATTCTGTATTTAGCTTTTTACATAGTGGCTGTACTACTTTACGTATCCACCAGCAATTTCTCGTGGAATGCTATGTTTATGTTAAAGTAAGCTTGAATTGTTTACCTTTTCTTTTAAATGTTATAAAAACAGCTATTGTTCTTTTTAAACTTTTGGTATCCTTTGAATAATGACTTTTTCATTTTTATGCCCAGGCTTAGACAATTTAATTAAGAGTAATCAGAAGGAACAAGTCAATCTATGGAAAAGTCATCAGTATAAACTTTTTTCTCTTCTTAGAATCTGCCCACGGTGAATGCCTTAGGTTTCCCCTTACCTTTTTATTGGCAGTTAATCACATTATAAAGTATGTTACGACGTTTCTCTTGATGTGCCTTCATATAAATATTTGAATAACTCTGACTTTTTATGTCAAGCCAAGTGTACGCAAATTGGGTGCTAAGTTTGAGGACTTGATACTTTCTAGAGTCTTCTTATTCCCATATAGTTTCTACCAGTGTTTCTTATATATAACTAGTGATTTGAACTATTTAGAAAGGACTTTGAAATATTTAGAAGCCAAACTTTCTGCCCAGAACAATTAGAGGTGGTTTGAAAACCATTAAAAAATTTTAAAGATAAGGAACGTACTTTAATGTTTAATCTCATTTCAATCTTTAGCAAATATATTTCTATTTTTTCTTTCTTTTTTTTTTTTTCGTGGGATCTTAGTTCCCCAACCAGGGATTGAACTTACGCCGTCCGCAGTGAAAGCACAGAGTTTTAGCCACTGGATCACCAGGGAATTCCCTTTAGCAAGTATATTTAATAAAACCTGATTTCATGAACTAGTGGTTTTGTGATGTAATCAAGTTGCTTCATTATTTGAGATACTATTTAAAATAATGGACTAAAAAATAATTAAATTTTCATTTTTGGAGAAAGTTGTAAAAGGTTAGAAAGTAGTTTCTAATTGACAAATAATTAAGGAAGGTAAATATATGTTATACTATTTTAAAAGTAAGTGTGCTTCCTTCACAGTAAGATTATTTGGTTAAACCAGGCAACGGGTTTTTCTGAGTCTTCAGGCATCTAAAGGAGCTAAATTTTGCTGTTGCCATTATTATTGTTTTTATGAGCATCTACTTCTCTCCTGTTTTAGCTGGATGGTCAGACATATTTTATTTCTACAATAGGTAGCTTATATCTCTTACTGCCTTAGCAATATTGAGCAGTTTTGGTAGTTTCTTTTGTGTGTGTGTTTTAATAGCTTTATCAAGGTATAATGGACATACAATAAACTGGACACATTTAAAGTGTACAATTTCATAAGTTTCAACAAATATGTGCACCCATGAAACATAAGTATTAAGTTTCAGTAGTTTCAACTGGGTAAATTCATTGTTTGTCTTATACTGGACTGCGATAAGATGTTGTGAAACCTTGTGACTAGGCATATATTCAGACCCGGATGTCCTGGAGTAACTTGACTGACATTTATGTGATGTATTTAGAAATTCTAACTCAAAGAAGTATAGACTTTTAGAGCTGAAAATGAATATATTGATCTAGTCCAACCCTTTTACTTTATAGGAAATTAAGGCCTTAGAGAAGAAATAACTGGTGCAGAATTATTTATTAACCTAGCAAATATTTACTGAGCACCTGCCACATCCCATACATTATATTAAGCGATGGGGTACAGTGTGAGCAAAACAGAAACAATTCCTGCTCTCGGGAATCAGATAGTGTATTAGTAGTGGGGGATGTGAGGTAATTTGGCCCCCACCACCTTCACCTTCATTGCCAGGGTTGATTCAGCATATCTAGCTGCCTACGTGGGTGGCCTTGCTTCTCTCAACATGTCTCTCAAACCTCAGGATCCATCTAGGGAATGACTGTCCTAATAAGGCCTGTGAACAGTTGTGCTCCTCTGCTAAAGCCTGTTATTGTGAGAGCCTAAGCTGAACTTATTCACGGGCAGGCCTTCTTCTATTTTTTTTTTTTTAACCACAATGTGCTGATTTGTATGCCTTTTGTTTACCATTCTTTATTATTTTCTTTCTTCATGGTTTTGAAGACATTATAAAAATCATCTGATGGTTTAATATGTTTATTCCAAAGCAAACCTAATGAAACTGAATTATAGTTTCAGTCAACTTTTAAGAATTGCTCTCTTTCAACTTACAGAAATTTTTAAAAGGGCAAGTAACCACCTAGAAAGAGAAGAGATCTATGAAATGTGACCAGATAACATATCTGTAACTAATTCAGGTTTTTTGGTGCGACTTTAAACTCCTTTGATCGTGTGGGCAGCCATTCTCTGCATAAAGTGGAGGTCATACTGAGTAGCACTAATGTGCTCTTAAATACTGAGGTATATTTGGCTTTAAGTAGATTGCTGACAGAAAGGAAAGAGGCTGGGGAAAATAATTACCAAACTGTTTTGAACAGCATAAAAGTTTAGATTTGGTCCAAAAATGGACTGAAAATCTTATTCTTGTGCGGCATTCTCTGTGTCATTAAATAGGGCATTATGTCATAATTCTTATGACACCAGGAAATTGGAATCTATATAAAATAAAAAAGAATCAAATGGATGGTACAGAACTGACGAAATATAAGACAAATCCATAAATACAGTAGGAGATTTTAAACATGCCTTTCTCAGTAATCGTTAGATCATGAAGACAAAAATATCAGTAAGGACACAGAGGATTTAAATAACATAAACCAATCTGACCTAATGAACATGTACAAAATACTGTCCTCATATCTAATTTTCCTGCAGAGTCTGTTTACTAATCCAAAGTGTATATGATAAGTGATTTACTATTGGTCACACTTAAGGTAGATGTGTCTAGTTCTATTAGTGCTTGTGTTAATTTTTGTTTTAAAAATTACATATTAAAAGCAAACTAGCAAACACACTTAAAGCATTCTTATATCTTTGCTTGTTTCACATTTTAATTGGAGCAAGTCTAAACTTTTCACAGTCTGACTCAAGCCTACATTTCTAGTCTTCTCTCCTTCTTTTCACCTACCACTGAATGCCTTGTCCTTCCTGCAAAATGTGAACCTTCACATACTGTATTCTCTGTCTGGAATGCTTTTCTCCAGTTCAGCTGTAACCTTCTCTGAAAACCTCCCTTGTAGTAACTGTCACTCTTACCTTCCTAGAACATTTTGTTTAACATCAGTGTAATGCTTATCTACTTATGTTGTTAGTTTTTTGTGTCTCCTGCTAGAGTGTGAATTCCTTGATAAGGACAGTGTGGTGCTATGCATTTTGTAGTTATCTTTATACAAAATGTATTGGCAGGGAAAGGGTCCTACAGGAAGTGAGACTAGGGAGGTTTTTACGGTTATATGGAGTAAGGTCTTTTTTTGGAGATATGGGCTTTATCTAGAGGGATGCCATGGGAATGAAAAGGGAGTATGAGATATATAAGAAATTGTGCAAGAAGAGTTGCAGAATTGACCTTCAGTTAGATAGTAGAACAGAGAGTCAAGGCAAAGGAAGACTTAATTAAAGATATAACTTGGAGATTTTGAGCCTGGATAAGTAAGAATGATAATGGAAATGGGAAAAAAAACTAATTAGAAAGGGTGTTTGTGTTTTCTCTTTAGATGTGAGAGGAGTGAAAATTGGAGGTGAGGTGGTACTGGATGTACTAGTTATAAATACTTGATGTACAGTTCGAGATAGGCTCTGGAGCTTGGGAAAGAGGTCAAGATTATAAAGAGATTTAGGCATTATGAGATATGTGGAAAGCATATGGCAGTGTGCCTGATTTTGAAAATTGAATTGATATTGTTTCCTAGCATCATTTAATTTCTTGGAGCCAGAAATTCAACTAGGGGGAAAAAAATATATATATATATATGAACAGATGGGTGCTTTTTCATCTCCAAAAGTGAATGTACTTCTGGCATTTTGTACTGGGATGTTTTCTTTAAGGAATATCAACAGTTTAGATATTCTCAGCCTGTTCATATTTTAAGAATACTATTGATAATCAAATGTGCATTAATAAAGGACTTTTGGTTTTATCTGATCTTGTACATTCAGGAGCTACTTGGATCTTTCTTCCTTTCTCTCTTTCTCTCTTTTATCTGAGTGCCACCTCATTTAAAAGGAAAGCAAAAACTTAAAATGATAATCAAACAGAATTTTTTCTTCTGCTTGAGTCATAAGTTTGTTTGTTTTAGTAAACTGAAGTATAGCCTCATATAAAAATCTAACCTTTAGGAGCAGTGTGCTTGTATATTTTGTAATGTAATAGTAGACTTTCTTCAAGGTTGAGAACCAAACACTGTTTTAGGATATGGCCCCTAAATCTTCAGATCCAAAGTCTAAAAATTAGATGTGCTTTTTTTTTTTTAAATACAGGTGGTATAAAATAGGAAAGTACTTAAAAACAACAACAACAACAACAGAGGAAAATACAGTTCGAAGACCTGCCTGAGAGAGAGTGTTGACCAAGTTAGACAAAACTGAAAACAGATGCAAGACGTGTAATGTAGTTTAACTTTGTAGAATCATATCATTAGCAAATATATATTCAGTGGGAGTGGTGAAGGAAATAGATTTTCATAAGATAAGTTGTTCAGAATATGAAGACCAAGTTCAGTTAAGATTTGGTGAAAGCAAACTTGAATTTAAAGACCAGGAATATGGGAAAAATTCTTTCAAGGGCAATCTCTGTTTTTTCCATTCATTTAATGCAGATCTTCCACTTAAAAATTTTTATGACCATCATACTCATTAGCTTTTAAAAATATCTCAAGGAGTACAAAATTATCATTTAATAACCCACTTATTTATAAATAAATTGTTCACAGAAGTCAAAGTTGTGAGAGCTTTGCAGTATCCCTTGAAGTAGTTTTTTTTTTTTTATTCCACCACATTCTTTTTTTTTTAACATCTTTATTGGAGTATAATTGCTTTACAATGGTGTGTTAGTTTCTGCTGTATGACAAAGTGAATCAGCTATACGTATACATATATCCCCATATCTCCTGCCTCTTGCATCTCCTTCCCACCCTCCCTATCCCACCCCTCTAGGTGGTCACAGAGCACCGAGCTGATCTCCCTGTTTTATGCAGCTGCTTCTCACTAGCTATCTATTTTACATTTGGTAGTGTATATGTGTCCATGCCACTCTCTCAGTTCATCCCAGCTTGAAGTAGTTTTATTAAAAAAATAACAGTAAGCTCCAAATTTAAATATAGAATAAAAATTGCCTATCTATATTCCTGCATGCTAAAATGCTTTTCCTAATGAAAAAAAATACATGGCATTTTTTTTTCTGTAAAAGGTTTATGGGGTTCTTGTGTCATACAGTTTGATACTTTATAGTTGGCCTACTGAGGCAAGTTAAAAAAAAAACTTGCTATGTTCAAGTCTTAACACTGTAACATTGGTTATATTTTTTTTCCATTGACTTTCTGCATGAGGCATAAGAGTGAGTTGTTAGTGCACCATCTTTGAATGAATGGTTGAATTTATTTAAATACCCTCCACCTCCTTAAAGCTAGATCTCTCTAGTGAAAACAGTAATAGGGATTGGTTCCATGATAAAGATGAATTGAGTATCTTCAAGCATATGAAGATTAGTTGTGAGACACATGGATTGAAGGAGTTGAATGGGTATGAATAGATCCTTTGATCAGAAGATTTAGCCACCCATAACAATGAGTATCGATCACAATTTGTTGTAGTGCTGGACAGATTCCTAGTGATTACACTTTTAGTCTTATTCTTTTTTTTTTTCTTTTTGCGGTATGCGGGCCTCTCACTGTTGTGGCCTCTCCTGTTGCGGAGCACAGGCTCCGGATGCGCAGGCCCAGCGGCCATGGCTCACGGGCCCAGCCGCTCCGCGGTATATGGGATCCTCCCAGATCGGGGCACGAACCCGTATCCCCTGCATCGGCAGGCGGACTCTCAACCACTGCGCCACCAGGGAGGCCCTAGTCTTATTCTTTAATATGGGTAAAGGAATGAAAACATCATAGCTTTCACAATACATTGCATTCAATATTTTCTGAGTATAGAAAAATTAGATTGGTAGGTAGGCTTAAAAACAAAATGTATACCTTTCGTCTTTCTTTGCCAGTTTCCCTTGGGAGTAGAGGAAATAGTCTAAATCAGTGGTTTTCAAGCTGGGTATATATGGGGAGGAGGAAGAGACCAGTTAGTTTGGATAACTTTAAGGAAATAAATTTCCAGATCTTCCATGCCTGAGAAAGATACTGGCTGCTGAGATTCAATCTCATATCCTCTTCTTCCACTTGACTGAAGATAGGCCTATTTTTTTCTATCCATCTGAATCACACTATGATATGTTAACTCAGAGTTTTACAAAGTGCACCAAAAACAAAAGGGACAATTTGGTGATTACTTTAATGGTATCATAAAAGCATCACTGAAACGTCTCATGAAAAGATATATTTTCAGTAATTATTACCTGTTAGGTTTATTATTTATTGAAATTGATAATAAAACTATGCCTTTATCGATAAATTGTATACCAGTAGTTATTGTCATATTCAATCTATAAAGATTTTTTTTGATGTGGACCATTTTTAAAGTCTGTATTGAATTTGTTACAGTATTGATTCTGTTTTATGTTTTGGTTTTTTGTCCTCGGGGCATGTGAGATCTTAGTTAGCTCCCCGACCAGGTATTGAACCCATACCCCCTGCATTGGAAGGTGAAGTCTTAACCACTGGACTGCCAGGGAAGTCCCAATAATTCAATCTAGAAGACAAAAATTTAATAGGGCATTAATGTCATTGGAAATTAAGAGAAATTTAAATATGCATACATACATATTATTATAGATTGAAGTATTATAGGATGATCAATGAAGGACTTTCAAGCATAAAAGTATATCCCATTTGAAGCAGCAGCATAGCATAGGGAGATCGGCTTGGTGCTTTGCAATGACCTAGAGGGGTGGGATAGGGAGGATGGGAGGGAGGCTCAAGAGGGAGGGGATATGGGGACACGTGTATTCATATGGCTGATACGCATTGTTGTGCTACAGAAACTAACACAGTATTGCAAAGCAATTATACTCCAATAAAGATCTATTAAAAAAAAAGTATGTCCCATTTGAATAACAATCTGTGGAGCAAGTGGAATGGAAATAAAAGTTCAAGTTTCTTTTACAAAAGAAAGCTATAAAATTCCTCCTGTTGAAGAAGAATGTTCATGCAAGTTTTAAAAGATGATTCTAGGAATCAAATCTCTGTAGTATTTTTATTTATTTGAATCCACCTAAAATAACAATGTAAAGGCTTTATTTAAAAAATAAAAATTTACATTGTGCAAGAAATTACATTGTTACTATTTAAATTTAAAATCAAAACTTTTAGGTACCAGCTTTAAAATGTGTGAAATGTTGCATAATTTTTCAAGATTATTTTCCTGTGAATAAAAAAGTTCGAAGGTCATTGGTTTAGATAGCCCAGTAAGAGACTAATGGATTTTAGAGGCTTGATTATTTATGATTGTTAATGAGTAATGTTATTGCTTTGAGGTATGCCTATGGTGAATGTTTCATTCCCAAAATTAAAATTTTCTTTGACTGGATAATGTTCTGAAATCAGACATTTTATCCTTTAGTCTATGTTGAGCCACATAACATATCAGCTTAAAAAATAAACAAATGTATTAACTGAATCTGGTAGTAGCTGCAGCTGTCAGAAATGTCAGGCCTATCTTAGATCAGTGTTCTCTGTGACAGTGAACTCTAGCTTTAGCTTTGCATAAGTAGGTTTTCTGTTAAGGAAAAAATCAAGACAACGGATCTGGACCAGCTACTTAGCTAAGATTACTTATTATACAGTCTTTGACATTTAGTATTGGAAAAATAATGTGAAGTTTAATACAGATGGCAAATAATGCCTATTTGTGGCATCTTGAAAAAAAATCTTAAATTATTCATAACTCAGTTAATATCCCCATTTGTTTCCAGTTTTTTAGATGATTTTTAAAAGTAATTTTTAAACTAAAACTTGAAGTTGGTGAATAAAGACTTTTTTGATATTCTGAAGTTAGGATAGCTTTATCATTTTTGTCTTGCAAACTAAAAGTTAGTTTGCTACTCTTCTGACATTGATTGACTCCTACGATTTCAAAAGAGGTAGATTAAGGTGTATATCATGGCTCACTAATTGCCTTCTGGGACTGGCTCATTATTATAGACTCAGAGGAAATGTGCTTTATTTTTATGAGATTTCATTGAGAGAAGGATATTTTGTGTGTCTTTCTGACTGATTTCTGTGTAATTCCATATGTCAAAGAACATACTTTGTATAATTTCAGTTCTTTTAAATCTTTTATCTTTGTTTTATGACCCAGGGTATGGTCTGTCTTGGTAAATATTCCACATGTACTTGAAAAGAATGTGTATTCTGCTGTGGTTGGGTAGGATCTACTATAAATGTCATTTAGATCTAGTTAAGTGATGCTGTTTTTCGATTCTTGTCTAGCCTTTGCTGATTTTCTGTCTACTTTTTCTGTTGATTACTGAGAGAGGAATACTGAAGTCTGCAACTATAATTGTGGATTTATTCATTTCTTCTTTTAGTACTATCAGTTTTTGTATCATGTGTTTTGAAGTTCTTTTGTTAGGTGCCACATTTAGGATTGTTATATTGTCTTGGTGAATTGACTCTTTTAACATTATGTACTATCCCTCTTTATACCTGGCACTTTTCCTTGCTCTGAATTCTACTTTATATGATATTAATACTTGATTTGTGTTTGCATGGTATATTTTTTCCATTCTTTTAACATACTATACCATTATATTTAAAGTGAGCATATATTGTGGTTGGGACTTGTTTTTTAATTCAATTTGACAATTTCTTTTAGTTGGTGCATTTGCACCATTTATATTGAATATAATTGTTGATGTGTTTGGTTTAAGGTCTACCTTTTTATTATTTTTCTGTTTGTCTCTCTGTTTTTTATTCCATTGCTTCCTCTTTCCTGCCTTCTGTTGTATTGTTTGGATGTTTATCATATCATTTTAACTGTAGTATTTTAACTATATCTCTTCGTAAAGTTTGTTTTGGTAGTTGCTCTGGGAATTACAATATACATACTTAACTTTTGACAGTTCTACCTAGAAGTAATATTTTACCACCTCAAGAAGAACGTACAAATCGTACCACCACACCCTTTACCCTCCCCGACTTTATGTGGCAGTTTTATTATATGTATATTTTTTATATACGTACCTTAAAAGCCCCACCAGTGTTATGATTTTTGCTTTCAACTGATATACATATTTTTGAAAACTTAAAAGAAGAAAAAAAGTTTATTATATTTACCCAGATATTTACCATTTCTGTTTTTTCATTCCTGAAGTTCCAAGTTTTTCTCTGCTATCATTTCTCTTCTACCTGAAGAACTTCCTTTAACATTTCTTTTAAAGGAAGTCTGCTTGTGGTGGATCCTTTTTGCTTTCCTTCACTGAGAATATCTATTTCTGCCTTTGTTCCTGAAGGATATTTTCCCTGGATATAAAACTCTAGGTTCTGGGTTGACTATTCTTTTTCTTTTTTTTTTTTAAATTGTTTTGTGCCATTGCCTTCTGGCCTTCATGGCTTCTGATGAGAAATTCACAGTCATTTAAATTGTTTCCCTATGTAAATGTATCATTTTTCTCTGACTACTTTCAAGATTTTTTCCTTTGTCTTTGTATTTCAGTAGTTTGACAAGAAGGATCTAGGCATGAACTTCTTTGAGATTTGCTGAGCTTTTGAAGTATAAGTTTATGTCTTTTGCCAAATTTGGGAAGTTTTCAGCCATTATTTCCTCAACACTTTTTTTTTCAGCATAGCACTCTTTTCTCTCTCCTTTTGAGACTCCAGTGGCAAGAATATTAGACTTTTTGGTGTGTCCCTAAAACTCTGTTCTTTTTTTTTTTCCCTCTGTATTCAGATTAGGTAATTTCTATTTATCTTCAAGTTAACCCTCTTTATCTTTGTCAGTTCCATTCTTCTGTTGAACTCATCCAGTAAACTTAAAATTTTTGTTTATATTTTTTACTTCTGAACTTTCTATTTTGTTCTTTTTTACGTCTTCTGTTTGTTTCTTTTATTTCATTTCAAGAATGTTTAATCTTACTCCCTTAAAGCATGGCTATAATAATTACTTTAAGGTTAGTCTGATAATTCCAACATCTGGGTAATCTTGGGGTTGGTATGTATTGATTATTTTTTCCTTGCAAGTTGTTGACATTTGACTAGTTCTTTAAATGTCAAATAATTTTGGATTATATTCTGAACATTTTGAATCTTAGGTTATAAAATCTGAGTCTTGTTTAAACCCTATAAAAATGGTAACTTTTTGTTTATTTGTTCTGACAGTGAATGACCCACTATCAGACTTGTTCCGTTGTGAGTTTTGACTCGCCTTTTTTAGGCTGTGATTCCAATGTCAGTTCAGTTTTCAAAACCTTTACACTGCCTGTTCAGATCTGTCTTATGTGAGCACCACCCAGGGAGCAGTCTGAGACCTGGTCAGTGGTCTGTTCTGTAGATCAATTCCCAATGCTTTTGGTATGTTGTTTAGGGTCAGACCCTTACATGTGCAATTCATAGTTGAGCCCAGGAGTTCATAGAAACTTTATAGAATCCCTTTTTTGAGCTCTCTCCTGTCTGCAGTCTCATAATCTCTGGCTTCCAAGGTCTCCCAAAATAGATCATGAATAAAGACATCATAGGGTGTCAACTGTCATTAGTTGTCAGGGAAATACATATTGAAACCACAATGAGATACCACTACACACCCACCAGGATGCTTAAAATTTAAAAGGGCTGACCAGTTGCTTGAGCAGCTTGTTAGTTAAGGTTGCAGAGCAACTGGAACATTCATACCTTGATGGGGGGAATGTGAAATGGTACAGACACTTTGGAAAACAGTTTGACAGTTTCTTATGAAGTTAAATTTACACTTACCACATGATGCAACCATGCTTCTCCTAGGTATTTACCCAAAAGACATGAAAAAATATGTCTACACTAAGACTTAGGCACAGTTTTATTCATAATCGCCCAAAGCCGAAACCAAGTCAAATACCTGCCACATAGTGAATGGATAAACAAATTGTACTATATCCATACAATGGAATATATAATAATAAAAAGGAGAATTTGTATATATAACAATATGAATGAATATCAAAAGTGTTAGGCTAAGTGCAAGAAGCCTGATACAAAAGACTATACATTGTATGACTTCATTTATATGAAATTCTGGAGAAGGCAAAAATATAGGGAAAGAAATTAGATTAGTGGTTGCCCAGGGCCTGGGACCAGAGGGGAGGGAACTTTCTGGGGTGATGCAAATGTTCTGTATCTTGATTGTGGAAATGGTTATATGACTGGACACATTGCACTGTACATTTAAAAGGGATTACAGTGTATAAATTATACCACAATAAACCTGAGTTTTAGAAAAAGCTGTAAAGCAGCATGTAGATCAGAGAGATTGTCAAAGTTGTTTTGGATCGGTTACTTCATACTTGGGTAAAGGGGAACTGAGAAATTCTGTAGGCTTCAAAGAAGAATAAAATTTAAAGTATCTTACAAAAAGATGTATCTTGTATATGCTGTTTTATAACCTTTTTTATTATTACATGGTAAATATCATGACCATAAGTGTGTGTCTGTAACATTTTAAATTATTGCATAGTAGCTCACTTTATATCATATTTACTAAACTGGTCCACCATTTTTGGACCTTCAGGTTGTTCCCTGTTTTATTCTCCTTCAAGTTAAACACTATAGTCCTTATCACTGTAGCTGTTATCTTAAAATAAATTCCTGGAAAATGAATTTCTGTGTTAAGGTCATGCCTACTTTAAAGATTTTATATACATATTGCTAAATTGTTACCCAGCAATATTCTATACACCTTTATTTTTATCTGGGTTTTTTTTTTCAGTTTTTTTTTGTTTTTTTGTTTTTTTTACTTTTTTAAGGCAGTTTTTTGATCAACAGGTAGTTTACAATTTTTAGGTAGTTAAATCTATCATTTATGGCTTTATACTACTTTGCTGTCATACTTAGAAAGGCTTTCCTCATCCTGAGAGTATAAAAATACTAGTTGGCTTCTGATTTTGTTTATGGCTACATTTTTACATCATGTTCCATGTGGACTTAAGACTTTATTTCGTATGATCTGAGGTAAATCTCACCTATATTTTTGTCACACAGTTAACCAGTTATCCATGTAACAGTTACTAATTCTTTCCCCGTTGGTTTTAAACGTCTTTAATTATATCCCAAATGCTTTTGTTTCTGTTATTGTGCTTTCTATTTTGTTCTGCCAGTCTATTTATTTTGACATCTTAATTGCACTGCTTTAGTAAATATGGTTTTATAATACATTGTAATATCTGGCAATGCAAAATAATCATTTTAATTTTTTAATGTTTTCTTGGATATTCTCACCCATTTATTTTTCCAAATTCCAGATCATTTTGTCCAGTTCCAATAAATATCTATTTTTCTGCATGATGCTTGTAAATTAATTTCAGGGACATTTGATATTGTTATAAGCCTCCTATCTGGAAGCATGAAATTTACATCCCTCAGTAGAATTTATAATGTTGATTTATATTATGCATTTTATTACATTTAATCCTATACATGTTCTGGGTTTTGATGCTGGCATCTTTTTTCTGTTACATTTTCTGATTATTGCTGAAATATAGGAAAGACATTTTGTATTGTTTTTACACAGTCATCCTTTTATTTCCAACATCATTTTACATGACTTTCTGTTGAGTAGTGTCTTATCAAAGGAAAATTTGGGAAACATATGTCAAGATTTAATTAATATTCTATTTTATATCTCCACTAGGTTCCACATGGTAAAGTTAATATTAATTCTATGAAGACGTGTTACAGTTAGGTACATTATTCACTGTAATATTTCCCCAAATCTATAGAATCTACAAAAAGAGATTTGTCATCATGAATCAGACATTTAGTTTTAGATTGTTCGTAGAGTTATATGTTACAAAATCACTATTTATATGAAATGTGATCTGTAGGACCAGAGGCCACTGAATGTAGTTTCTTCTCTGTGAATTAGGTCTTATTTTTAAAAGACTTCTGTCCTTTCTCCCCGCCCCTTACCCTGGGCATATGTTTATATGTGTTACTGATTGGAGCTGGCTAGTTACAGTCCTATTAAAGTTACATCTAAAAAGATGATTAGATAACACTCTAAAATATGACTGTAAGCTTTGTCTTCTTGTTGCTGTTAGCTAATATTTCTTAAATTACTGCTGAAGTAAGACAATTAAGGGGTAGACAAAAGAATGCTAGGACTCAAGCCTGGTGATTATAGTATTATAAGTAGTCTACTTCACTGCATTTTGGCATAATTAAAGTGTGAGTTGATTGTGTTTGCAATTTAATTCAGCTATTAAGTTTTTTTTTTCCTTAGATGGGAAGATTTTTTTTCTATTAAGTTTTACATATGCAGAAAAATAGATTAGTTCACATTTGTATTGCTCTGAAATTATTTGTATGTGTTCTGTGTTTCTTTTCCTCACCAAGACTCTAAACTCTGAACGGAAATATGTCTCCTATTTATAAATCCCTATAATCTTAGTTTAATGACTTACAATGACCATTGTACTGTGACCAATACAATAGTAAATATTGGAGATTAATAAATATAATAGACAATGAATAACATATGTATGTTCACATGTATACATGTGAGTCAGAGTTACCAAAGATGATCAGAGGTCAGCAATGACTGAAGGTGACTTACATCACTTAATGACTAAATATGACTAGTAGGGATGTGAAAATCAGCATCTCACCATTTTTCTTCCAGACCCAAAGTAAGTGCCAAGATGCTGGAAGATAAGAGAAAGCCAAAAGATGGATAGCTTGCCTTCTAAGAAAAAAGGTTAAGACAAAGTTACTGGGCTTGTGGTAGTGGTAAACCTGCACATATATTTTACGAAGACAAAGTCTATTTGACATCTCCACATGGATGGTCAATGGGAATCTCAAATTTAATGCATTCAAAACAGAAGTCTTAATTTCCCACTGATCCAGCCTACATACTTTCATTCCTTCAACAAATATTTACTGAAGGAATACGATGTGACGGGTACTGTTCTTGTGCTTGGAATATCCATCAATGAGCATAACAAATATTCTGCCCTTGTGTTGCTTATAATCTAGCAAGGAGGAACAGGCAGTAAATAAGAAACATAATAGGTAAATTGTTAGGTACTGTAGAAAAAAAAGAAAAAAGTAGAAAAGGGTGAGAGTGCTGGTGAGATGGGCTTGGGGACAGCGATGGGGAGAAGTAAGGAGCAACTTTAAGTGGGGAGATGGAGGTGAGCCTAATTGTCAAGTTGAAATTGGAGCAAAGAGCTGAAGGTGAGGGGAGGGAGTTAGTCAAGTAGAGGTATCTGGGGGAAGTGCATACCAGGCAAAGGAAACAGCTAGAACAAAGACCCAAAGTCAGGAGGTACCTAGTGTATCCGGTGAATGGTGGGGAGGCCAGTGTGGCTGGTGCACAGCCAGTGATGGGGAGAGTATAAAAGGAGGTTAGAGAGGGAAGGGGAGTGGTGGTGGACAAATCATGCAGAGGCTTAGGCTTTGGCTCTTAGTCTGAGTGAAATAGAGAGTCATTGTATAGGGGAATAACATCCGACTTACATTTTAGCAGAATTTCTCTGGCATCTCTGTTGAGAAAAGAACATAGAACGGCTAGGGCAGGGACAGGGAGGCCTATTAAGGGTGATTGCAGAAATCCAGGTGGAGAAACAATTGTGGCTTGTATCAGGGCAGCAGCAGTAGAGGTGAGGAGAAATCTTGGGATTCTGGATATATTTTGAAGTTACGATTTCCTGATGCTTTAGATGTGGGATGTGACTCCAGGGCTTTGGGCCTGAGCAACTAAATTCTTCTAGTGCCATTGACCGTCATGGGAGAGACTGGTTTAGGGAAGATGAGAATGTGTTAGGTTTGTGATATCCAAGTAGAGATATTGAATAGGCAATTGGATGGGAGATCCAGTTCTTCGTTGCAGTGCACAGGCTTCTCATCGCGGTGGCTTCTCTTGTTGCAGAGCACAGGTTGTAGGTGCGCAGGCTTTAATAGTTGCAGCACGCAGCTCAGTAGTTGCAGCATGCGAGCTCTAGAGTGCAAGCTCAGTAGCTGTGGAGCACGGGCTTAGTTGCTTCTCGGCATGTGAGATCTTCCCGGACCAGGGATCGAACCCATGTCCCCTGCATTGGCAGGCAGATTCTTAACCACTGCGCCACCAGGGAAGTCCTATTTTTCATTTTAGTTATTGTATTCTTTAGCCCGAATTGGTCTTTTTTATATTTTCTAACTCTTTGTTGAAGTTTTCACTGTGTTCATCCATTCTTCTCCTGTGTTCAGTGAGCATCTTTATGATCATTACCTTTAACTCTTTATCAGGTAGATTGCTTATCTCCATTTCATTTAGGTCTTTTTCTGAGGTTCTGTCTTACTGTTTCATTTGGAACACATTCCTCTGTCTCTTCATTTTGCCTAATTTTCTGTGTAGATTTTCTTTGTATTAAATAGGTCTGTTATGTCTTCCGATCTTGGAGAAGTGACTTTATGTTGGAGATGTCCTATGGGCCCAGCAGCTTGCTCCCCTCTGGGCAGACACTTCAGGGGTGTTCCCTATGAGGGCTGCTTGTACCTTTCTGTTGTGGCAGGGCCAAATGCTTGGGCACATTGATGGTCAGGGCAGGCCCCGGCATGACTGAGTGTGATGCTCAGCATTGTTTGACCACTGTGGGCATGCTGGTGGGTGAGGCAGGCCCGTGGCTCTAATAGGCTCGAGAGAGGATTCCAAAATGGTGCCTGTCAGTGCTGGTGTCAGCAGGATAGAATGAGATCACAAAAATGGCTGCTGCCAGCATCTCAGACCCCAGGGGGAGTCCCAGCTGCCTCCTACCTCTCCTGGAGGCTATCCAATATCAGCAAGTGTGTCTGATTCAGGTGCCTTTCAAACTGTTGCCTCTGTGCTGGGACTTGGAGCGAGTGTATTTTTGCATGCACCCTTATGAGCAGAGTCTTGGTTTCTTACAGCTCTCTGGTACTCCTGAACATAAGCCCCGCTGGCTTTTAAGCCAGACATTTTGGAGGCTTGTCTTCCTAATTCAGGACCCTGGGCTAGGGAGCTCAATGTAGGTCTTGGACTCCTTGCTCCTCAGGGATAACTGTCACAGTTGTGATATTCCTCCTGCTTGTGCGTCGTTGCACCAGGGGTGTGGGCCCTGACTAGACTGCATCTCCACCCACCCACCCCATTTTGTTGTGGCTCCTTCCTTATATCTTTAGCTGTGGAAAATCTTTTCTGTTATTCTTCAGGTTGTTCTCAGAGGTAGTTGTTCTGTAAGTAGTTGTAATTTTAGTGTGCCTATGTGAGGAGTTGAGCTCGGGATCTTTCTACTCTACCATTTTGATCCAGACCCTTCTTGTCACCTTTGGGATACAGGGAGTACAGTTAGAATAGTAAGCCCTTAATAATGCTTTGGTGTGAATATCCTTTATAACTTTAAGATCTTGAGTATTCTTCATGTTCATTCTGTCAAAAATCTTCACCTCTCTGTGCCTTACTTCTCACATCTGTAAAGTGGGTGAAATAGCAATACCTACCTCAAAAAGTTTTGTAAAGATTAAATGTTAATACACATGAAGGGCATAGAACAGAGCTGGCATATAGTAAACACTCAAATGTAGAGTGGTTATCATTATTGCTATTGTTATTAACAATTATATTCATGCTCTTTATAACTGTTTATCCTATCAATCAAATATATTTCCTTTATGTATATTCCTTTCCAAGGTGTATTCCTTTTGCCTTCCTTGTTGTGTCCTCTATAATTCAAGAGCCTTCTCCAATTTCAAACAATTTAATGAAAAGAGAATTTATACATGCAGAGATGACTGATTTAATTTCTATGGTCTTTTTGAGAGTAGAATTCTGAGAATAAACTTATTTTTTCCTTCATGTTTCAGGTGGCATGCAAGATTACAATTATCTTTGGGCCAACTGTTTTGAAATCACATTAGAACTGTCTTGTTGCAAGTACCCACCAGCTTCGCAGCTTCAACAAGAATGGGAGAACAATCGTGAGTCTTTGATCACATTGATTGAAAAGGTAAAAGCTGAATGGAAGGTTGGCATATGGTAATAATTGATTAAATAAGGGAGAAATTTGTGTATATGAACAACAGTTTATTCTAGATACCCTTTATTTTTCTGTTTTTATTATTTAAGATTGTAGATTATATTTAGAAATTATTATATTAGAATCTATTAGAACATATTCTAGTCATGCCTCTGTTATCCTTCCCCCCAGCTCTTTTCCTCTGGAGGGCTTCTTCTGACTGTCTTACAACACTTTTACAACCTGAAATAATTAGCAAAATTTGTAGTACCAGATTCTTACAATGCTCTTTGATCATATTTGCTAGAGAACCTTTACCATTATATGAACCATGGACATAAGTTTAATTTAAGTATCAGGCAGGTTAATTGGATATATCAGAAATGATTACTTATATCTTGTTGATAAAAGCAGAAGTCTGGCTTTGAGGAGAAGGAATTTCAAAAGCATTTTACCAGTCTAGATTTCAGATGACTTAAGTTGAAGGATTTAATTTTTTTGGTCTATATTTTATTTTAACTTGGAGGGATTGAAAAATATTTCAGGGAGCTAGAGGAATAACCTTATTTTTAAAAAATTCTAGCATCAATGCAGAGAGGTTATTTTCTCTTGCCTTCCAAATTGATTGAGCAGTCTACTTTGATTCTTGTTTTTTTAGGTCCACATTGGAGTTAAAGGATTTGTTAAAGATTCAGTAACAGGAGCTGGCTTAGAGAATGCAACCATCTCAGTGGCTGGTATTAATCATAATATCACAACAGGAAGATTTGGTGATTTCCACCGATTACTTGTTCCTGGAACTTATAACATTACAGCAGTTTTAACTGGGTAAGAATTTAAACTAGACTCTTAAAATGTCAAGTTTCCGTTTATATCTAAGAAGAGAAATATACTCTTGGAGATCTTATTTACTGTATCTGGCTTTTATTTTTCCTTGTTTTCTGATTTTTTCCCCCTTTATAATGAGAAAATACTATGGTGGATCTTTTGTCACATTAACAATACAACTGGATATGAAGCATCGTTGTAAAATTGGGAGAAAGGACAGTTTTAAAAGCTTGATGGTCAGCTGTGTAAAGCATTGCTGCAAGGCTAATTGAATACCAAGGTAGAAGAAACTCAGGGCTCTATGAAAGACATTTTGAAGAGCTCTCTCACCATCAGCTTTCTAAAACATGACATGAGTGGTTCCCCACCTCCTCTGGAAACATTTCTGGAAGCTCATTTTGCTAAGGATTTACCTTTAGCAAATAAATTACCTTTAATTTTGAACTTTCCCATTTGGTAAAGTAGTTGGAATGTCAGTCTGATAAGGCACTGCAAAGAATTGGATCATTTATCCCTACTTTGAGTATTGTAGCAATGGTTACAATGGATTAACGATCTTCATTTTTCATTGTATTCTCTCCTTTGAATGTAATTTTTAAAAAATTTTTATTTATTTAATAAATTTATTTATTTTGGGCTGCGTTGGGTCTTCGTTGCTGTGCACAGGCTTTCTCTAGTTGCAGTGAGCAGGGGCTACTCTGTTGCGGTATGCGGGCTTCTCATTGCAGTGGCTTCTCTTGTTGCAGAGCACAAGCTCTAAGTGCGCAGGCTTCAGTAGCTGTGGCATGTGGGCTCAGTAGTTGTGCCTCTCTGCCTCTAGAGCACAGGCTCAGTAGTTGTGGCACATGGGCTTTGTTGGTCCCTGGCATGTGGGATCTTCCTGGCCCAGGGCTCAGACCCGTGTCCCCTGCATTGGCAGGGGAATGCCCTGCCAGGGAAGCCCCTGAATGTAATTTTTTATAAGCATTCTAATGTGTGGAACCTGAAAGGATGGTAAGAGAAATAGTTCTTTAAAGACTTAATCTGGGATTCTTTGTGAGATAATATGCTAAAAGTCTTGAATTTACACATACATCTTTATTTGATTTGACTTTCGATAGACTAAGTGCAAGAGTATGAAAAGGCTATTGTACTTTTATAATGTTAAAGCATTGTCTGTTTCAATTTAACTCCAAGCCATCTACTTTTTCAAATTTTTCTTTTCAGGTATATGCCACTGACTGTTAATAACATAATAGTGAAAGAAGGACCAGCCACAAAGGTGAATTTCCCCCTTCGGCCAACCGTGGCTTCAGTAGTCCCTGACACAACTGAGGTTGTAGTAACTGCTAGCACAGTTGCTATACCTAATAGTCCTCTTGGAACACAGTCCTCCCACCAGCCAGTTCAGCCACAGGACTTTCACCACCACCATTTCCCTGATATGGAAATCTTCTTGAGAAGGTTTGCCAATGAATATCCTAACATCACCCGGCTTTATTCATTGGGAAAATCGGTAGAGTCAAGAGAACTTTATGTAATGGAGATATCTGATAATCCAGGTGTCCATGAACCAGGTAATTGGTGTAGTTTCACACATAATTTCAGACTGCTTCTCAGAGCTATGTGCTATATTGCTTTGCTTCATCTAGAAAGGTCACCTATTGTATGTATAACTGGATCAAAGAAAACGTAACCAATTTTTTCCTAGAAAAGAAGAAAATCCATTTGATAATCCATATTATGCACAAAGTTTAACATACTGCATAATTACATTCTTTCTGCTAATAGTACTTTTATTTTCATATTATATGGCATATATACGTATGTATGTGTGTATATATATATATATATATATATATACACACACACATACGTATATATGCTTTGAGCTTGCTCAGACGTATATATTAGTAAGGACTGCTTTATAAGATGCTTTTTCCTGTTTCTTTTGCCAAAATATATCTTAAATCTTTGGTTCAGTGTCTTTGTATGTGTTGGGGGAAAAGTAGAGAGAGTCTAGGATTAGTGAAGAGGAAAAAATGTCTTCCATGTAATTACTTTATTTTCAGGTGAACCAGAATTTAAGTACATTGGAAATATGCATGGAAATGAAGTGGTTGGAAGAGAACTGTTACTGAACCTCATTGAATACCTTTGTAAGAACTTTGGAACAGATCCCGATGTAACAGATTTGGTTCTTAACACTAGAATTCACCTTATGCCATCCATGAATCCTGATGGGTATGAAAAGGCCCAGGAAGGTAAAGAATAGCTGTCTACTAATGCTTAACCTTTTTGATTATTATATGGCATAATTACTGGGGGATAGAAAAGAATTTGAACTGGTTGTTTCCCTGAAATTTCTTCCTATTTTTATACTTATAATTTATCATTGGTTCTAGCTTTTGTATTCTTGTAAGATAGGCTAGTTCGTTCAACAATTATGTCATCAAGTTTACATTTAATGAAGTTCTCCACTTTGGTAATGGCTCTTATTTACTAAAATAATGTAAGATTTTTACAAATTGTTCCATTATAACAGTAATTTTTGTTAAATTATTGTATTGGGAACTTTATCTCATAAGTGAAATCTCAAACCAAATATTTTTTAAGCCAGTGACTCTGTTTTGACTCCCATTTCTACGCCCCATGCATGTATAATCTAAACCTGCTAAGTTATTGACTTCCCATTCCTTTGCCTCCTCTAGGCTAGCCCATCTTTACTAGGACATTATAGTAAGGGCAGGGAGAGCAACTTTCTTACATGGGCCACATTATGCAGAACACTAGGAGAGTGAGAATCCATCTTTTCCCAACCTGTGATTCCTTCCAGGCAGTGATACCAGTGAGTAGAAAAGATACCATAATATGAATATGCAGCCACGTGATTTATTACTCTCACTGACTGAACACTGAGAGAATCGATTAGTGAATGACCAGGTTAATCCTTATATATATCATTTAGATTCTTTCCCTAAGGACCTTATTCTCTGTCAGCCTCACCAATTCCTTCCACATTCCTCCCTTGAGACCTTTCTGAAAGATGGAACTACTTACTACTAGTCCTCTAGTAGGTTTTCTTCATTCACTTGCATTCATTTTCTCATTATAATGACAATAATAGGGCTCTCATCCCATAGTAAAATGGAATAAGCTTAAGTTGAACCCTTTCTCTTCCTCCCTTCCACCTATGTTCTTGACTAACTTTACCTTTTTGTTTTCACTTTAATGTAAGCATACTGCAACTTTTTTATTTTCATTTGGTCTGTTTATTTACATTGTTTTAGTGACCTGTATACCAGTACAGTAGAGTCCCCCTCATGCCAGTCATGCCCACTCAACATTGTGATCACGTCACTGTATGTGGATTATTGACAGATGAGCAATATTTTAATGTAATTCGTATGGTTGGAGTTTTTCCCCTCAAAGTATGACCAGAGGCAGAAATGAAAGGATAATGGTTTTACCTTTCTATTCAGAAGATCTAGAAGAGATACATTTTTTTTAATGTACAATGTAAAAACGATGTGTGTTTTAATCACGTTACCCAACTGAACTTGGATCCTCTCACCTGCTGCAGAGCAAAGCCAATTTACTGATATGAGGTTGTGGTGAAGGAAAGTACAGGATTTATCTGCAGGCACTAAACAAGGAGAGTGGGCAGCTCATGCTCAAAAGACCCGAACTTCTCAATGGCTTTCAGGGAAGGATTTTTAAAGGCAACATTTGGGGTGAGGGTACAGGGTGCATGACTTTCTTCTGATTGATTGGTGGTGTGGAGGAACAGGGTGATGTTTCGGGAATCTTAATCATCAACCTTCTGGTTCCAACCAGTCTGGGGTCTACATGCTTGTGCTCAGCACATAGTCACCTTCCCCTACTGGGTCGGGGTCTTACATCCTGCAGAACAACTCAAGGATACCTGTTAGATTGTTATGTATATCCCTTGAGTAAGAACTAGGACTCTTGTTTTTAATCGGGAATTGTTGTCATTACTTTTCTTGCTTAACTGCTTTTCGTTTACTTCTGAATTTCCTTGCTTCCCTAATTAGTAACTGCTTATACCTGCTCTTTGGAACTCAGGGAAAGCCTAGGAGACTAAAGCCTTTTTTCTACAAACAAGAAATACGGGATACAGAGGGGCTTTTTTAACCTGGGAAGGCCCCACAGGGTCCTACTCGGTTTCAATCATAGTGTGTTTGATCATAGTGAAGCCTGATGTGTTCACACTTACCTTTGAGTTAAGATAGCTGAAGTAGTATGTATTGGATTAAAATATAAATGAAACATGACGTAAATTGGAATCTTTTATCATACAGGAGATTCAATAAGTGTAGTCGGCAGAAATAACAGCAACAACTTTGACCTGAACCGAAATTTCCCAGATCAGTTCTTTCAGATCACAGATCCTACCCAACCAGAAACTATTGCTGTAATGAGCTGGATGAAGGCCTATCCGTTTGTGCTGTCAGCAAACCTGCATGGAGGTAATGGCAACTTGATATTCCACTAATTAATTCTTGTTGAGAGCATTTGAAAATCCTGGTGGAAGTTTATCTCTTTATAGTCTTAGGCTGTCTTAAGCCTGTTAGTGCTTTTATGGCAGACAACAATAAAGGTCTTTTCTCATGACTTTTTAAGCCAGTTTCCTGGCTGTTTTCCCCGTTCCTCCCCCACCCCTCCCCTCTCCCAGGACTCCTCCATTCTCCCTCCTTCCATCTACCCTGCCTCCCTCTCTTTCTCTGTCTCTCACCCTCCACCTCTCCTTCCCTTTTCCTCCTTCTCCCTCCCTCAATTTCTTTCTCACTTAGTTCTTCAAGTGTTTTATATTTATCCCTCAGAAATGTTTTATATTTATCCCTCTCACTGGGAATTTGGTAACATGTTCTTTGTCATTTATAAAAATTAAACACTAACAGATCCAAATGTTTAGTCCTATTTCTCCCTAAAGTTTAATATGCCCGTTTATGTAGGTTTAGATTTTGACATTCTCTTATCTTTTATCTGCTGTGTATTTAACTGTAGCACAATGACCTCATTCTCATGTAGTGTCTGAGCTTATACACCTCCATATAATTCAGCAGGAACTTAGTTGAATAGGATCAGAGGTCAAGATTAAAAATCATCACAATGAGGCTCCCCTGGTGGCTCAGTGTCCACCTGCCAACGCAGGGGACACAGGTTCGAGCCCTGGCCCGGGAAGGCCCCGCCTGCCACGGAGCAACTAAGCCCGTGCACCGCAACTACCAAGCCTGTGCTCTAGATCCCATGAGCCACAACTACTGAGCCCAGGTGCCACAACTACTAAAGCCCACGTGCCGAGAGCCCGTGCTCTGCAACAAAAGAAGCCACCACAACAAGAAGCCCGGGCACTGCAATGAAGAGTAGGTCCCCCGCATGCCTCAGCTAGAGAAAGCCCATGTGCTGCAACAAGGACCCAACGCAGCCAAAAATAAAAAAATAAACAACAACAAAAAAAATCATCACAGTGTCCAACTAGGGTTGTGTGAATAAGTGTCAATACCCTAGAGACCTGAAAACACATGTCTACATGTAAACTGGTATGTGGACGTTCATAGTAGCACTATTCATAATAACCAGGAAGTATAAATAACCCAAATGTCCACCGACTAACGATCAGATAAATAAAATGTGGTATACAATTGAATGTTATCTGGCTGTGAAAAGGAATGAAGGACTGATGCATGCTACAGCATAGATGAGTCTTGAAAGCATGGTAGGTGATAGAAGCCGGTCATAAGAAACCATATATTGTATGATTACATTTTTTATTAAATGTGCAGAAATAGGCAAATCCATAGAGATAGAAAATAGATTAGCAGTTGCCTCAAGCTGTAGAGGATAGTGGTGGAGAGAATGGGGAGTGACTGCTAATGGGTATGGGTTTTTTTTTTTTCAGTAATGAAATGTTCTGTAATTAGATAGTAGTGATGGTTGTATATTCAACCCTGTGAATATACTAAACAACAGTGAATTATATACTTTAAGTGGATGGATTGTATGGTATGTGAATTATATCTCAATAAATTTAAAAAAAAAAGAGTGAAGGTATTAACACCAGGGGCAATAGGTAAGAAATTTAGTGTCCACATTTGTTGGATTATCCAAGGAAGTATCACAGTCAAGATTTGATGGCGTATAGATTAACCTGCCATTTTAGAAATGACAGTACACACATGGATATTTGTATGTAAGAAGTACATTGAGATTCTCCAAAAATGACTTTGAAAGCTTGCTAATAGTAGGAGAAAATACTTCTATAATTGGTAATCATGGACGATTCTCAAAGACCCAAATAGGAATTATGAAGTTGCAGCCTTGTTAGCAAAATAATTTTTTTGGCTTTTTTCTTACTGTATAATTGTATACCATGTTTGACAGAAAATATTTTTTATTTTGAGCTTTTAAAAATATTCTGTAAAAAATACATCATGTCATGTTGGCTAAAGCTGAAAACTTAATACTAGTTACATTCCAGTGAAAATAATTGACAGATGTTTACATGTGGTATCAAGACCTTGGCATGGTGGGGGATACATCTTCAGTCACGTAGATATGTTTCTTTCCATGACGTATTTTGCTTTCTTATCTTAAAATCTTTAAATGAGTTTTGAAATCTTGGCAAAGAAATTTAACAGAGGAATTCTTTGCTGTCAACTTAACAGTTTAGAAGGATTTTGAAAGAATATAGAGAAAAGTAATATTTCTTTTTGTAATTTTTGATATTAATTTTTTATTTAGGTGAAATTCATATAACACTAATCATGTTCAGGTAAATAATTCAGTGACATTTAGTGCATTCACAATGCTGTGCAACCACCATCTCTATCTTGTTCCAAAACATTTTCACCTCCCCAAAAGGAAACCCCTTAGCCATTAAGCAGTTGCTTTCTATTCCCCATGCCCCTCAAGCCCTGGTAACCACCAATCTGTGTTCTGTCTCTATGGATTTACTTGTTTTGGATATTTCATAGAAATGAAATCATATAATATATGACCTTTTGTGTCTGTCTTCTTTCACTTAGCATAGTATTTTCAAGGTTCATTCATATTGTAGCATATGTTAGTACTTTATTCCTTTTTATGGCTGAATAATTTTCCATTGTATGTATATACCACAATTTGTTTATCTATTTATCTGTTGATGGACATTTGGGTTGTTTTTACTTTTTACTATTATGAATAATACTACTATGAACATTGGCAGACAATATCTGAGTCCCTGTTTTCAATTCTTTTGGGTTATCCTATGTTTGGCTTTTTGATGGAAATACCATCATATGGTAATTCCATGTTTAGCTTTTTGATGAACTGCCAAACTGTTCCACAGTAGCAGAACCATTTTATATTCCCACCAGCAATGTATGAGGGTTCCAGTTTTTCCACATCCTTACCTTGTTAATTTTTTTTTTATTATAGCCGTTTTAGTGGGTGAAAGGTGATATCTCACTGAAATTGAGATTTGCATTTCCCTGATGGCTAATGATGCTGAGCATCTTTTTGTGTGCTTGTTGTCCATTTGTATATCTTATTTGGAGAAATATATGTTCAAGTCTTTTGCCCATTGTTAATTGGGTTTTTCATCTTTTTGTTGAGTTTAAGGACTTCTTTATATAGTCTGGATTCTAGACCGTTATCAAATTGCTGATTTGCAAATATTTTCTCCCATTCTATAGGTTTATTTTAACTTTCTTAATAATGTCCTTTGATGCACAAAATTTTTAATATTGATGAAGTCAGATTTATCTTTTTTAAAATAGCTCATGCTCTTTGTGTTATACTAAATTTTTTAAATTTTTTAATTAATTAATTTATTTATTCATGCTTGGCTGCGTTGGGTCTTCGTTGCTGCACACGGGCCCTCTCTAGTTGCGGGGCACGGGGGCCACCCTTTGTTGTGGTGCGTGGGGCTCTCATCGCGGTGGCCTCTTCTGTTGCTGAGCCGGGCTCTAGGCGCGCAGGCTCCAGAGCGCAGGCTCAGCAGTTGTGGCGCACGAGCCCAGTTGCTCCGCGGTCCCAGACCAGACCTTGAACCCGTGTCCCCTGCATTGGCAGGCGGATTCCCAACCACTGCGCCACCAGGGAAGTCCCAGTACTAATTATAATTTTTTTTTTTTGCGGTACGCGGGCCTCTCACTGTTGTGGCTTCTCCCGTCGCGGAGCACAGGCTCTGGACGCGCAGGCTCAGCGGCCATGGCTCACGGGCCCAGCCGCTCCGCGGCATGTGGGATCCTCCCGGACCGGGGCACGAACCCGTGCGCCCTGCATCGGCAGGCGGACTCTCAACCACTGCGCCACCAGGGAGGCCCAATACTAATTATTTTTTAAATAAACTTTTGTAGGAGTATTGTAAGTCTTTTATGACTTTTTTTTTGGCCTTATAAAATTAGCCATTTGAAAGACAATATTAAGTAGAAGTTGACTTTTTTCTGTTTAACTTTTAGGCATGAGTCATAGATCCAGGTGAAATTAATTTTTTTTGGAGTAATTTGTCTAAGAACAGGTGTTGACGTACACTTATCTTGTTAGAACTATTTTGGGGAATAAAATGAACATAGTTCTTCATACTTGTTTCTTAAAGAAAAAATTTTTCTAATATATGAATGTTTGCTGGTATTTGTTACCACAGGTTACTTCATCTGGATTCAAGTTGAATTTGTTCCTTCACTTCCATGCCCAGGAAGTGGCATGACAAAAAAGGCAAAGATGAATGGCCTAATCAAGGCAGAATAAATGGGCACATGGACAAATGAAAATGATGTGACTAATAGGAAAATAAGGGATTTGATCCTATGGTGGGGGGGGTGGGCTCAGGGCTCCTGCCTGAGAAGCACCCTAATTCCTTTATGTCCTAGGGGGAGCATGAAGGGAGTTGATATCCTTTATATATGTTTTAAAACATCACTCTCTGTATTTTAGGTCATGAAAAATCATATGATATAACTCCAGTTGACTAATTTATAATATGAGCATAAGAGAAATTTTTAGCATTTTTTTCTGAATGAAGGTCAGGACTGGCTCTACTATCCATACATTTGTTGTTTAGCCTCTCCATTTTAGACTCCACGTCTGCAAAATGAAGAGGGTGGGTTAATTGGACTTCAAGGGTCCTTTCTTAGTTTAAAATTCCATGACATGATCTTATAAATGTCTGAATTTTAGTGAAAAAGTACCAAATTTTGCTCAATTTTTCTGATCCTAAATATTATAAAAGTAAAATTGTTTAAATTAAGCCTGTATACTTCTGGTTTCAGTTCTAACATGTAAAGTATGCCTGTAAGTTCAGGCAAACTCCCAAGACCTTTCCAGTTAAGGCAGCCTTTAAGTATCATGCATAGCTATTTAATATTTTATTTATCCACTTTGATTTTCTATTGAGGAAATTAGCAACTTTTTCTTTTCTATTGAGGAAATTAACCTTGGAAAATTGTATTGGTTTCCTGTCTCTGGCAGTATTGTGAAAAGCTTACTTTATGTTAATGCTCCATCTTGAAAGAAATAACACAATACATTTTGCTCATTTCCCTCATAGGTTCTTTGGTGGTTAACTACCCTTTTGATGATGATGAACAAGGGCTTGCCACATATAGTAAATCACCAGATGATGCTGTATTTCAACAAATAGCACTTTCTTATTCCAAGGTAGGCTTGTGCTTAAGCATAAAATGCTATAAAAATTCATTTTTCATTTAAAAAAATGCGTTAAAACGAAGTCCTACAAGACTCAGGTCAAGTGCTTTCTTCTCTGTTAAGCCTTCCATGATTCCTTTCAGACAACCTTACCTCTTTTTCTCCTCTGTTTCCCACCTCACTTTTAAACATACTGCATGTGTTTCCCCATTAGCCATGAAGTTCAGGTAATGTCTTTTCATCTACAGCTTTTAGCACAGTACCTGGAACATAATAAATTAAACAAACTGCTAGTTTATTTAATTTGAGAAGTACTTAAATATAAACCTCATAAAGTAGTCTAAGGTGGGGTTGACAAGTTATAGCTCTGGGACTAAATCCAGCCTACCACCTGTTCTTGTAAATAAAGTTTTATTGACATACGGCACATCCATTCTTTAAAATATTGTCCATTGCTGCTTTCTTGTTTAACATTTGAAAATAAGTCAGTGTAATTCACCATATTAACAGACTAAAGAAGAAAAATGCTGCAGTCATCTCAATAGATGCAGAGGGCAGGGTTGAGTCATTGCAACAGACACTTTAGAGCCTGTAAAGCCAAAAGTTTTTACTATCTGACCCTTCACAGAAAAAAATTGCCAATCTATAGCCTAGGGAAGCGGTCTCCGACCTTTGTGGCACCAGGGACCAGTTTCGGGGAAGACAGTGTTTCCACGGGCAGGGGTGGGGAGTAGGGGGTGGTTTAGGCAGTAATGAGAGTGATGGGGAGCGGCAGATGAAGCTTTGCTCACTTGGTGGCCGCTCACCTCCTGCTGTGTGGCCCGGTTCCTAACAGGCCAGGGACTGGTACCAGTCTGCAGCCTGCGGGTTGGGGACCCCTGATCTAAGGTATTTAAGAGCCTAGTAGTAACATACTGCAAAGGAGCAAGTAGAAATTCTGTATTTTCTAAACTTCCTATAATGAACACACATTACTTTCATAATCAGAAATGTTATATTTGTGTGTGTGTGTATGTGTGAAATTTTAGTTTAGAAGTTGTTCTTAGAAAGCATGTTAAAAGTTGAGGCTTGGGGGCTTCCCTGGTGGCTCAGTGGTCGAGAGTCCACCTGCCAATGCAGGGGACACGGGTTCGTGCCCCGGTTCGGGAAGATCCCACATGCCGTGGAGCGGCTGGGCCCGTGAGCCATGGCCGCTGAGCCTGCGTGTTCGGAGCCTGTGCTCCGCAACGGGAGAGGCCACAACAGTGAGAGGCTCGCATACCGCAAAAAAAAAAAAAAAAAAGCACAAGTGACAGAAAAAAGACATACTGGGCATCATCAAACTTTAATACTTTTTTGCTGCAGAGGATAGTGTGTTAGTTTCCAGAACTGCTGTAACAATTTTTCGTCTTACAGTTCTAGAGTCTAGAAGTCCAAAATCAAGATGTTGGCAGGGCCATGCTCCCTTGAAACCTGGAAGGGAATCCTTCCTTGCCTCTTCCTAGCTTCTGGTGTTTTTCTGGCAGTCTTTGCCATTCATTGGTTTCTAGATGGATTATCCCAGTCCTCTGTCTTCACATGGCATTCTCCCTGTTGTCTGTGTCCAAATTTTCCCTTTTTATAAAGATACCAGTCATATTGGATTAGGGCCCACCGTAATTAGCTCATTTTAACTTGATTACCTCTGTAATTAAATACAGTCACATTATGAGGTTTTGGGGGTTAGGACTTCAGCGTATCTTTGGAGGAGACATAATTCAACATATAACAGATGATAATCAAGGAAGTAAAAAGACAACCCACAGCATAGGGGAATATCATATATCTGATAAGGATCTTATATCTAAAATATATAATGAAATATATAATGAACTCTTGCAACTAAATAATAAAAAGACAATCCAATTGAAAAATGGGCAAAGAATCTGAACACACATTTCTCCAAAGAAATATACAAATGACCGACAAACTCACAAAAAGATGCTTAGTATCATTAGCCATCAGGGAAATGCAAATCAAAACAATGAGATACTACTTTATACCCACTAGGATGGCTATAGTTTAAAAAAAAAAAGAAAATAACAAGGGTTGGTAAGGATGTGGAGAAATTGGAACCCTTGTGCATTGCTGGTGGGAATGTAAAATGGTACAACTGCTTTGGAAAACAATCTTGCGGTTCCTCAAAATGTTAAATATAGAATTATCATGTGGCCTGACAATGCCACTCCTAAGTATATGTCCAAGAGAAATGAAAACCTAGTCCACACAAAACTTGTACACAAATGTTCATAGCAGCATTATCCACAATAGCCAAAATGGACACAACCCACATGTCCATCAGGTGATAAGTGGATAAACAAAATGTGATATATCCATGCAATGGAATACTATTCACTCATAAAAACAAATAAAGTACTGATACAAACTACAACTTAGATTACCCTTGAAAACATGCTTGGTGAAAGCACCCAGTCACAAGAGACTACATATTGTGTGATTCCATTTATATGAAATGTCCAGAATAGGCAAATCCATAGAGACAGAAAATAGACTGGTAATTGCCTTGGGCTTGGGATGTAGGGAGAGGCAGGGAAGAGGTTGGGAGGAAATGGTGAGTGCTGATGGGTACAGGTTTATTTTGGGGTCATGAAAATGTCCTAAAATTTACTGTGGTGATGGTCACACAACTGAGTGAATATACCAAGGACCATTGAGTTGTATACTTCAGATGTGTGAGTTGTGTGGCGTGTGAATTATATTTCAATAAAGCAGATTTTGAGAACCTAGAGAAGACTCAGGGGTGGGGTATCCATGCTCAGTTCATATATAGGCTAAAAAAACGTCAAAAGTTATATGCCAAAATATTAAATGATTGGTGATCTCTAGGTTTATATTTTTTTTCTTTTGGCTTGCCTCAATTTTCTAATCTTTCTACAGTAACTTTTATTATATTTTAAGTATAATGAAATTCAATGAATTCAATTAAGTGAAAGTGAAAAAATGGAGCTATACAGTGTGACATAATAAGTGAAGAGAAAATTTCAAGGAGGCATTAGTGGAAGACTGGTGATATTTGAATAAAATATAGGTTTTTTAGGGGCTTCCCTGGTGGTGCAGTGGTTGAGAGTCCGCCTACTGATGCAGAAGACATGGGTTCGTGCCCCTGTCTGGGAAGATCCCACACGCCGTGGAGCAGCTGGGCCCGTGAGCCATGGCCGCTGGGCCTGCATGTCCGGAGCCTGTGCTCCGCAGTGGGAGAGGCCACAACAGTGGGAGGCCCACGTACCGCAAAAATAAATTTTATATATATATATATATATATAATATATATATATATATATATATGTTTTTTAGTTAATAGTATCATGCCAGTGTTAATTTCCTTGTTTTGATAATTGTGCTATGGTTATATAAGATGCTAACATCAGGGAAAGCTGGATCAAAGGTATATAAAACTCTCTGTACTATTTTTGCAACTTTTCTGCAACTCTAAAATTAGTTCAAAAGAAATCAAAAGAAAAGAATAAGAAAAGTGAATAGTCTCTGCTTATCTCCACTTCCTTATTGTTCTCTTATGCCTCAGTATCTTGTCATCTGTCTTCTGC